>NC_091671.1:37055000-37361562 GCF_042453785.1 Malus domestica
TCCATATCACTAATTCATTGCAGGGATTCAAAAGCCAGAGGGAACCAAGTAGAGAGGTCTACAGAGTGTTTGTTGGAAATGGAACAAAAGTAGATGTTGAGTCTGTTGGAAGTATCAAATTAGAGTTGTCTTCTGGTTTTATTTTAATTTTGAACAATGTCTTCTATGTACCTTCTATGAGAAGGAATTTGTTTTCAGTTTCTAAGTTTGTAATGGATGGTTTTTCTTTTATTGGAGATAATGAAAGCATCAGACTTTTTCATAAGAATCAATTTGATAATTTGCTTGGTTATGCTTTTCCAAATGGAGATTTATGGCAGCTTCAATGTACTTATGTTCAAGAATGTTTCAATGTTGAAAATTCTGCCCCTAAGAGAGTGCTCTCTAATCATAAGTCATCTATGCTTTGGCATAGAAGATTGGGGCATATCTCCAAGGATAGAATGAAACGTTTGATGAAAGCTAGTATGCTGCCAGAATTGGATTTTACTGATTTAGAGTTATGCATTGACTGTTTTAAAGGCAAAACCACAAGTACTAGGAAGCTAGGTTCAACTAGAAGCAGTAACTTGTTAGAAATAATACATACAGATGTTTGTGGTCCATTTCCAACAAAGACCATCTGTGGTAATCTCTATTTTGTTCTCTTTATTGATGATTTTTCACGGTTCACTTATCTTTATTTAATTTCCGAAAAGTCTCAAGTTTTCAATTGTTTTAAAATCTTTAAACTGGAAGTTGAAAATCAATTGGAAAAGACTATTAAAGTTGTTAGATCAGATAGAGGAGGGGAATTTTTTGGCAGGTACACAGAAAGTGGTCAGCAGAAAGGACTTTTTGCCTTGTTTCTTCAACAACATGGAATAATGGCTCAATATACAACTCCAGGGACTCCACATCAAAATGGAGTAGCGGAAAGGAAAAACAGAACATTGAAAGATATGGTTAGAAGCATGCTATCTCATTCTCAATTGCCAGAATTTTTATGGGGGGAAGCTATTAAGACTGCCAACTATATTCTTAATCGTGTGCCTAGCAAATCTATTCCTTCTACTCCATTTGAGATCTGGACAGGCAGAAAACCCAGTCTAGCTCATTTTCACACCTGGGGATGTAAGGCAGAAGCACGTCTTTATAACCCTAATGAAAGGAAGCTTGATCCGAGAACTACAAGTTGTTATTTTGTGGGTTATTCAGAGAGGTCAAAGGGGTTTAAATTCTATTGTCCTCATTCACATACTCGGATTTCTGAGACAAATAATGCAAAGTTTATTGAAGACTTTAATGCAACTCACTGTCAGTCCAGGAATTCATACATTTTTGAGGAAGTTGGTGAAACAGAAATGGCATCTTCGAGCAATACCGTTACACTGCCTATTCCCATGTCAAATATAGCTACTGAGGATGACATTGCAGCCACTCAACCACCTGTAACCAATGAAAATCCCGTTCATATTCCTGATATACAACCATTGCAGCCACAAGAAAGTGATGTAGCACCTGCACCAGTTCTGAGGAAGCCTCAAAGACCAAGAAAATCAGCAATCTCCGATGATTATTTAGTTTACTTGCAAGAAACAGATTATGATATTGGTGATGATAATGATCCTGTATCCTTTCAACAAGCTATGCAAAGTGACAAAGTAGCATTCTGGAAGTTAGCAATGGAAGAGGAATTGCTTTCGATGGCCAAAAACAATGTTTGGTCTTTAGAAACACCTATCCTAAGATGAAACCAATAGGATGTAAATGGGTTTTTAAAACCAAGCATGACTCACAAGGAAGAATTTAGAGACATAAGGCCAGACTTGTTGCTAAGGGATTCACTCAAAAGGAAGGATTGGATTATCACGAGACTTTTTCCCCAGTTTCTACAAAGGATTCCTTGCGTATTATCATGGCACTTACAGCTCATTTCAATCTTGAATTACATCAAATGGATGTGAAAACTGCTTTTCTCAATGGTAGTTTAGATGAAGACATTTACATGGTTCAACCACCAGGTTTTATTGAAAGGGGGAAGGAGAACATGGTATGCAAGTTGAACAAATCTATCTATGGTCTTAAACAAGCCTCAAGGCAGTGGAATCAAAAGTTTGATGAAGTGATAACTTCGTTTGGTTTTGTCATGAATAAAATTGACAATTGTGTCTACATGAAGATGATAAACTCCAGGTTCATCTTTCTCCTTCTTTATGTAGACGATATATTGCTTGCAAGTTCAGATATTCATTTGCTACAAGAAACAAAAAGTATGTTGTCTAATAGTTTTGACATGAAAGACATGGGAGAGGCTCATTTTGTGTTAGGCATTGAAATAATAAGGGACAGATCAAAAAGGGTTTTAGGATTGTCCCAAAAGAACTATATCAATAAAGTTCTTAGGAGATTCAATATGGAAACATGTTCTGGTGGTGATGTCCCAATTGGAAAGGGAGACAAATTTTCAAAAAGTCAGTGTCCTAAAACAGATTTTGAAGTTGAAGCTATGAAGGACAAGCCTTATGCATCACTAGTTGGAAGTGTTATGTATATTCAAGTGTGCACCCGACCTGATTTGGCTTTCACATTGAGTGTATTGGGTAGGTTTCAATCAAATCCTGGTGTTTCACATTGGAACGCAGCTAAGAAGGTTCTCAGATACTTACAGAAAACGAAGTCTTATATGCTGGTTTATAGTTATGCAGAATCACTTGATTTGGTTTGTTTTAGTGATGCTGATTTGGCAGGGGATGTTGATGACCGCATGTCAACTAATGGATATATTTTTATTATGGCCAATGGTGCTATTTCATGGAAGAGTGAGAAACAAAGGACTCGTGCTGTATCAACCATGGAATCTGAATACATTGGATGTTTTGAAGCAACTAGGCATGGTATGTGGCTAAGGAATTTAATTCGTGGCATGAAGGTTGTCTCTGACATAGAAAAACCATTGAAGCTATATTGTGATAACAGTTCTGCGGTTTTCTTTGCTAAAAATAACAAAAGAACAGAAGCTTCAAGGTTATTGGATATCAAGTATCTCACAGTTCAGGACAAAGTCAGGGAAAAGTCAGTTGATATAGAACAACTTAGCACTTTTCACATGGTTGCAGATCCTCTTACAAAGGCAGTGAATGTTACAACATTTCAAAGACTAGTGCCAAAGATGGGATTACATGCTTCACTTGAACTATTTTGAATGTGGGAGCAAGGTATCATTTCATTGTTTGCATTACGTTATATTTTCAATGACTTGTGAAAAATATACATGTTGATAACGTATTAATGGTAATGTTTTGCAAAACTCTTATGAATTTTGGAGATGTTCATGAACATTATTAGACCAAAATGTGGAAGCCTTATTGGTACCAAAGCTTTCACTTATTAATTCCCTATTTACAATAATGACACTTGATATAATTACTGAGTGATTATAGAGTGCTGGTACAATATTTGTGTCAAGTTTTCTGTAATTCTGTGATTGTGTTGAAGTGAAGAATTATTGGAAAATTTTTGTTTACATGAGTATGATTCAGTGATCACTATTGACTTATGGTATATAATGCTATTTTGAAAATGTTTTGGCTGCACTCATGTGGGAGAATGTAAGGTTGTGTCACGTGAGTGAGTTTGCCACATCATTTTATTTGTGTTATATTAAATAAGAAATAGAATTATACATGTATTAGGAAATAAATAATATTATTATTATTTACATTTTAGTGGGAATAGAACTCTTGAAGAGTGGTTTTCAAATCACCACATCGTGGATGACAGTTTCCTTAATAGGAGGAAACTGTCAACTGTTGTAGATATATGTTTTGGTCTCTCCTCTCACAATCTATCGTTCATACTGAGAAGTTCGTCCTATTGAGAACTGAACACAAGATTGCAGAGAGGAGAAGACTCTAACTCGGAATGATGAATTCTTCAAGTAAGCTTTACTGATTGTTTCCATAGAACAATTCTATACACGGCTTATGGTATTAATTGTAGTTACTTGTATTTAATTGGTTTAGATCCTTTAATTGAAGATTCTTACATGAAATGTCATGTAAAATCTTTAGACGAGCAGTACAAACTTCAATCCTTCTGTTATCGTATGAGCTGGTATTTGTCCGAATTTCTTTTCGTACGTTTTGGCTGCGGAACAGTTGGATTTGCACTTTCCGGTGCTGGTCTCTGAATAAGTTGAACTATGTTATTTTGCCTTTCAATGTGAATCCTTTGATTTTCGCTCTCGATTTTAACTTAATGTTTCACATATTTGTTTATGTATCAAAGGTCCTCCAATATTGTACGATTTCAAAGATAATAGCAAGCCAAAATTGCAAAAATATCTTCACCTATTCTGGCTTGCTCTGACTACCATTTCGTTTTTAGTTTTATTTTTTTTGTTACGTTATAGAGGGGGAATACGAAGGATAAAGGAGGGATAAGCAAAGATGGAGAAATGGTGGCGGGAGGTTACGAAAGAGTAAACAAAATGAAAACTGAAAACTAAAATCGATTTCTAGTAGGTTTTGTTTTTATTTCTTATCCTATGTCCAGTCCATTATTTCGGTTCTTTATTTTTCCATATATATTCCCTCTATCTCGGACAAGAAAAGTTACAAATAATCAAATCTAAAAGGAAGATTGAACTAGGAAACAAGAGAGCAGGTACACTATTTTAATCAATTAGCCTAATTTACATTTACAAATCCAATTGGTTCGTCTTATATTTCAATTCAAATCCCTGATCCCTAATCCCAAATCAAAACCTCAAAAAGTGTCCCAAACTTCTCAATCAATCACCCCACCAAATAATTTCCACAAATTTTCATTCGAATAAGATCGTTTATTGTTTACTTATGCGATCTGATTTATGAAATTTTCATTCAGATCGGCAGGCCTTGCAGATGCTTATGTCTGTCCTCTAAGGCTCTAAGGATTTTTTCCAAATATTTAGATATGTGGTCTGCACTTTGAGTCCTACTATACATCAATGCATTTTAAGTTGCTTAGATATTCCACTTGCTAGATATTTGTGGATTCTTGATCGCACATTCAGCGGTTAAATTCAGTAATATATGTTGTACATGAATTTCTACGTAGGTTAGATAAAAGGAAGACCCGAAAACTAGAAAACGAGGGATCTCTTTCGTTTTCATGTATCGCACATTGGCATATGTATAATTGATTTGTAGCTTTCAGGTCCTGCATATGGTAGTAGGCATTAAGCAGTCAAAAGAAAGAGCTGTAAGTATTCTATGCATATTGTATATTTTCCATGCAACTGCTTATGCCTATTCAAGTTGGTTCTCTTCCTTCTCTAAGGCTGAATCATATGGCCTTGCTGCAATAAACGATTGACCATATGCTTTAACTTTTCCATCACAATTTGTGGCAGTTGTTAGGGTTTCTACGGAGGTCAAAAAAAATGTGGAGCCTAGTGATGGAAAAGTTCTTTGGTAGGGAAGTATGTGGGATGTTATTCGTTTGCCTAGCTAAGGCATACAAAAGGAGGACTCGTTGCATTCGGTATGACGATGTAAATAAATGTCGCATATCAGAAGTTCACTAATCTTGCGAAGGCTGATAAGAAGTTAGTTAATTTGTCATAATGGCCATTGATTTATGCTGGAACTTTAATTAGGGTATCAAAGCAGCTTGACTCACGTGTTAGATTTGAAAATTCATTACACATGAGAAAAGTGTGAAGAAATGTTTCCCATCGGAAGTTACCAAACCCTCTATTGTCAATTTATTTTATGATGAAACTTCAACTTTTTTTCATTCAGGTCCAGCCAAATTGTTTGTGTAACTTGAGTGCAAAACGCTCCCCCCCCCCCGGCCCGCCCCCGTGTATATTTCTTGGGCGTTTTGATACTGAAACATAACAGAAAGAAAAAGAGGCAATATTGATTAGTAGAAGAAGATCAACTTACACGAAATAGGTTTATAATTGCGTGACGTCTTAATTCAACATTACATTGCATTGCATTATTGATCCAAGCCTTTTCAATGTCAATGCATGCTGGACAAACCTGTCAGTTCATGAGCAGTATTGCTTCTAATCTAGTCAAGCTAAATTTCTTTAATTTAAACAAGAAATATACACCGCAATATTGCGTAATCAACCTCTCTAGAAAATTTCTTTAATTTAAACAAAAAATACAGACCGTCACCGTGATATTGCGTAATCAACCTCTCTAGAATTCTTATCCGCACTACTTTAATGTGAAGATGACAATGAACTCAGAAAAGTCCCCTAACAATAAACTAACAAAAAAAGTCGCCATGGGCCTCCGACAGTTAATTTGAGCAAGACTTGTCCTTATATATTATTAGACACCTTGCTTGTATCATAATAATGAGTTTAGAAATCGACTCTTTTTATTGTTTTAATTTTTTATTATTTATTAATTTTACTTATTTGAAATATTATTGTTTTAATTTAAATATATTTAAAAAATAATAATGAACGTAACCATCTATGGTCCTACTACGTGGATTCTTTTTTGTGATTTTATTTTTATTTTTTGATATCCAAATAGAAGAAGAGTAATTTAAATATTATGAAAACTTTATCCTATGCATTCTCCCTTTATATGCGTAGAAGATTAATAATGCTTCAATGATTCTATCCTCTACAAGATCTTTACAGTGAATTGGGAAAAAAAAGTTGCAAACTAATGTTATTGTATCCTCTACAAGATCTTAGTATATTGTAAATAGAGGCCTTTAAGGAAATGAATCTCTTTTTTTTTTAAATAAAAAATAAGAATTAGTTGTGGGGACTACATCACATCGAACTTTAACGATTCAAACCGTCAGTTTTCAAGATCCTTAAAAAATTTCTTCTCCAATTATATTCTCTAAGGAATTTTTTTTTTTGAATAAACAATATTATCTATATGAAGGGGGAAATGTAGGTATAGCCTCACAATGAGTTAGCAATCATGTGATTCAAACTCGCATTTGGCGAGAATTGAACCTAAGATCTCTAACTTACAAGTAAATAGGAATACTACTGGACTATACTACTAAGTGACTCTATGCAGAGAATTTTTATTTAAAATTTTATTAAATATTAGTGATTAATGCTAGGTTCTTCTTTCTCACTCCTTAGAATTAGTAGCTCATAGTAGAATCTCTATCTCAAGAAGTGGATAGGAAGTGTGATTGGAAATGAATATTTTCAAATCCTGTCTAAACTTTAGCCAGGAGCTCATTTAGGGAGTCCGTTGTAGATGCTTTAACTCATCATTTATGTAATTTGAACTTAATTGATATCTTGTTTATACAAATAGATAAGAATAATACCCGACCATTAAGGAACCACGTGTCCTTTCTGAAGAGAGAGAGAGAGAGAGAGAGAGAGAGAGAGAGAGAGAGAGAGAGAGAGAGAGAGAGAGAGACTATTCTAATCAGATCAAGATTCAAAGGTTAGGTTGGTAACGGGTCCATATCGCTACTGAGCTCATATAGAAAGTGAGGCACAAAGGAAAGTCTGTGACAAACCAACCTTTTGATCATCAGTCGTCGTCGTGGCACCAACACATCCAAACCCACACACACACACCCACACACATAGTATTGTACACAGTATATATACCATTACCAGAGCCTATCTAAAACACCCATTACTTACAACGTACGCAAATGCTAAGTATGGAAGAAAAGGCATTTGCAGAGAAGAGCTTGTACGGTGGTTCTCTTCCTGTTCCTAGTGTTCAAGAATTAGTACAGAAGCCAATACTCACAATCCCACCCAGATACATACAGCCTTATCATCAAGAGATCATCAGTTCTGATCATCATGCTCATCAAATCCCATCCATTGACATGCAGAAATTGCTTTCCCAAGAATCAACCATTTCTGAATCTGAACTAGCCAGGCTACATTTTGCTTGCCAAGAGTGGGGTTTCTTTCAGGTAATTAAATCACCTAGCCTTTTCCACTTAAATCTTTCATCAAATAGTGCTGATTGTTTTTTGCCCACGAGTTCCTGGAATTTGTCGATGATCATTTAGTCTAGTATCATCTAGTCTTCGTTGGCGATATGAAGAGCAGTACATAACTATGTAATCATGTAATTAAATATATATATATATTGCACCTCAAGTTAAGCTTAATTAGTAGTCCACTTCTATATCAAACTTTTCCTTGATTTGTCGTTGGTTTAAATTCATGTTAGCAACAAGTGAGTCAAACTTAAAAATAGACAGGCCACCCTTCTGGAAATTCATGGCTTCGACCATTTGGTTATTTAAGGACCGTTTTTACGGATAAAACCATTTTAGGTATCAATCGAATGGGCTGATCTGAAAAATATTGAGGTTTCATAACAAAATCAAGTGGTAATATGGAGTGTAGCTCAGCTACTCTAAGAGCATGTAAAGTCTCTTCTCTCCAATTTGGGATTCATACTGTCAACACTCTTACTCAATTGTGGTGAGTTTTCAAGCCTAACATATGAATAACACAAATTGAATAACGTGAAGTACATGTGGCCGTTGGACTTTACATGTGAGACCAGCCCCCTATTCGGGTAAAGTATGGTGCAAACAGATACCATGATGTGGAAGCCTAGGCATTAAGCTATAAATTAGATTGCTACAAAAAAATATCGTTAATAGGTTGCTACAAAATGTATTTTAGTTTTTTGTTGTTCTTTTCCTTGGTTAACTTGGCTACTTTCTAGGCCTAACCTATGTTTTTTTCACCTTGCCTGCATACTAAATTTTAGAAATTGCTATTTCGAATGTTTTTTGGCCATAGTATTCGTTCTATATATTTTTCAGTTGGTAAACCATGGTGTGAGCTCTTCCTTGTTGGAGAAAATGAAGACAGAAACTCAAGAGTTCTTCAACCTACCCATGGAAGAGAAGAAAATATTTTCGCAACAGCCAGGAGACATTGAAGGTTTTGGACAATCTTTTGTAGTTTCTGAAGACCAAAAACTCGATTGGGCTGACACTTTCGTCTTGACCACCCTTCCTGTCCAACTGAGGAAGCCTCACCTACTCCCAAAACTCCCTTCTCCTTTCAGGTCCTCTCGTGATTCCAAATAAATATGTTTGTCTATGATTTTGTGCAATATGATGAATGCACGATTATATCGAAGAGTAATGTTATTTAGTAAAAGAAAGAAAAAACTGATTTTATTTCTGACAATCTCTAGTTGAGTATTGATATAAGTGAGTGTAACATACATAAGTGACATACAGACTTACTTCTGTTAACACGTGTTACTAATGAAATCATTTGTATGTGTCTAATAATATTATTGATAGATATCAGTGCATTAGGTCATCTAGGTTATATTCATCCTAACATGATTTTCCTATACTAAACTCAGGTGTCGAATTAGTTTTTTATATTGGTCCTTTTTATGAGGTAAAATATTGTTTCAAATCTTTTGAATCTATACACATAGGTACGCTACATAATTCATAAAATGTATCCACAACAATGAACTAGAATAGTACGTACCTACGTGTATATCATGATTATCACCATGGTGAAACCCTAATTATGGCAGCAATATCTAATAAAACAATCATCGACACTAATCCAATTTTCTATTTTCTATTGGAAAGACTATAAACAATTTATTTTAGGGTGTTTTTGAGATACACACACCCTTGCAACTCCTATTTTATAGACAAAAAGCCACCTATGTTTAAATATTCAAATAAAATACAAATTTCATAAAGACAGCAATGTAGAAAAATAATTGACTATTATACAAAATAATTTCATAAAGCCACAATATCCAAATTATTTCAATAAATGTTACTGCTCGCTAGAAAATAATTATGTTACTTAGTACTATGGTCTAGTGATATTCCTTTTCACTTATAAGTGAGAGGTCTTAAGTTCGATTCTCACCAAAGGCGAGTTTAAACCACATTATTGCTAGTTCATTGTACGACTAAATCCACTCCTCCCCCTTAATGTAGATAATATCGTTTGTTAAAAAAAATTAGAAAAAAATTATGATATGTATTGTTACCCTTAATATATATATACACACTAGCATTTGCCTACATCTTTTGTGTGTAAGAACATATTTTTTTTAGAAAAATGGGAAGCAGAGAGGGAGAGAAAGAGAACGTGGGGGGGGGGGAGGTTTTTGTTTTTGGTTTTTTTAATTATTTTTTTAATTTTGAATATTGGAGATATTTTAACATCACATGTAGGTGAGGTTTCAATAAAAAATAGTAAAATTTGAACATATGAAATTACATTATTGCCCATCATTTTTTTTGGTGTGATAGAAGACTAAATAGTCTTTTCACCCTCCTTTGGTTGACAAAGAGGGTTTTATTAATAGGTAGTTTAGATATAAATTATTTGCACATAAATAGTGCTACAAATACGTACAAAAATATTCTACCTATTAGTTTACCTATTTACAAATTGATGATGAGTAAAATAACTATTTTTATAGGTAAATTATTTATATGTATTATTAAATATATTGAGCAATAGTAATATGCAATCGGCCCTTTAAAACAATGATGGAAAATAATTGGATCCTTACAAGACGGTGTGGGTTGTGGGTTCAAATCCCGTCAATGACTAATTTAACAAAATCTATTTTTTTGACAAAAAAAAAAAAACCAACAACAAGAATATGTATTGTCAAATAATTAATTTATATTTTTATTTAAACTATAGGTAAATTATTTTTTAATAAAATAACAACCCTTTATTATGTAGGTAGTTTATTTTGCATGCATATAGGGCACATTTTATTAGTATACGATATATGTACAATTGATAAATAAATTAATTTTGAATCAAACAATATTGCTTTATTTTGTACGTAAATTATTTTGCATATATTGTAACATATTTTAGGCACAATTTATCATTGTAAGATATATGTACAAATAATTCATCTATATTTTTATAATGCAGAGAGACTATAGAAACTTACTCATTGGAACTGAAAAAGCTAGCCATGACTATCCTATCACAAATGGAAAAAGCTTTGCAGATGGAAACCAATGAAGTGACCAACATATTCGAAGGTGCATTGCAAGCGGTGAGGGTGAACTATTACCCTCCGTGTCCTCAGCCGGGGAAAGTCCTCGGTCTGACCCCTCACTCTGATGGTGGAGCTCTCACCATCCTCCTACAAGTCAATGAAATGGATGGCCTCCAAGTAAAGAAAGATGGGATTTGGGTTCCTGTGAAGCCACTACCAGATGCCTTTATTGTGAATATTGGAGACGTTCTAGAGGTAATGATTTTCACTGATAACTTTAACCTTTTGAATATTATCTTGCTCGATACGTAGATGAAAACGTTATCCAACTGTAATTTTCATACCATTGACCATCAGGTGATCAATTCTTTTTTAACTACATATAGTTCATATTCAAAATTAATTTACACAGTAACGTAGAAAAATATCTGGTAAAAAAGAATTTTACTCCAACATTACTCAGTACCAATTTTCACTCTGGTAAGTGTATATAAATAGTGTAGTGTTGCGAACAAGAGTTAGTTGAGTTGGTAAAGATCGTTCTCTTTGCTAAACCAAGGCTTACGTTCGAGTTTCGCTGCCGGCAATCCCTCTTGGTGAGTGATTTGTAAAAACATAAAAAAAAAGGCTAAAGCCCCCCTTTGTAAGTCCTCAAAGAGGCATGTGGTATGCCTTGGACCTGCAATGGGTAGTCTTCCATTGCTCTAAACTTTTTGTTACCAAAAAAATAAAAGATTGTAGTGTTATACATGTCATGTTTACTGACTATATTGTTAAGCATGTAAATCTTTCACACATAGCTTAATCTTCAATAACTTTTGACTGCGTGAGTGCGTCCTATATTTTGTGAGAGATGTGTTGAACAATTATTTCAAACAAAAGTTTGATCCTTAATAATTATACCTATTGCAGCTATTACCTTTTATTTTTAGTGTTTAAATATATGCTTGTATGCATGGCAGGTTATAACAAATGGGACGTATCGTAGCATTGAACATCGTGCAATTGTGAACTCTGAAAAAGAAAGGCTCTCAATCGCCACATTTTACAACCCCAGAGTTGATGGTGAAATCGGCCCAGCCTCTAGCTTGATTACTGAGAAAACACCTGCAGCATTTAAAAGGCTGAGTGTTGAAGAATATTTGAAAGCAATTTTTGATCGTAAGCTTCATGGAAAGTCTTTTCTTGACGAATTGAGGATTAAGTAATGATGTTAAGCAGTGGAACAGTTGGATTTGCACTTTTTGGTGCTGGTCTGTGAATAAGTTAAACATGTATTGGTGGGTTATACCTCTATTAGAGAGATTATGTAAATATGATGTAAAAAAATGTGATAAGTGTAACACTACTTGTTTTTATTTTTCTTTCCTATCCTATGTCCAGTCCACCATTTTCGTTCTATTATTTTGCAAATGATTGCCTCTATATTACAAATAGTCCAATCCAAAAGATTGAATTGGGGAACAAGGGAGCAAGTACACAACTTTATTTATATCTACAAAGTTCAGATCGAAAGATTTCAATTTTCGCCTTATCATCGTACACCAAAAAAAAAAAAAAAAAAAAAACAAAACAAAAACTCCAAGTGATTTTGAGAGAAAACTTCTCTCAAATCGTAACCCAAAGCCCAAGCCCAACAACAAAGCCGGACCTCTCACCCAAATACTTTTGGTACCAAAATTCCCCCAACCAAAAACTTAAATACCCCGCCAAATTCAATTATTGGCTACTAAAACTCAAATGAAAACGAAGGCTCGTAACTTTCAAACAACAAATCTAGTTCGTTCGTCTAATATTTCAATTCAAATCCTTAATCTCTAATCCTAAAATCAAAACCTCAAAAGAGATCAAACTCTCTCAATCAATCTTCCTGCCAAATCATTTTGTATCATAGGTTAGTTTAGGGATGCTAATAGGATCTTTCTTAATTATGTTCGGACTTGCCTCAAATTGATAATGCATTATCCAAGAAGTAATAATATCCGAGTAATGGAGTAGTCTGACAACATCATCATCATTCAAGTTTAACTGAGTCATAATCTCCGAGTAACTCAGTCTATCTGAGGTATTGAATAACAGCAGGGCTAAAGTCTAAAGTAAGATAAAGAAAAATCAGTCTTTGAAATAAATCAAACACTAATAGATCAACATATCACAACCCAGAAGAAAAATATGAGAAATAGATCACAGATTAGAGAGAGTTCAATTAATATCTTAGATATAGTGCATTATATTTTCAGCCATTGTAAATGTAATTGTTTAATGATTGTGGTTGTTTTCAGGATCTTTTTTTGTGTCTTAGGCTGAAGAACATGATGGAAATGAACCTGATCGTGTGACTTTTTTCAAAATGACACACACAAGAGGACCTAAGCAACTCCCAATTGATGCTGAATCTGGCAGAATGATGGTAATTTGTACATTTTCACTTTATCAAATTTATTTCCAGCAACCTTTAACGAAATTTTATGCATTTACGAATGATTAAGACTTTTTCAAACAGTTGGCAATTGACAATCTGGAAGTGGAGGTTCGTGAGCGTGGTAAAGAGGTAACAACAGAGGTTCGCAATAGGATTGTTGCAAAAGTGTTGGGGCCAGAGAAGCGAAATCACGTGCGCGGCTTTGGCCTTGGAGGTGGTTGGGCAGATGTACCAGGAATTATTATTGAGTAGCGAGGTATTTCTAGGGAAGTGAAGTATCTTCAGGAAGCTTATAAAACTCATAAACAAGCCACTGCTGCTGCGGAAGAAAAAATGACTCGTATGATGCATGAGGCAAATGAGAAAGAGGAAAAGATGAAAAAAGAGCAAGAAGAAAGCATACAAAGGCTTAGGGCCGAACAAGAGGAGAATTTGAGGTTAGCAAAGGTGCAAATGGATGGGCAATTGAAAGCCATGTTAGCATATGTGGGCATCAACATTGGTTCATTTGGAGTGGGTGCTCTACAAAGTACTTCAACTCAGCAACAAGGGTGTGGAAGCTCACACGCTCATATTTCAACGCTTTTCGAAGGTGGAAATGACAAGAATGTGCAATGTGGACCTCCAGATTCTTGTGCTATGATGCATGAGGACTGCCAAAGTGAGAATACTAGTTAGTTGTCATCAAGCAACCCTTGTAGATGTGTATTTTGTTTATGTATTGCTGGTTTGAATTGAGACACAAGCTTGGATATGTTATATTTTGTTGTATATAGAGAATTCCCCGGTATGTCCAACATAGGATAACATGTATTTTCTTGTTTAACATTTGGATGGGTTGTATTGTTAGGTTGCATGAATAGGTCTTAGCCAAGAACATGGGTTATGTAATATATTAACTTCACTATTTTAGTGCTAATGTTAATGAATCTAATGTTAATTTATCTTTAGTTTGTAATGGATGGTTTGTAAGTTCCTCAAATTTGGTGGAAATTAGGTCATGTGAGCAAGCCTGATGATTTCTATATTTAAATAAAAAATCCAATTTTACCAAAAAAATAAACAAAATTCCAATTGTGCCACACTTTTACAATTGTGCTGGAGCTTTATTGTATTTATTAAAATATAATAGAGTGGCACAATTTTAAAGTTGTGGTGCCTTTGCTTTAACATTTATACAGCAATCTAAGCCTTTAAAATAGCAATTGTGCCCATCTTACACCATACATGCAATAGCCTTTATTAGAGGTGAGACACAAAAAGGGTTGTATTTGTGCTTAGCCTTTGGGCACAAAACATCATATTGTGTGTTATCATTAATGGTAATGCCCATTGAGGGCACATACACAAAGATAGTAGCTGCACTGTTGCTATTGGTCTATGAGCACAATTGTTGGTGCTTTTTGGCCTCAAAGGGCACATATAATTTATTGTACGCAGTTTGTAGTGATAATTTCATTTAAGATAATGTTGCTTACTGAGCTTTGCAACTCACCTTTTTTCCCTTCCGTTTCAGCAGCTTGGGTGAGAAGTTGACACATGTTTTGGTGTATATTTGAAGAGTTGTACAAGATTTTTGTTCATTTTAGAAAACATTAGATGTTTTGTAGCTATTTTAACAACATTGTGCACATTAGATGTTTTCTACCTTTATTCTGGATTTTGGAACCTTTGTAATTTCATTTTCAGGTTATTTGTAGGAAATGGTAATAAATTGTTTATTTCAGTTTGGGAGAACGGGAAGTATTACTTTTTACTCTTAGAAGTAAAATTAAGTGTCACCTGCTCGAATTTAGTTTGGGTCAAATTCGTTGCATGACATGTGATGAGCTGATAGTACTAGTGTAATCCATTAAAGCATATTACTTGTGGTGAGGTGATGTAGTTTAGGCCAAATCTGTTGTGTGACAAGTGGTGAGGTGATAGTATTGGTGTAATCCATTAGGTACCATGTGGTACGTAGGATGGATGGAATGCAGTGGGACGGGACGCACTCGTCCCACGTTTGGTGCTCCAATTTTCCTAGGATGTGCTATCCTATGAAACGGATTTTAGTCAATTTTTTATGTCACCCTCCCCCTGGAACAACTTGTTCCAGCCCATGGAACACAAAATTATAACTTTTTGGACAATAATACCCTTTTTTTCATTAATTTCACTATCTACCCTTTCGCTCCCATAGCCTCCCTCTCTCCTGTAGCCTCTTCCTCCTCCACCACAAACCCAGCAACCCAAGCTAACCTAATCCCAGTAAACCAATCTGAACCCAACCTCACTTTCCTTCTACCGCCTCCCTCCTCCCTGCTAGTCCCACAACGAGACCGTTACCCTCCGCCGCGAAAACCTCAAGACCACCCACTTGCAGGATGTGGCTGACGTCATCGCTCAAGGAATGGGACGACAAGGATTACGCGGAAGATGTAAGGGATGACGTTGAACTTGTCGACAATGGCTTAGGTAAGGTCGAACTCGTCGGAGTGGATGGGTACGATTGTCATTTAATCCTTCGTTCCATTCTGGCTTGAACGTACACCAAACGTAGCATGGAACCTCCATTCCGTTTTGTCCCGTCTGCGTACTAGACGGTACCGTAAAGCATATTACTTTGTAGCGTAAACAATTTGGTCATAGACTTTAAAACCTTCAATTGGATAGAGGCGTGGAATTATTGAACTAGCTGGAGTGCAGAAACTTGAGTGTAACGAGGATATTTCTAGGAACTTGGTTACATAATAGTGTTAGTCTTAGGTTACGTGATAAGTGCTATAAAGTGATGGAATATGTAATAATTTCATGCCTTATAAAATTAGAAAAACAAATGAAAATGATTTGAAAACTTTGAGTTTTAACGAAAATGACAAAAATGTGTTGTAAATGAATATTACCAGGATTGACTTTTTAGAGTAAAAATGTGATTTTTCATTAAAGTGAACAGTACCAGGTGTTTTTCGTTAAAGCTTCCTTTAAAATTTGGGATGTTTAAGCAATAAATTAATTGGGATACACTCACTGTTAAAGTTTTCAACTATGAATTTGTCAAATAAATTAGGAAGTTTTAACGAAACACTCCCGATATTACACATTTTTAACGAAAAACCACATTTTTACCTTTACTGGTACTATTCACTACACCTTTATTTATCATTTTTCATTAAAACTAATGTTTTTTTTTTTGACCTTTCGTTAGTTTTCCTAATAAATTAAGCATCATATCCAAGAAAAGTAAAAAAAAATATAACTATAGTTTGTCGAAATTTTTTTGAGAGACTGCATTTTTTAACCATTAGTATGGGTGGTTCGGTATGGGATCCCATACCGAAACCCTTGTCCCGATTCCCAAACCAAAATTTTCAGGAATCCCAATTTCAATACCGATCTCAAACCAAAATTTCGAGAATCCCAGTTTTCGGGAATCCCGAAATAGTTTCGGGATTTCGAGACAAATCGGGAATCCCGAAATGGTTTTGGGCTTTTGGACTAAAATTTGACATATTATGCTTTTGGGCTAAAATTCAACCTTTTAACATATTATGCTTTTGGGCTGCCAATCTGCCAGTGCCAATCTGTTGAACATATAACTTGCAACCAGAAGCCCGTCCCCTAAACAGAGTGCTTTACATATCAAAACAAAGCCATTGGCCAATATGTAATAGTTAACAATGTTTTGAAGATAAGTTACCAATAAAACTGCTGCAGGACAGGGAACTGAAGAATACCTTAACCTCAAAAGCTGGATTCCCAAATTGGTAGTGCTCCTCTTTTTCTTTGTTGTATCGTTCACTTACTGATTTTATGATGGTAAGAGGATACATTTACGTCAGATACTTATTCGCTTTTTGCCAGCTTAGCACAAGAAACATTTGGAATATGTTTTCAAGAATCTGTATATGGAAAACAAAAGAAAATTGATATATCATGGTAACATTTTAGAATAACTTTTTAATCCACTTCCCTGCAATCAATATGTTTTGTAAGCTGTTGTTACTGATAAACGTATGGTTTTCATATCTGCTTGCAGACATTGTGGTAGCAGGATCTAATCGGTTAGTCATTAGTTTACATGTGTGCAAGTGTTCCCGTGAGTGAGGATCTAATCTTTTCTTGTTCTAAATAGTAAAAGAAATCATGATTTCACACCAGGACGGATAAATCATACACAATTCATATTGGAGATGCATTCACATAGCCTATAAGAATATATACATATAAATTCATACACACAATACGATGATCTCTATGGAACTAGTGCAGCATATATAAATAACCCTAAATCAACTGCAGTGACAAAATTTCCGAAAAGAACGAATGGGGTACCTGAGTACCTCGCTAAAATCCATATAAATGAATTCAAGTAGACAATCAAGATAATTGAATTCTATACAGAGAAACCATCAAAGCTCACAACTAACTGGTACAAGACATTTTAGAAAACATTTACAAGGAACAAAGAAACAAAAGTAAAAAAGCTCTGATTTCAGAAGGTATTTTAGAAAACATTTAAGTCAGGCTCCCTCCCCCCTTTAACGGTTAACCTCTCATTCCGTTTGTAACCTCTCCGTCGATTCAAAAACCCTAATTCAGAAACCCTAATTTCAGAAATTCCTAATTCAGAAACCCAAATTCAAAATCTCTAATCGAATTTGGAATCAAACAATTTGTAAGAACTTTGGTTGAGTTTATTGCAGGAATTTCTTACCTTTTGCAGTGAGGAGGAGTGCGGACTAAGACCGAGAGCTCGATTCAGGAGCCGAATTCGGGTGGTATGGACAGTGGGTGAAAGTGCGATTCAAGTGAGGAGTGAGGACTAAGAGGAATGAGGACTGGTGTGGGTAGATTTGGGATTCAGGCGACGGATGTGGGAGGAGAGACAAATCGGCGAAGAGGAGATACTGAGGTGAGGTGAGGTGAGGTTTAGGTCTAAGGTGAGGTGAGTGAATGTCGAGAGACCGAGGGAGAGAGATAGAGTTAGACACGAGTTGATAACTTTGATTTATATGCAACGATTGAGATTAAATCTCAACATAATCCAACGTTTGGTATTGGGTACCGAAATTTTTGAAAATTTTGGTTTGGGAATTTTTCTGTTCGGTTTCGGGAATTTTTCAGTTCGGTTTGGTATTTTTGGGATTTTTTCCCATCCCTAACTATTAGTGTTCCATTTAATGTGGTAAGTGATGTGTACATGTCATGCCTCTTAATTAATTTATCTCATTGGATATTGGTTGTATGCATCACTTGTCACATAAGATGATACACTAATATGATACAAAATTATAGTCTCCCTGGTATTACTTTAGATTTGTCTCGTGATAACAACCAGCGAATTGTGTCCAAACTTATTATTAGATGATAATTTTTGATACATCATTTGGGCAATATTAATTTTACAACATACACCTTTTTATTCTCTTCAGAAATTTACATAAACCTTTTTGTTCTCTTCAGAGTGATCTCTCTACTGCTTAACATCATTACTTAATCCTCAATTCGTCAAGAAAAGACTTTCCATGAAGCTTGCGTTGAAAAAATGCTTTGAAATATTCTTTGACACTCAGCCTTTTAAATGCTGCAGGCGTTTGCTCAGTGATCAAGCTAGAGGCCGGGCAGATTTCACCATCAACTCCGGGGTTGTAAAATGTGGCGATTGAGAGCCTTTCTTTTTCAGAGTTCACAGTTGCACGATGTTCAATGCTACGATAAGTCCCATTTGTTATAATCTGTCACGCTTACATGCATAAATTTAAACACAAAAAATAAAAGGTAACAGCTGCAATACAGTCT
The DNA here is from genome assembly GCF_042453785.1 of Malus domestica. Lineage (NCBI taxonomy): Eukaryota > Viridiplantae > Streptophyta > Magnoliopsida > Rosales > Rosaceae > Malus > Malus domestica. Next base: position 37,074,174 of record NC_091671.1, read on the forward strand.
GTAAACATGACATGGATAATGCTACACTTTTTTTTTTAGGTAACAAAAAGTTTAGAGCGAGGAGATTACCCATTTTAGGTCCAGGGCATAAAAGATGTTTTTTTAGGACTTACAGAGGGGAGATTTAGCTTTTTTTATTTTTTATTTTTTACAAATTGCTCACCAAAAGGGATTGTCAGCAGCGAGACTCAAACTTAAGTCTTGGTCTAGCAAAGAGAACGATCCTTACCAACTCAACTAACTTTTGTTCTTAACACTACACTCTTTATATACACTTTTAAAATTGGTATTGATTAATGTTGGAGTAAAATTATTTTTTACCAGATATTTTTCTACGTTACGGTGTAAATTAATTTTGAATATGAACTATATGTAGTTAAAAAAATAAATGGATCACCTAATGGTCAATGGTATGAAAATGACAGTTGGTAACGTTTTCATCTACGTATCGTGCAAGATAATATTCAAAAGGTTAAAGTTATCGGTGAAAATCATTACCTCTAGAACGTCTCCAATATTCACAATAAAGGCATCTGGTAGTGGCTTCACAGGAACCCAAATCCCATCTTTCTTTACCTGGAGGCCATCCATTTCATTGACTTGTAGGAGGATGGTGAGAGCTCCACCATCAGAGTGAGGGGTCAGACCGAGGACTTTCCCCGGCTGAGGACACGGAGGGTAATAGTTCACCCTCACCGCTTGCAATGCACCTTCGAATATGTTGGTCGCTTCATTGGTTTCCATCTGCAAAGCTTTTTCCATTTGTGATAGGATAGTCATGGCTAGCTTTTTCAGTTCCAATGAGTAAGTTTCTAAATTCTCTCTGCATTATATAAATATAGGTGAATTATTTGTACATATATCTTATAATGATAAATTGTGCCTAAAATATGTTACAATATATGCAAAATAATTTACGTACAAAATAAAGCAATATTGTTTGATTCAAAATTAATTTACTTATTAATTGTACATATATCTTATACTAATAAATTGTGCCCTATATGCATACAAAATGAGCTCCCTACATAATAAAGGGTTGTTATTTTTTATTAAAAAATAATTTACCTATAGTTTAAATAAAATTATAAATTAATTATTTGACAATACATATTATTGTTGTTTTTTTTTTGTCAAAAAATAGATTTTTAAGATTAGTCACCGACGAAATTTGAACTCATTCCATCATGTAAGGGTCCAATTCCTTTCCACCATTGTGGTAAAAGGCCAATTGCATATTACTATTGCTCAATTTATTTAATAATACATGTAAATAATTTACCTATAAAAATAAGTTATTCGCTCATCATCGATTTGTAAATAGGTAAACTAATTGGTATAATATTTTTGTACGTATTTGTAGCACTGTTATGTGAAAATAATTTATATCTAAACTACCTATTAATAAAACCCTCTTTGTCAACCAAAAGAGGGTGAAAAGACTATTTAGTCTTCTATCACACAAAAAAAAATGATGGGCAATAATGTAATTTCATAGGTCCAAATTTTACTGTTTTATTTATTGAAACCTCACCTACAGGTGGTGTTAAAATATCTCCAATATTCAAAATTAAAAAAATAATAATAAAGTGTGTAGGCAAATTGTCACAGCCTATTTTGGAAATAATTTTGGGCGATATGAAAAGACGGAATTGCCCTTGAGCGTTGGTGGCGTTGTGTGACTAAGTTTTGGTTTAAGGACCAATTTGATGAGTCCCTAGTATGTTGGACCCAATTGCAAGTAAGGAAAATAATTGGTTTGATTAGTGGGTGGACATATGAGACCACACACACACATCCACATCACCTTCTCTCTCACTCCCGTACTCTCTCTCCGTTTCACTCTCTCTTTCTCTCCTTGCTATATGTACGGACAAGAGCAAGAACGCCTCAAACTTCACAGATCGAAGGTTTTGGGCACACCATTTTGTTCCTTATTCCATTTCAAGTGCAAAGGTACCCATTTCAGGTAAGAACTCGTTTGATATCACGATGAAAACTCATGCTCCGAGTTGAGCACTATTCATGAACTTTTGAATGGTTATGTTTTAGGACAATCCAAGCTCACAGCGAGCTCTAGGAGGTTCTCACGAAGCTCGGAATGATTAGTTGGCTCGGTTTTGACGTTGGGATCACGAGGTTCGAAGGTGGCTGATTTTGGTAGGATTTTCCCGACGAGTTTTCGAGGGATTTGAAGCTCCAAAGAGGTATAACCTTCTTCCTCTCGTGATTTATGACATTTTGGTGAAAATTTTGTGGAAAATGGTGCAAAAACGAGCAAGAAAAAGGCAAGGTCTGCCTAGAATCCGGCGCCGGCGACACTGTTTCGGCGTCTGGAGGTTGAAGATGATGTGTGTGAGGTCGTGCCCTCCCCGATGTGTGGGGGCGCGTGAGCCACAGAAAAATTATTTTTAAAATATCACGATGTCGTGAAGTTATGTAGGTCACGTTGGTATATTCAAATACCAAAATTGAGCTTTGTATGAGAAGTTATTAGCTAGTTTTGTGTATGTGCTTTAAAATAACGTTTTTATAGTTAATTCACATATAGGTGAGACTTATCCCGAGGACGAGCGTATCCATGGGCGACTCGGGGGTTACGACCTGTCGACATACCAGTGAGTGGGCTTTTGGTTTTCATTATATATTATATACTTGATATTTTCCTAGAAATATGTGTTTAAATGATAGTATGCCATAATGCCATGCATATAAGTTTATAATTCATACATGAATTGGTATGTGATGCTTTATATATATAAATGTGGTGTTGTGGACGCTCAGGTAAGCTCAGGTAAGTTGTGTTTGGTTATGTGAATCATCGATGATGCGATATGTGGTTGAATAATGTTGAGCTCATAAAACTGCACGTAGGGTGATTATGATTTAGTCATAGATATGACACATGCTTGTTTATTATGTCACCTCCCGCACCATATGCTCATATTGGATCCAATTTAGGTGCACAGTCCTGTCATACAGACCTTATTTATGGTTCCGACTCGTAGGTAACTAGCGATTTATCGCCCAGCTATTATGTGAGAGTAGTATTGAGCATGATTATATTACACCGATTATTGTTGTATAGACCTTTTTGTTTGGTTCCGACTCTTGTGCAATATGTTGCCGTATAGGTCATAGTAGTGACTCCGGTTAGAGTGATTTTTGAGCTATGAATTCAGCCGTACAGACTACCACAGGGGTTCCAGCTAATATGTTATATTTCTATGAAATTAACCTTACCTGAATTGCTTACTCTATTATATCTTGGCATGGCATACATATGAATATGATTATTTGAAGCATGAATTGAATTGATATGATTTCATATATATTTAGGTATATGCTTATATCTTGATTATGGGAAAAATTATACATGTTTTACTGCGAGGGGTTAGTTATGTTGATAAATGAAATGATTTTGTAAAACATTTATTTTTGCTCACTCACGTTTTCTGTTTTGCGCCCCTCTAGGTTTTAAGTAAGCTTGTTGTTGGTGGCTTAACGACATCGGCAGTTCTGACCTATCTAAATAATAGTAAGACATTCCTGGTACTGTATAACTAGTACTTTTCCTACTGGACTACACCTAAAATTATTATGCTCTGATTAGGAGTGTTTACTTTTGTAACTAACTCCAATCACTTCCTGTTTAGTAGTGCACTCTAGTAATTTGGTTTTTAATTATTCGTATATTTCCTATCATTATTGATTTCGCACTGTGCACATAGCTACGTCACTCTCACGTGACGACCAGCATACCTTGATCTCGGTCGGGGTATGTCACAAATGCTAGTGTGCGTGCGTGCGTGCGTGTGTGTGTGTGTGTGTGTGTGTGTGTGTTAAGGGTAATAATACGTGTTATAATTATTAAGGGTAATAATAAATGTCATAATTATTATTTGTTTTTTTAACAAACGATATTATCTATACTAAAGGGGAGGAGTGAGCTTAGCCTTACAATGGGCTAGCAATAATATGGTTCAAACTTGCTTTTGGCGAGAATTGAACTTAAGACCTCTCACTTACAAGTGAAGAGGAATACCACTAGACCATGGTACTAAGTGGCATAATTATTTTCTAATTAGAGTGAGCAGTAACATTTATTGAAATAATTTAGATAATGTGGCACGAGGTGCAATTATTTTGTATAATAGTCAATTATTTTTCTACATTGCTGTCTTTATGAAATTTGTATTTTATTTGAATATTTAAACATAGGTGGTTTTTGTCTATAAAATAGGAGTTGTAAGGGTGCATCTAGGGGTGGAAAAAAAAAATACTGAAACTTCCGAACCGTGCCCAAAAAATCCCAAAACCAAACCGAAAATCCGGAAAATTTTGGTACCAATCCAGACCTTTTTAGTATGGGAATCGGTCTCACAATCTAATTTTTTTGGTAATCCCAAACCGAACCGAAGTTAAAATATATATAGGTTTAGATATTATAAGTCATTGGATTGGTTGAGAATTAATCTCAGCCGTTCATTCAAAATGAAACCCAGCCTCACCTTCACCTTCACCCTCTGACCTCTTCGCCAAACTCTCTGACCTCACCTCACCTTCACTTCCTTCCCTCCCTACTCATGTACTCCTTTCAGTTCAGACCCACAAATCTCTCTCTCTCTTGACCTCCACTCTTTCACTCTATCCCCCTTACCTTCACACTACATCTAGACTCCAGTCTTCCATTCTTTTTGCATTTGATAACTTCCTCTACATTCTATAATCAATACACTGCTTCCTTCTACTTCTCTCTTCATTAAGGTAATATTCTTGTCTTCATATGGTAATTTTGATGTGGTAAAGTCTGTTTGTGGCTTCAATTCATTTTTAATTTAAGCATTTGAATTCTAGGGTTTTGGATTTGGGGGCTTTCACTTTCGTTTGAATTCTAGGGTTTTGTGTTTCCAACAACATTGATAGCAAGGCAAGTTTATATAAATTCATTTTTTTAATCAGCTCACGGTATTATTTTTTGGAATTTTTAACCACGAAGCCTTCATAAAACATGGTGGATTAGATTTGTTTTATTAGCAAGATACCATCCATATTTGAATTCTATGTTTCTTACAATTGTCACATCCCGGCCCGGGTCCCCACCACATTTCGGGTTCAACTCCACCATAGGATGATATTGTCTGTTTTGGGCCCTTACCACGCCCTCATGGTTTTGTTTCTGGGAACTCACACGATAACTTCCCAGTGGGTCACTAATCTTAGGAATGCTTTTGCGCGAACTCGCTTAACTTCGGAGTTCTGATGGAACCTGAAACTAGTGAGCTCTCAAAAGGCCTCATGCTAGGTAGAGATGAGAATATACATATAAGGCTTATAGGATCCACTCCCCTGGGCGATGTGGGATGTTACAATCCACCCTTCTTAGGGGCCCGACGTTCTCGTCGACACACATCCGACTAGGAATTGGCTTCTGATACCAAATTGTCACATCCTGGCTCGGGCCCCCACCACATCCCAGGCTCGACTCTGCCGTAGCATGATATTGTCCGCTTTGGGCCCCAACCACGCCCTCATGGTTTTGTTTCTGGGAACTCACACGAGAACTTCCCAGTGGGTCACCCATCATGGGATTGTTCTCACGCGAACTCACTTAACTTCGGAGTTCCGATGAAACCTGAAGCCAGTGAACTCCCAAAAGGCCTCGTGCTAGGTAAAGATGGGAATATACATAAAAGGCTTATAGGATCCACTCCCCTAGACGATGTGGGATGTTACAACAATCCCCTCTCTTTCTTTATAGGCATGAGAGAATTTAGGCCAATGAGTTTGGTTTCTTGCCTTGGAGATTCTGGGGGACGATAGTTTTCTTTATTTTTCGATGAATGTTGTAATAGCAAAATGTTTTGCCAAGACTTTCTCTAAATTCATGTGTGTATTTGCTACTTTAGCTACACTGCTTAGCTGTAAACGAAGCTTCTATGTTGTTACGATTGTTTTGACACATGAGCCCAAAACTATTTCGGGATTCTTGAAAAATTGGTTTGGGATCAGTCTTGAAATTGGAATTTCCAAAAACTTCAGTTTGGAAATCAAGACAAGGGTTTCGGTTCAGTATCCCATACCGAACCAGCCCTAGGCGTATCCCTAAAACACCCTAAAAGGGAGACTTTGGATGCGGTCCCTAGTTATGAACAGTCTTTGACTAAAACCTTATTGGTTTTCAATTTTTGATCCAAGTCCCTGAAATTAATTGATAATTTATTTCTATGTACGTTACTATATTTTTTAAATTAAAAATTAAAATTTATAGTTGTTTATAGTAATGAGATTTTAAATAAAAAACCATAATTTGTGGGATTAAAAATATTAAAATATAAATATACTATTGTGTGTGTGTGTGTGTGTAAACATGGGTACATTCATAAAAATAACCAAAAAATTATTGTATCAAAACATGGGTACATTCTTCAAAATGGGTACATTTAGCAAAAATAAAAATGGGTACAAATAAATAAATAAATATGGGTACAATACAAATAAAACTTTAAAAAATATGGGCACAAAAAGAAATTAATATATGGGTACAAATTAAAACTGAAAGGAAAATTGGTACAAATTAAAAAAGGGTTGCAAATTAAAAATGGGTACAAACTAAAAATAAAAATATATGATAAAAAATTTAGCCATAAATATAAATATACTAATTGTAACATTTTTAATATTAAATGAATAAATTTAGAAATAAAAAATATTTTATTATTGAAATAATTAATGATATTATTAATACAAAGGACCTTGATCAAAAATTGAAAAGTAATAAGGTTTTAATCAATAGAGTAGTAAAAATAAGGATGAAAACCTAATTACTCCTTTTATGAATTATGTGGCGTACCTATGCGTATAGATTCAAAAGATTTGAAACAATATTTTACCTCATAAAAAGGACCAATATAAAAAACTAATTCGACACCTGAGTTTTGTATAGGAAAATCATGTTAGGATGAATATAACCTAGATGCCCTAATGCACTGATATCTATCAATAATATTATTAGACACATAAAAATGATTTCATTAATAACACGTCTTAATAGAAGTAAGTCTATATGTTACACTCACTTATGTCAATACTCAACTAGAGATTGTCATCAACTAGAGATTGTCAGTAATAAAATCAGTTTTTTTTTTTTTTCTTTTACTACATAACAACTCTTCGATATATTCGTGCATTCACATTCATATCGCACAAAATCATAAACAAACATATTTATTTGGAATCACGAGAGGACCTGAAAGGAGAAGGGAGTTTTGGGAGTAGGTGGGGCCTCCTCAGTTGGACAGGTAGGGTGGTCAAGACGAAAGTGTCAGCCCAATCGAGTTTTTGGTCTTCAGAAACTACAAAGGATTGTCCAAAACCTTCAATATCTCCTGGCTGTTGCGAAAATTTTTTCTTCTCTTCCATGGGCAGGTTGAAGAACTCTTGAGTTTCTGTCTTCATTTTCTCCAACAAGGAAGAGCTCACACCATGGTTTACCAACTGTAAAAATATATAGAGTGAATACTATGGCCAAAAAACCTACGAAATAGCAAATTCTAAAATTTAGTATGCAGGCAAGGTGAAAAAAACATAGGTTAGGCCTAGAAAGTAGCCAAGTTAACCAAGGAAAAGAACAAAAAAAAACTAAAATATATTTTGTAGCAACATATTAACGAATTTTTTTTTTGTAGCAAGCTAATTTATAGCTTAATGCCTAGGCTTCCACATCATGGTATCTGTTTGCATCATACTTCACCCGAGTAGGGGGGCTGGTCTCACATGTAAATCCAACGGTCACATGTACTTCACGTTATCTAATTTGTGTTGCTCATGTGTTAGACTTAAAAACCCACAACACGTGAGTAAGGGTGTTGACAGTATGAATTCCAAATCGGAGAGAAGAGACTTTATATGCTCTTATAGTAGCTGAGCTACACTTCATATTACCACTTGATTTTGTTATGAAACCTCAATATTTTTCAGATCAGCCCATTCGATTGATACATAAAATGGTTTTATCGGTAAAAAGGTCCTTAATTAACCAAAAGGTCGAAGCAATGAATTTCCAAAAGGGTAGGCTGGCTATTTTTAAGTTTGACTCACTTGTTGCTAACATGAATTTCAACCAACGACAAATCAAGGGAAAGTTTGATATAGAAGTGGACTACTAATTAAGCTTAACTTGAGGTGAAATATATATATATATATATATATATATATATATATATATATATATATATATATATTTAATTACATGATTACATAGTTATGTACTGCTCTTCATATCGCCAACGAAGACTAGATGATACTAGACGAAATGATCATCGACAAATTCCTCGAACTCGTGGGCAAAAAACAATCAGAACTATATGATGAAAGATTTAAGTGGAAAAGGCTGTAATTTAATTACCTGAAAGAAACCCCACTCTTGGCAAGCAAAATGGAGCCTGGCTAGTTCAGATTCAGAAATGGTTGATTCTTGGGAAAGCAATTTCTGCATGTCAATGGATGGTATTTGATGAGCATGATGATCAGAACAAATGATCTCTTGATGATGAGGCTGTATGTATCTGGGTGGGATTGTGAGTATTGGCTTCTGTACTAATTCTTGAACACTAGGAACAGGAAGAGAACCACCGTACAAGCTCTTCCCTGCAAATGCCTTTTCTTCCATACTTAGCGTTTTGCGTACGCTGCAAGTGATTGGTGTTTTAGATAGGCTCTGGTAATGGTATATATATTAACTGTGTACAATACTATGTGTGTGGGTGTGGGATGGGCAATAGTTATGGTGGGCGGGTAACCGTGGTTATTTATCCATAACCGTTTATTCTCATACCCGCATAACCGTTTACCCGTTAGGTAATTGCCTAAATGGTTATACTCATACTCATAACCGTTTATAAACGGTTAACCATACACATAACCGCGTACCCATTTAACCGTAACCGTTTACCCGTTTATCCTTTTTTAACCCGTTTATCCATTTTTTTTTTACCATTTACTCATTTTTCATCCGTCAACATGTTTTTTTTAATAATTTGAAAATTAAAAAAGAAAAATTTGTCATAATTTTCTTTTTCTAACACCGTTATAGGTACATTCATCGTACATTTCCCCATTTTAATTTTTTTAAGTCTTTGTACCATTCCAATAATTGAAATAATAATTTGTGGATGATATTTTTAACTGTTAACAATGAAGGTAATATAAAATTTGCTAAGTATTATTGGGTTACGAAAACTGTTAAAAGACAGTATTCTTGGGTTATTTAACTCGGAATGTAAAGTATTAACATAATATATATAATGGGCCATGAAATTTAAAGTGGTTAAGAAAAACTATATTTTATTAGCTACAGAAATCATGCACTATAGTCAATAGCATTGATCTAAGCTTTGTCCAATAGGGAACGTAGTTTATGTTAATTTTACATATATAAAACAAATAGGTAAACGGTTACCCGTTTATAACCACGGTTAATACCCATAACCGTACATTTAAATTTTGCAGGTAAACAGTTATACTCATAACCTTCTATTTATCTAAACAGTTACCCATAACCGTAACATTTTAATTTAAACAACTGGGTAACCGCGGTTATCCATAACCAATGGGTATTTGCTCATCATATGAATGTGTTGGTGCTACGACGACGACTGATGATCAAAGGGTTGGTTTGTCACAGACTCTTCTTTGTGCCTCACTTTCTGTATGAGCTCGGTAGCGATATGGACCTGTCACCAACCAACCTTTGAATCTTGATCTCATTTGAATAGTCTGTCTATCTTCAGAAAGGACACGTGGTTCCTTCATATATAATTAAAATAATGACTATTTTAATGGTCGAGTATTATTCTTATCAATTTGTATATTACATAAATGATGAGTTAGAGCACTACCTAAATGAGCTCCAAGCTAAAGTTTAGAGAAGATTTGAAAATATTCATTTCCAATCACACTTTCAATCCACTTCTTGAGATTAAGATTCTACTATGATTTACTAAATCTAAGAAGTGAGAAAGGAAAACCTAGCATTAATCACTAATATTTAATAATATTTCAAATAAAAACTCTCGGCATATTAGTCCCCAATTATAACTTCCTAACTTAAAGTCACTTAGTACTACGGTCTAGTGATTTCCTCTTTCCTTGTAAGTAAGAGGTCTTAGGTTCGATTCTCGTCAAATACGAGTTTGAACCACATTATTGCTAGCCAATTGTGAGGCTAAACCCATCATTTCTCTCTTAATATAGATAATATTGTTTGTTCGAAAAAAAAAAAAACACCTTCCTAACTTAGAGAATATAATTGGAGAAGAAATTTTTTAGGGATCTCTTAAAATAATTTCCTAGTCTTTTTAGCTGCAATCTAACTAAAAACTATTTCGTTGTTTTTGACTTCATAAGACAAAACATATCACTAGAGATGACATGTATCAATGTCTAGAAAAGGCTAAAAAAGGATGAACTGTGCGTGGTTGCTTTATTCTTAATTTACAATAGGGATTTCCAATTTTTCTAAAAATTGGGGATTAATTGTAGATCCGACTCTACATCAAATTTTAACGATTCGAATTGTCTATTTTGTAGGTCTCGATTCATAGATCATCCTTACAAAAATCCAATTCAATCTGAAACCATTTGCCTATTTAATTATTACAGTGGAGTTTCAATGTTTCGTAGAGAACAAAGTGTTCATCAATTTCTTTGAAATTAATTAGATGCCTCTAATATTTTTTATTTGGCTAATATTTTGCATGATCTATGAGATACACCTTGAAAAATGATGGTTCAAATCATTAAAGTTCAATGTGATGTAGTCCCTGCAACTAACTCTTATTTTTTGAAAAAAAAATTTAAGATTCATTTCCTTAAAAGGCCTGTATTTACAATATAACTAAGATCTTGTAGAGGATAGAACTGTTGTGGTCTATTTTATCTGACAATATTTAGGGTGGCTGGCGGCAAGGAGAAGAGAGAAAAGAGAGATGTGTTTATAGAATTGTAGGAGAATCTTATCCCACCAACATTGTGCCCTTATTTATAGCAGTAGAAGGAGAGAAGATATTCCTTCTTCCCCAAGTAATACAAGTTGTAATAGGAAATGATAACTAGAATAAAATCTAATCTAGGATTTACACAATCATACTTAAACTAGGAATATTTACAACACTCCTTGAGTGTGTAAATACTCAAGGTACATTTAGCATAATGTAGAAGTTTGAGGAAATTGACTCATCGACACTAAATCCAAGGAACAACGCTTATTCTCAATAAGGTAGGAACTTGCATAAGTAGTAAGTCTTACTAAAAAACCTTAAGGCTATGGTAAAAACCCAAGGAGGGACAACATCCATAGTCTAAGGAAAAATGCGTGAGAAATGCAAAAGTCAAAGAAACGTCTATGGGACGTCATCAGGGATATGACCAGCCTAAGGTGGGTGCCTCGTTAAAATCTAGTTAGCAAAAATCCAATGGGAAAAATGCTCCTAATCGTAGAGAAAAAGAGTACATTAAGCAAGTATCTACAGGATACTCCCCTTGAGTTTGACATAATTCCAAAGAGAAATAGCAAATTTACAACTCAGAAAGTTTACGCATACCAATTCCATGAACAAGCTTCTGAAACGTCATATTCGGCAGTGATATGGAGAAGAGGTCCCCCAGATTGTCTTGTGAACGAATTTGCATGACTTCAATCTTCTAATGCTCTTGTTGTTAGTGTGTAAAGAAGAATTTCGACGCAATATGCTTGGTGTTGTCTCCTTTGATGTAACCCTTCTTGAGCTGTTTGATGCAAGCTACGTTGTCTTCAAAGATCGTCGTCGGGACATCAACGGCGAGATGAAGATCACAGGAGCTTCAAATATGGCCCACTACTGCTCTCAACCAAAAGCATTCCCGAGTTTCTTCATGTAAGGCTAAAATTTCAGCATGCTAATATTTTTGATTTGGCAACTAAGGTCTTTGAAATTAATTAGTGCCTCTAATATTTTTTATTTGGTTAATATTTTACAAGGATGATCTATGAGATACACCTTGAAAAATAACGGTTCAAATCGTTAAAGTTCAATGTGATGTAGTCCCCATAACTAACTCTAATTTTTTTTTAAAAAAAAAATTAAGATTCATTTCCTTAAAGGCCTCTATTTACAATATAACTAAATATAACTAAGATCTTGTAGAGGATAGAATAACATTAGTTTGCAACTTTTTTTCCCAACTCACTGTAAAGATCTTGTAGAGGATAGAATCATTGAAGCATTATTAATCTTCTACGCATATAAAGGGAGAATGCAAAGGATAAAGTTTCCATAATATTTAAATTACTCTTCTTCTATTTGGATATCAAAAAATAAAAATAAAATCACAAAAAAGAATCCACGTAGTAGGACCATAGATGGTTACGTTCATTATTTTTTTAAAATATATTTAAATTAAAACAATAATATTTAAAATAAGTAAAATGAATAAATAATAAAAAAGTAAAACAATAAAAAAAGTCGATTTCTAAACTCATAATTATGAAACAAGCAAGATGTCTAATATATAACGAGGTGGATTGTCTATTATATAAGGAGATGGATTGTCTGCCTTTCCATTTCCATACTCTTCTCATGCCCTCTTGTGATATGTGGTCACGGTTAAGTCACGTCAACATTTTATATTAATTTTTTATAGAAATAATAAAACAAAAAGTAATAAAAATATAAAATATTAACGTAGCTTAACCGTGACCACATAAACAGAAGAAGATGAGAGAGTATGGAAATAAGAGGGCAGACAATCCACCTCCAACATATAAGGACAAGTCTTGCTCAAATCTACTGTCGGAGGCCCGATTAGGTCGCCCATGGCGACTTTTGTTGTTAGTTTAGGGGACTTTTCTGAGTTCATTGTCATCTTCACATTAAAGTAGTGCCGATAAAAATTCTAGAGAGGTTGACTACGCAATATCACGGTGACGGTCTATATTTCTTGTTTACATTAAAGAAATTTAGCTTGACTAGATCAGAAGCAAGAAATTTAGCTTGACTAGATCAGAAGCAATACTGCTCATGAACTGACAGGTTTGTGCAGCATGCATTGACATTTAAAAGCCTTGGATCAATAATGTAATGCAATGTAATGTTGAATTAAGACGTTACGCAATAATAAACCTATTTCGTGTAAATTGATCTTCTTATTCTAAACAGTATTGCCTTTTTTTCTTTTTGTTATGTTTCAGTATCAAAACGCCGAAGAGACATACATGGGGGGCTCTTTGCACTCGAGTTACACAAATAATTTTGTTGGACCTGAATGAAAAAAGTTGAAGTTTCATCATAAAATAAAGGGAATTTTAATGAAAAGCTTCTGATACTGTTCACTTTAATGAAAAACCACATTTTTACACTAAAAAGTCAATCCTAGTACTATTCATTTTATCCTTTACTTTGTCCTTATCGTTAAAACTCAAAGTTTTCAAACCCTTTTCGTTAGTTTTCCTTAAAATAAATTGACAATAGAGGATTTGGTGAACTTCTGATGGGAAACACTTCTTCACACTTTTCTCATGTGTAATGAATTTTCAAATCTAACACGTGAGTCAAGTTGCTTTGATACCTTAATTAAAGTTCCAGCATAAATCAATTGGTAGTATGACAAATTAACTAACTTCTTATCGGCCTTTGCAAGATTGTGAATGTAAATAAATGTCGCATATCGGAAGTTCACTAATTTTGCAAAGGCCGATAAGAAGTTAGTTAATTTGTCATACTGCCAATTGATTTATGTTGGAACTTTAATTATGGTATCAAAGTAGCTTGACTCATGTGTTAGATTTGAAAATTCATTACACATGAGAAAAGTGTGAAGAAATGTTTCCCATCGGAAGTTTACCAAACCCTCTTGTCAATTTATTTTAAGAAAAACTAATGAAAAGAGCTTGAAAACTTTGAATTTTAAAAATAAGGACAAAGTAAATGGTAAAGTGAACAGTACCAGGATTGACTTTTTAGTGTAAAAATATGGTTTTTCATTAAAGTGAACAGTACTTGGAGCTTTTCGTTAAAGTTGCTTTTATTTTATGATGAAACTTCAACTTTTTTCATTCAGGTCCAGCAAAATTGTTTGTGTAACTCGAGTGCAAAGAGCCCCCCTCGTGTATGTCTCTTCGGCGTTTTGATACTGAAACATAACAGAAAGAAAAAGAGGCAATACTTATTAGTAAAAGAAGATCAACTTACACGAAATAAGTTTATAGTTGCGTGACGTCTTAATTCAACATTACATTGCATTACATTATTGATCCAAGCCTTTTCAATGTCAATGCATGCTGGACAAACCTGTCAGTTCATGAGCAGTATTGCTTCTGATCGTGATACCTCTCTAGAATTCTTATCCGCACTACTTTAATGCGAAGATGACAATGAACTCAGAAAAGTAGTCAACCTCTCTAGAATTACTGAGAAAAGTAGTCAACCTCTCTAGAATTCTTATCCGCACTATTATGCAAAGATGACAACGAACTCAGAAAAGTCCCATATATAACAATAAAAGTCGCCATGGGGCCGACCTAAGCGGGCCTCCGATAGTAGATTTGAGCAAGACTTGTCCTTATATATTAGACATCTTGCTTGTATCATAATTATTAGTTTAGAAATCGACTCTTTTTATTGTTTTATTTTTTTATTATTTATTAATTTTACTTATTTTAAATATTATTGTTTTTATTTAAATATATTTCAAAAAAATAATAATGAACGTAACCATCTATGGTCCTACTACGTGGATTCTTTTTTGTGATTTTATTTTTAATTTTTGATATCCAAATAGAAGAGAGTAATTTAAATATTATGAAAACCTTATCCTTTGCATTCTCCCTTTATATGCTTAGAAGATTAATAATGCTTCAATGATTCTATCTCTACAAGATCTTTACAATGAGTTGGGAAAAATAGTTGCAAACTAATGTTATTCTATCCTCTACAAGATCTTAGTTATATTGTAAATAGAGGCAGTTAAGGAAATGAATCTTAATTTAAAAAAGAAAGAAAAAGAAATAGTTGTGGGAACCACATCACATTGAACTTTAACGATTCGAACCGTTATTTTTCAAGGTGTATCACATAAATTATCCTTGCAAAGTATTAATCAAATCAGAAATATAATGAAATAGTTTTTAGTTAGATTGCAGCTAAAAAGACTAGTAAATTATTTTAAGAGATCCCTAAAAAATTTCTTCTCCAATTATATTCTCTAAGTTAGGAAGTTTTTTTTTTTTTTTGAACAAACAATATTATCTATACTAAGGGGCAATGATAGGTTTAGCCCCACAATTGACTAGCAATAATGTGGTTCAAACTCGTATTTAACAAGAATTGAACCGTAGTACTAAGTGACTCTAAGTTAGGAAGCTATAATTGTGGACTAATATGCAGAGACTTTTTATTTAAAATATTATTAAATATTAGTGATTAATGCTAGGTTCTCCAGTCTCACTCCTTTGATTTAGTAGCTCATAGTATAATCTCTATCTCAAGAAGTGGATTGGAAGTGTGATTGGAAATGAACATTTTCAAATCCTCTCTAAGCTTTAGCTAGGAGCTCATTTAGGAAGTCTGCTGTAGATGTTCTAACTCATCATTTATGTAATATATAAATATATAAGAATAATACTCGACCATTAAAATACTCATTATTTTGATTATATATGAAGGAACCACGTGTCCTTTCTGAAGAGAGAGACTATTCTAATCAGATCGAGATTCAAAGGTAGCTTGGTGACAGATCCATATCGCTACTGAGCTCATACAGAAAGTGAGGCACAAAGGAGAGTCTGACAAACCAACCTTTTGATCATCAGTCGTCGTCGTAGCACCAACGGCAAGAACAAGAGAGAGGAACAAAATATACATATACATACATATATATATATATATGTATATGTATATGTATACACCCACACATCCACACCCACACACAGTGGCGGATCCAGGAATCTTACCCCAAGGGGTCGCAGTGTAAAAGTTCAAATAAAAATTTAGGATGGAAAAACATATTGAAAATGAAATCATAGTACTTTCATTCATAATTCATAATGGAAACAATATTACAAACTATAATTGTCCACGACGAGGTTTCATATTTTGAAAACGAAGCATTATAGCTTCATTTTCAATACAAGCAAAAATATATCTCTCAATATAAACAAGCAAGCTATCACTCAACCATTGATCTCCCATTTTGTTCCTAAGTGGACCCTTAACAATATTCATGACAGAAAATGCTCTCTCCACTGAAGTAGTTGCAACTGGTAAAACTAAAGACAATGTAATGAGCAAATATACATAATTGAATACTTGATGCATCCTTGTCTCCACCATTTTTTTTGCAAGATCACCAATCCCTTCCAATTGAGAGAAATCACTACTGGAACACACATAATGAATATAAATCTCAAGTTGATCTTCAAGTGCCAAACGATCTTCATCCGAAAAGTCTTGAGGATAAAATTGAGCAAGACGAAGTAACTTTGGTTTATCAAAAGCTACAAATGAATCTTTCGGACTCAAACATGCCATACAAATAAGCAACTCGGTATTTACCTCATTAAAGCGATCCTCTAACTCCGTAATTTGCTCATCAATGACATAAATAAAGAGCTCCACACGATAATGATGATGATTTGTCTTTATTGGAGCATAACGCCTTGACCTCCCTGGAAGTATAAATGCCTCTTCCATGTTAGGAACATCAATATGATGTTTTTCACAAAAAGAAGATACTTCATCAACCAATGCATCGAACCCATTATTCCTCATCCAATATAGCTTTTCCTTGCATGATTTCACTAAAGCCATTGCATTCACAATTTCTTGATCTTTCCTTTGCAATGCTTGTGACAAATCATTTGTGAGTCCCAATATGACTTTCATCAAGAAAAGGTGAAACACAAACTCAAAAGTAAGTATCACTCTCATTAACGTATTTGCTTCACCCGCACTTTCATTGGGATTATCATCAATAACCATTTGAAGCACATGAACCACGGATGAAAACATAGAAATGATGCTAATCAAGGTACCATAGTGTGAGTTCCATCGTGTGTCACCGGCACGTTTGAGACTTGTTTCTTGATTTAAGCCTCGCCCCGTTATAAGACAATCATTTTCAAAAGCTATCACAAGCTCTTCTTGAAGTTGCCCTCTAAGTGAATCACACCGCTTACAAGATGCTCCAACATGATTAACCACATTATTAGCCGTTGCAAAAAAAGAGGCAATGTCTATATTATTCTTTGCTACGGCAACAAGAGCTAGTTGAAGTTGATGAGCAAAGCAATGAACATAATATGCACAAGGTTGTTCTCTCAATATCTTTGTTTTAAGGCCATTCAACTCACCTCTCATATTGCTAGCACCATCATAACCTTGTCCTCGTAGCTTGGAAATGCTCAAACCGTAGCGAGAAAACAATGTGTCAATAGCATCCTTTAGTGAACTTGAAGTAGTGTCGGTAACATGTTGGATACCCACAAATCTTTCAATTACATGCCCGTTGTCATCCACATAACGCAACACCATAGCCATTTGCTCTTTCACAGACACATCACGTGCTTCATCCACCAATATTGAAAAGAATCTATCTTTTAGACCATCCATGATAGCATCAAGTGTTTCAAGGGCACATGAATTCACAATTTCTTTTTGAATGGAAGGAGCTAGTAATTTGAGATTCCCCGGAGCATTTTCCATCACAACTTCTCTAACTTTATCATTATTATCTGCAAGGAATTGCAATAACTCCAAGTAATTTCCCCTATTGCTTGAAGTGGCACTTTCATCATGGCCACGAAAAGGAAGACCTTGTCGCAATAAAAACTTAGTGCACTTGATTGAAGCAATCAAGCATGTGCGATAAGCCTTACGAGCTTGGTCAGAGTGTTTGCTCACTACCGTTTCAATATGTGTAGCTTGATTCATCAAATTTGTAGCAGCTTCTCTAGCCTTATTATGAACACTCCCAACCGGTCCAACATGCATCTTAAATCTTTCTCTCCCTTTCTTCCAATTCTTAAATCCATCTCCAGTGAAAGCTTCACTACCCACTTGTTCAAAATTGGTTTTAAAGAGATAGCAATAGAGACAAAATGCCGCATCTTTAGATACACTATACTCCAACCAATCAAACTCATCAAACCATTGGGGAATGAAGCGTCGATTAATTCCCGACATATTAGTTATTGGGAAATTATGACCTCTAGGTTGACAAGGTCTTTTTTGTAGATATAATCTTCGGACCTCATCTCTCATATTAGCGTCATAATCTATTATTCGAGTTCTTAATCCAGGATCCGCTTGAAGATTACCCAAAACATCATCTAATTGACTTTGTCTTGAACTTGGAGTTCTTGAACTACCGATAGTATTTGAACTATCAACATTATTCGAACTACCCGAACCCGATGATGACTTTCTCTTAAAAAACCGTTCCATAATAATGCTTGCTACATATACAAAATATTCAAAATAAATACTCACAATATAAACAAACCATAAACATAATCAAAATAAATATGAATTGGATTTCAATTAAATTAAATATCTCATCTTGCATTCTACATATACAAAATAATGAAAATAAAAACTCACAATATAAACAAACCATCAATATAATCAAAATAAATATGAATTGAATTTCAATTAAATTAAATATATTCTACATATACAAAATATTCAAAATAAAGACTCACAATATAAACAAACCATAAACATAATCAAAATAAATATGAATTGGATTTCAATTAAATTAAATATCTCATCTTGCATTCTACATATACAAAATAATGAAAATAAAAAATCACAATATAAACAAACCATCAATATAAACAAACCATCAATAAAAACAAACCAATAAAAACTCACAATATAAACAAATCATCAATATAAACAAACCATCAATAAAAACTCACAATAAAAACTCACAAAATAAATATGAATTGAATTTCAATTAATTAAATATATTCTACATATACAAAATATTCAAAATAAATACTCACAATATAAACAAAGGGAGGAGATGGAGTTGGAGCCGCCAGCAGAGGAGCAGCAAGGGAGGAGATGGAGTTTGCTGATGCACAAAATCAGCGAAGACTTTGGTACAACAGAAAGTGTCAGGTTTTGTGACCTTCGCTTGGTTGCTTCGGTCACTAGTGAGGATAAGTACGTAAATGAATAGAGACAGAGAAGCAAACACAGGATGTACGTGGTTCACCCAGATTGGCTACGTCCACGGAGTAGAGGAGTTCTCATTAATTGTGAAGGGTTTACACAAATACATAGGTTCAAGCTCTGGTTTAGTGAGTTCTAGTGAATAGTTTAGTACAAAATGACATTAGAGATTATTGTGGGAGAATGATCCCTATTTATAGAAGAGAGTTTCTAGTTTTGTTCTAATATTGACACATGTCGTGTTGTGATTGGCTTCTGATGTTGACACGTGTCGTGCTGTGATTGGCTTCTGATGTCGACACGTGTCGCATTGTGATTGGCCTTCTGGTTGAAGGGAAACTCTTCTGGGTCCTTGACGGTATAACGTTGACCGGTGCTCAGTAGTTTCGGGATTAGTCAAGTATGGTACAAACAGTGCTCCCCTAAGTTCCCGAGTGAGGGAAGCTCCTCGGTTGGGGACTTGCAAGATCCAAGCCGCTGAGTAATCATGAAACTTCTAAGTACCGAGGTGTGGTATCGTCTTCACTTGCCTTATCTTTCTCATAGGTAGATGTGGCATCTTCTCTGGAAGTACGCTTCCTCCATCCAGGGGTGGTATCTTTAACCGATGAAGATGCACAAGGTAATGTATCAATTTCACTTGAAGCTTACTTGTAGTTTCGGGCTTGGTCAAGTGAGATACAAACCCTATAGTAGGAGTCCCCCAAGTCGCCGAGCTAGGAGATCTGCCGAAAGAGGTGACAGACAAGGTAAGCAGTTAAACTTCCAAGTAAGCAACCCAGGATCAGAGGTTTGACTTCGGCTTCCGGTTGATTGTTCTCTTTCTCCTTGTCTCTCATTCAACTGCCAGGATAAGGAGAAGCAAATGGATAAGAGATGATATGAGATACTTTTGCTTTTGAAGAAGTAACTTTCCACAGGCTTATTCTTGAACTGTGCTGGAGGGTTTTCTGGTGCCCTTCAGAGTATAAGGCCGACTCAAGAATTTGAGGGTCAAAACAAGTCCATCAAATCTAGAGTACGTTCGACCTTGATGATATGGGATACTTTTACCGTTGAACCTTCTGCTTCAATCTTTTGCATGGCAGAAGTGGTGTGCAACCTTTGCATTTAAATGGTCCTTCAGAACATTCCTTCATAGTGACTCATCCACGCTTGGCAGCTTCAGTGTAAAGAGCCAATATCTGATCAACTGTCATGAGGTATTTGCCGGTGGAATTCGTGACCTTGACAGCAGTTGAGGATGAGTACTCGAGAGCAATGCTAAGTAAGCAACCAGGCAAAGGCTCCAGGCAGTCAGTTCCAAATTGGAGGTTTGATTTCAGGTTCCGACTGACTGCTCTCTTTCTCCTTGTCCTGCAGGTGTGGACAAGGACAAAGACAAAGACAGGGAGAAAGCATGATATGGGATACTCTTGCTTTCGACCCTGATGATATGAGATACTCTTGTTCTTGGTGTGGCTTATTTGCTGAGGTATTATCGGGGGGAAATAAAGCTGAGTATTTCGAGAGGTTATGTTGAGGGTGCCTTCTCGAATGCGAGAAAGGGTTGAGCATTTTTGCAGGTTTGCCTGTCCGTTGAGGAGGGAGGTCTATGTATATAGGGATTTCCCAATAACAAGTAGTAATGCTATTCCTTTACCCTTCTTGGTCACAACAATGTAGTGGGAGCTGCCAGCTTCACGTGTTTTAATTTTGTCAGAGCACTTTGAAAAAGTGGTATGTGGTATCTGGAAAGCTGATGTTACGTGTGAAGATTACAGACAAGCTTTATCTAAGGAAATCTGGCTCTCGAAGTTCTGAGAGTTGTGCCTCTTCGGTTTTCGAACAAGCAATCCCGTCGAGGATCTGACTCTCGAGATTCGGAAAGCGGTGCTACTCCGATTTTTGAGAAAGTAATTATGTTGGGAGTCTTTTCTCGAATGTGAGTAAAGGTTGGACGTTCTTGCCCACCTGTCTTGCCGCAAAACACGGAGGTCGACACACATAGAGACTTTCCAGTTGTCAAGCAGTGGTGCTGTTCCTTTACCCTTATGGGTAATAGTAGGGTAGCTGGAACTTCGAAATTCTCGTGCCTAAACTTTGTCAGAGATCTTTGACAAAGTTATATGTGGTACCCGAGGAGTTGATGGTGCATATGGAGAGCGGTGATTGAACAGTAAGATTCACGTGCTTTCTACTTCACCAGAAATCTTCGACAGATTGCCCGTAATTTCCGCAAAGCTGAGTGTGCATGTGACAGGTGCTGACGAGGCTGAAAAAGCAGGTGCTTCTTCGATTTCTGAGATCGGCCCTCGTGGTCTCTGAGCAGCCCAACTTTTGAGAAAGCAAACGCCTCTTCGATTTCTGAAGCTCCGTCGAGTGCAGATTTTTATAGAGGCTGGCATTAAGTTCCACAGCACACTTGAATCTCTACCAGTAGAAGCTCATTTCTTGCACTTCTAAGATCTTGATTTGTCTGACCTCTTCCCTCTTCAACACATTTGAAAATGTCTGGACCCTCCGACCGTCGTTTTGACTTGAACCTTGGAGAAGAGACAGCCACGCCTTCTCCAGACAACATATGGCGCCCATCCTTCATATCCCCTACTGGTCCTCTTACCGTTGGGGATTCTGTGATGAAGAATGATATGACCGCTGCAGTGGTGGCCAGGAACCTTCTCACTCCCAAAGATAACAGACTACTTTCCAAACGATCTGATGAGTTGGCTGTTAAGGACTCTCTGGCTCTTAGTGTTCAGTGTGCAGGTTCTGTGTCTAATATGGCCCAACGCCTATTTGCTAGAACCCGCCAAGTTGAATCATTGGCTGCTGAAGTGATGAGTCTCAAACAGGAGATTAGAGGGCTCAAGCATGAGAATAAGCAGTTGCACCGGCTCGCCCATGACTATGCTACAAACATGAAGAGGAAGCTTGACCAGATGAAAGAATCTGATGGTAAGGTTTTACTTGATCATCAGCGGTTTGTGGGTTTGTTCCAAAGGCATTTATTGCCTTCGTCCTCTGGGGCTGTACCTGGTAATGAAGCTTCAAATGATGAACCTTCAATGCCTCCTCCTTCTGGGGTTTTGTCAAGTACTGAGGCTCCGGATAACCACCCTCCGGTGCTTTCTCTTTCTGGGGCTCTACCGACTGCTGAGACTTCCCCTAAGCAACCTTTGTGAAGGCTCCCTTTTGTTTGTTTATTTTGACTCATGTATATGTACATATTTGTGGCTTATCGAAAATATTAATAAATAAGCTTTGCTTCATTTCAACATATTGTGTTAAATACACCAAAGCCTTCTTCATAAAGTTCTTTGAATTTTTTCTTTTGTTGAAACCTGTATTGTTGAAGCTTTGTGAGTGAAGCATGTAGTTTGAGGTAGTGTTCCCTTAATTTCCCGAGTGAGGAAAACTTCTCGGTTGGAGACTTGAAAAATCCAAGTCACTGAGTGGTTGTGAGACTGCCGAGTATCAAGGTGCAGTAGCATATGGTGGGAGTCCCCCAAGTCTTCAGGCGAAGAGAGTTGCCGAATGAGGTGTCTCGCTTGTTACTAATTTGTCAAAGTAACGAATCCTTGTTTCGATGTCACACATTCGTATATGCTTTATCTAAAAATATTTCCAACTTTTGTGTGTTTGATGCTGCATGCTATTGACTAGACAAGATCAAGTGCAATTAGTAGCTTTTCTCTCTTTTTCATCTTTTCTTTGGTGGAATTGCTTTTCGTTTCCACTAATCAGCCTGAGTGGATGCAAGATAACACCATTCTCTATAGCTCATATTGCAAAGTCGTCTTCATGAAAGTTGTTCCTTATCTTGTGAACTACAACATATCCAAATTTGAGATCCATCGGAGTAGTACAACTTCAGAAATTCAAGTATGATGAGTAACTGTTCATCAATGTTCTGTTAATCTGTCAGACTTGTTGTGAGCTTCGAAACTCCATTTTCTCTTGTTCAGATCAATATACTTTCTTCATGGAAGTTGTTCCTCATCATCTCTTCCATAACATATCAAAAATTCAGAACACACTAACGGTTGAATATTTCCAGATCTTCGAAACACCGCAGCCGCTTTGAAGCTTGCAGAAATCTGACCGTCATGTTTGGAGCTTCAACACTCTAACTTCCGTCGCTCAAATAGAAAAATTTCCTTCGTGAAAGTTGTTCATCTGCTCAAGAACTATAAGATGTCCAAAATTCAGCTCCACTGGAATTAGCTTCGCACTATCTTGATGAAGAGTGTGTGAAGCTTTTATGTGTTTTGGTGTTGAAATTTGGTATTGTAGGTGAAGCTTTGGGGTTGAAGCTTGATAGGTGAAGCTTTATAGGTGAAGCTTTGGTGTTAAAGCTTTATAGGTGAAGCTTTGTGTTTGAAGCTTTATAGGTGAAGCTTTGGGGTTGAAGCTTGATAGGTGAAGCTTTGTGTTTGAAGCTTTATAGGTGAAGTTTTGGTGTTGAAGCTTTATAGGTGAAGCTTTTGTTGGCACCATAAATTGATTGTGCTTCGCACTATCTTGATGAACATAGTACGAAGTTTGGGAGATTGATACTTGTCCTCCATTGATGAAGCTTTTGTTGGCACCATAAATTGATTGTGCTTCGCACTATCTTGATGAACATAGTGCGAAGCTTTGGAGATTGATACTTGTCCTCCATTGATGAAGCTTTTGTTGGCACCATAAATTGATTGTGCTTCGCACTATCTTGATGAACATAGTGCGAAGCTTTGGAGATTTATACTTGTCCTCCATTGATGAAGCTTTTGTTGGCACCATAAAATGATTGTGCTTCGCACTATCTTGATGAACATAGTGCGAAGCTTTGGAGATTGATACTTGTCCTCCATTGATGAAGTTTTTGTTGGCACCATAAATTGATTATGCTTCGCACTATCTTGATGAACATAGTACGAAGCTTTTGAGATTGATATTTGTCCTCCATTGATGAAGCTTTTGTTGAATTTCCCAATTTCCAATTTCCTCTTTTTTTTTTTTTTTTTAGTTTTTTTTTTTGTTTTTTTTTTGTTTTTTGTTTTTTGTTTTTTTTTGTTTTTTTTTTGTTTTTTTTTTTTGTTTTTTTTTGTTTTTTTTTTTTTTTTGTTTTTTTTTTTGGGAAAACTAGAAATTTGAAAATGTGGGAGAGACAACGTATACAAATTTTGCTTCCATACTGTTAAGCGAGAGATTGTGATGCAAGCCACATCTTGTAGTAGTCGAAGGTTTGGATGAACCATATAAATTGAATTTGCTTCGAACAGTCTTGATCAAAAGCGTTTGAAGCGTTCTATGAGTTGTAGTGTTTGCATTGTTACAGAGGAGAAATGTCTGAAGCAGATGCAAGAGGGCTGAAGAGCTTGATCTTCGTATACCATGCATTGAAGCCATTGTTGGCTTGCAATAAGACTTTGTTGGTGACTATAGCTCTTGTTAGGCATAAGTGCTCACCTAGTTGAGTTGTAAAGCTTGATGGTTTTTTTATTATCTGTGAATGCTAGGAGTTCACATGTACAAGTTGTACCACTCGTCTTCTGGTTAATGGAATGAATGGTAGGTTGCTTTCATCACGTGGTTGGTGGTACGAATGTGAATTCCTTAATCACCTTTCATCACATTTCATCACCTGGTTGGTGACATGAAGGAGAGTACGCGTTGTACATTTCATCACCTGGTTGGTGGCATGAAGGAAAGTACGCGTTGTACATTTCATCACCTGGTTGGTGGCATGAAGATGAGTTCCTTCTTCACCTGATTGGTGATAAGGGTGGCAAGTTTCCAAATAATATTAGAGTACGGGTTGTACATTTCATCATCTAGTTGGTGGTACGAAGGTGAGTTCCTTCATCACCTAGTTGGTGAGAATAAGGGCAAGGTGTCGAGGCACATTGTGGCAAATGTCGAATGACACAAAGTGTGTTGAACCCTTTCGAAGCACAGTTGGCTTATGTATGGATGTGTTGGAATGTATGATGTTTATGCATGAATGTGTTGGAATGTATGATGTTTATGTATGAATGTATTGGAATGTATGATGTTTATGTATGAATGTGTTGGAATGTATGATGTTTATGTATGAATGTGTTGGAATGTATGAATGTGTTGGAATGTATGATGTAGATCCTTTGTATAGTCTTGTTGACACATACTTAGATTTTGTTTTGTATTGGAAACATTTGCGTTGAAGCTTCAACACTTGAGTGTTTCATTGCTCAGAATGGAAAAGAGTTTATGGCCGAGTTGGCTAAATCACCTCTTTATTGAATTCATACCAAATGGTCTTTGTTACATAGGATGCCGAACGGCTGTAGCTTAACACTTGTACAATGTGAGTCTTATTTGTAATAGTACTTCAAGTGGTCAGCATTCCATGGATGGCCAAGGGTCTTGCCGTCGGAGTTTCTGAGCTTGTAGGAGCTAGGGCGACTGATGCCGACGACCTCGAACGGTCCGTCCCAGTTAGGACTGAGTGTTCCTTCACTCGGGACTCTATCACAGAGTAATCTTTTCTTCAGTACCCAGTCTCCCACTTTGAAAGAGCGAGGTTTGACCCTTGAGTCGTAGTAGTTGGAGATGCGCTGCTTGTAGGCGACATTCCTCAGGTGAGCCTGATTTCTGTGTTCCTCGACTAGATCCAGGTTGAGGGTGAGTTGCTTGTCGTTCTCACTCTGTATGTAGTTCTGGATTCGGTATGTTGCTTGCTCAAGCTCAACTGGGACAACTGCTTCTGTACCAAAAGCAAGTGAGAATGGAGTTTCTCCTGTGGAAGTCCGATATAAAGTGCGGTATGACCAAAGGACTTGGGGTACGAATTCTGGCCAACAACCTTTAGCTTTGTCCAAGCTAGTTTTCAGAATGCGCTTGATTATTTTGTTAACGGCCTCGACTTGTCCGTTAGACTGGGGATGGGCTGGAGAGGCAAAACATAAGTTGATGTTGAACTTAGAGCAGAACATCTTGAACTTCTTGTTGTCGAACTGCCGCCCATTGTCCATGACTATCGCATTGGGAATGCCGAATCTGCAGAGGATGTTCTTCCATACGAAGTCTTCTATTTTTCCCTCAGTAATGGTTGCCAAGGGTTCTACTTCAGCCCACTTTGTGAAGTAGTCAACTGCAATGATTGCATAGCGGACCTTGCCTTTCCCTGCAGGCATTGGGCCGATCAAATGAAGTCCCCATTGGGCGAAGGGCCAAGGGCTGATCATAGGAGTGAGCGGCTCGGGAGGGGAGTGAGGGATAGTTGCGTAGCGTTGACACTTATCACATGAGCGAGATATTCTGATGGCATCTTGGTGGAGTGTTGGCCAATAGTATCCTTGGCGAAAAGTCTTGTGAGCTAGGGATCGAGACCCAGCATGATCTCCGCAGACTCCTTCATGTATTTCCCGAAGGACAATTTCCGCCTCCGCAGGTGTAAGGCATCTTAGGTATGGCAGGGTGAAACCGCGCTTGTAGAGTTGGTCATTAATGATCAGGTAGCGGGCAGACTTGTATCGAATCTGCTTAGCTTGGACTTTGTCAATTGGGAGGGTGCCATGAGCAAGGAATTTATAAATTGGGGTGATCCAACTATCTTCTTGTTGTAAATTGTACATCTCCGCGACCATGGTGCTTGGTTTTGCCAACAATTCGACATGAATTTTTCTCCCAATCTTGTCTTCCACTACCGAGGCGAGGCGAGCCAAAGCGTCTGCATGACTGTTTGCCGCTCGAGGAACTTGGGTGATCTGGTAGTGGAAGTGCTTGAGCAAAAGTCGCGTTTGCGCAAGATATGCTGCCATGGAGCTATCCTTAGCATCAAAGTTGTTTGTGACTTGGTTGACCACTAATTGGGAGTCACTGAAGATATCAATTCGTTTAACCCCAAGGTGTTTGGCCAAAAGCAAGCCTGCTAGAAGGGCTTCGTATTCGGCCTCGTTGTTCGATGCCTTGAATTTGAAACGAAGAGCGTATTCCATCGCCACTTTGTCGGGGGTAGTGAGGACTAATCCTGCTCCGCAGCCCTGTTGGTTGGATGAGCCATCAACATACAGACTCCATGCTGGGGTCGTTGATTCTACTTTCTGAGTTTTCGATGGTAATGAAGCTACTGCTTCAGGTGTAGAAGCAATGTCAACAGGATATGTGAAGTCGGCGATGAAATCTGCTACTGCTTGACCTTTTTCGGCTGGTTTTGGTTGGTAGGAGATGTCAAACTCACCCAATGCTATCGCCCATTTGATCATTCGTCCAGACGTGTCAGGACTCTGGAGTATCTGTCGAAGAGGGTGATTGGTAAGCACGATGATGGCGTGTGCTTGGAAATAAGGGCGAAGTTTCCGAGCAGACATGACCAATGCTAGAGCTAATTTCTCAATGTTGGAGTATCGTGTCTCCGCATCTTGTAGGGCCTTGCTAGCGTAGTAGACGGGCCGTTCGACACCACTGTCCATTCGAATAAGAACAGAACTGACTGCTGAAGCCGAAACCGATAGATAGATGATGAGAGTGTCACCAACTTCTGGTTTGGAGAGCAGAGGGGCTTTACTCATGTACTCTTTGAGGTTCCTGAATGCCTTGGCACATTCCTCCGTCCATGTAATGTACTTCTTATTTCCCTTGAGTGCTTTGAAGAAAGGAGCACATCTGTTTGTGGCCTTAGAGATGAATCTGGTTAAGGCTGCCACCTTGCCAGTAAGGCTTTGGATGTCTTTTGAAGTTATTGGCTCTTTCATGTCGAGGATTGCTTTGATCTTTTCAGGGTTAGCTTCAATGCCTCGTTGGCTAATCATGAAGCCTAAGAATTTGCCAGAGCCCACGCCGAAGGCACATTTGTTGGGGTTCAACCTCATTCGATACCTCTTTAGAATGGTGAAAGTTTCAGATAGGTTGGTGATGTGTTGGTCAGCATGTTTGCTTTTGACTAGCATATCATCAACGTAAACTTCCATGCTTTTCCCAATTTGTTCGGCGAACATTGAATTGACCAGTCTCTGATAAGTTGCTCCTGCATTCTTTAGGCCGAAAGGCATGACTTTATAGCAATATAGTCCCCTGTCAGTAGTGAAGGCCGTGTGTTCTTGGTCTGAGGGGTTCATGATGATTTGGTTGTATCCTGAATAAGCGTCCATAAAGCTCAAGAGCTCACACCCTGCCGTAGAGTCTATAAGTCTATCAATGAGAGGAAGGGGGAAACTATCCTTCGGGCATCCTTTGTTTAGGTCGGTGTAGTCGACACACATTCTCCACAAGACCTTTTGAAGCAGGAGACTTTCCTTGGTCGGATTTTTCTTAACAAGGACAACATTTGCTACCCATGTTGGGTAATTGACTTCACGGACGAAGCTTATGTCTTTGAGTTTTTCAACTTCTGCTTTCATCGCCTCGTATCGTTCAACATCATAAGATCTTCGCTTCTGTTTTACTGGTTTGGTCTTGGGATCAATACTCAAGTGGTGACAGATGATATCGGGAGAGATGCCCGGCATATCTTTATATGACTAAGCGAAGACCTCGGCGTTCTCTTGCAAAAAGGAGATCAGCGACAACCGAAGGGGTGGTGACAAAGTGGTGCCAATATTCACCATGCGGTCTGGATGGTCTTTGGAGATAGAGATCTTCTCTAACTCTTCAGCGGGTTGTGCTTGCTGGGTGAATGAGTCATCTCGAGGGTCGTCGGGTTGACTGTTGCCATCCTGAAGACCCGAGTTGGATTCATCTGGACTGGTCTTTACGACTTGGTTATGTATAAAAAGAGTCTCCTTGGGGACAGGCAGGTGTTGTTGTTTGACTGAAGTGTTGTAACATGATCGAGCACTAAGTTGATCTCCCCTGATGTACCCATTGCCGAAAGGGGTTGGAAACTTCATCAACAACATATGTGTGGATACCATGGCCTTGAGATCATTGATGCCTGTGCGCCCAAAGATGACATTGTATGCCGTCGGGCAGTTGACCACTAAGAAGTTAGTGGTAATAGTAGCTGTGTAGGGGCCTGTACCAATGGTGAAGGGTAAGTGTATACTCCCTACAGGTTGCACGATATCGCCAGAGAAGCTTATCAGAGGAGAAATCGAGCGATCGAGCAAGTGTTCAGCTACATTAAGTGCCTTGAAAGCTTCAGCAAACATGATATTGACTGAAGCACCTGTGTCTATCAGGATTCGTTTCACATCAAAATTTGCTATGTGAGCTTCCACGATCAGCGG
The DNA here is from genome assembly GCF_042453785.1 of Malus domestica. Classification (NCBI taxonomy): domain Eukaryota; kingdom Viridiplantae; phylum Streptophyta; class Magnoliopsida; order Rosales; family Rosaceae; genus Malus; species Malus domestica. The sequence continues at coordinate 37,103,560 of NC_091671.1, forward strand.
GTCATTGTGAGGGTAGATGATACCTCTTTCTTCCTCAGGGTAGAAACATATTGGATCCCAGTTAGGCTTTTGATACTTGCCTCCTCTGATGTCTTCCACGTGAAACACTTGATGGCTAGGTCTCAAAGTTCGTTCACTGCTTTTCATGGCCCTATTGGAAGATTCAGACATGGGTGTGCCGCCGCTTATGGAATATATCACATTCACCTGGCGTTGGTTACGGTTATCCCTTAGAGGGTGAAGGAGGAACTGATCAATTTTTCCTTCACGTGCCAAAGCTTCAATATGGTCACGGAGGATAATGCACTTCTCACTATCATGGCCATTATACTCGTGGTAGCAGCAAAACATGCCCGTGTTCTTCGTGGACTTGTAATCTGGCTGTCTTGGCTTTGGCTTTGGTATCAGGTGAGCTATACTGGGGTAGATGGCAGCACATGTAGCATTCAAAGAGGTGTATGTCTCATACCTCGGGGTAGGGCCTGTCTTGACACGTGATTGGCCCACTGCGTTGACTGCCTGGGGGCGGGCATTATTGTGACGATATCCTGAGTTATCGCGATAGTGCCCCTTGTTCTTTTTATTAAAATGAGATTGGTGAGGATGGAAGTCCTTCCTTTTGCCCTGAGATTGAAACAGTCACGTAAGCCTGCAGTGAAAGCCTTGAGGGCGGTCTTGTCATCTGCCTCAGCGCAGTGAGAATACTCATGGCTGAAGCGGCCAGCGTACTTTCGTAATGACTCATCCGGCTTCTGGTGAATAGTGTACAAGTCATCTGCGGAATGCAAGCGATCGGTCTGGAAGATGTGTTGAGAGACAAACAGCTTTCTCAACTCTTCAAATGAGTCTACTGTCTCAGGTGGAAGACGGCAATACCAGTTTAAAGCTCCGCCAGAGAGGGTGGAGGGGAAGAGAAGGCACCGTTCTTCGTCGGTGTGTCCCCGGTATACCATGGTGGACTCAAAGAGGTTAAAATGTTCAATCGAGTCTTCCCTTCCAGTATAGAGCTGTAAGTCAAGCTTCTGCTTTGTCTTCGCTTGGAGGGGAGTGTTGAGGATCCTTCTTGTGAGAGGGCCAGGCCTGGGTTGGTTCCAGTCAGGTATCTCGGCTTGACGTTCAGCCTTCAGCTTGTTTACTTCCTCAAGGAGCTGCAGGATAAGGGGGTCCTGAGTGGAGTCGTGCACCACTGAAGTTTTCTTCTTTAAGTCCCCATCGCCTCTTGGAAGTAGGAAAGTTTGATCAAGATAGCGTGATCTTTCTCTGGACTCGCCACACTGACTTCTAGAGTGAGTATGTCGGAATGTTTCTGAGTCCCCAGTACCTTCATATTCTTCTGGGACTTGTTGCCCCTTCTCTAGATTGGCGGCTGGCCTGGGTCGTGGAAGAGGACCGAGTCTTTCAGAAACCCTTGGGTCATTGATCTTCGAGCTTATGTGGATGGGATTCTCTCGACGTTGCTTTAGGAAGTCTCGACAATCGCGATAGACAGCTTTTGATCCTTCCACATCCTCTATGAGGAGGTGTTTTCCTCTACTTCTCCTGCTTCGGGTTGAAGCAGCTGGGTTGAGAGAAGTCTCATGTTGATTATCACATTGATGTGTAGCTCGATCCCTATCAGGGATGTCCGTGTCGGATATCGGCGACCCTCCGTGTTGGGGGGCATTCAGTTGATTGTTGACCTCGACAGGGGCGACGAGCTTGTGTGTTTGAGCCTGCCTAGCCTCGTGAAGCATCTCGAAAAGTTTTTCATATTGTTCCTGGAGGACTTCATTCTTCATCGCTATCTTGTTGTTCTGAACCTCTAGCTCATCGACTTTAGCTTGAAGAGTAACTCTATTTCCTTCCTGCTTTCGTTGCTTCATACTAGGTCCAGCAGGGGTGTCATTCTGTGTGCTGTGGCTTCTTTCGCTCCCCATATCGGAGAGAGATGCTTGGCCAAAAGAGAGTGTACGAGCGGTGGAAACCAGCTTGACAAAGTTGAAGAGAGTGGGAATAAGTGTCGTTTCCCACAGACGGCGCCAAATGTTGATGCACAAAATCAGCGAAGACTTTGGTACAACAGAAAGTGTCAGGTTTTGTGACCTTCGCTTGGTTGCTTCGGTCACTAGTGAGGATAAGTACGTAAATGAATAGAGACAGAGAAGCAAACACAGGATGTACGTGGTTCACCCAGATTGGCTACGTCCACGGAGTAGAGGAATTCTCATTAATTGTGAAGGGTTTACACAAATACATAGGTTCAAGCTCTGGTTTAGTGAGTTCTAGTGAATAGTTTAGTACAAAATGACATTAGAGATTATTGTGGGAGAATGATCCCTATTTATAGAAGAGAGTTTCTAGTTTTGTTCTAATATTGACACATGTCGTGTTGTGATTGGCTTCTGATGTTGACACGTGTCGTGCTGTGATTGGCTTCTGATGTCGACACGTGTCGCATTATGATTGGCCTTCTGGTTGAAGGGAAACTCTTCTGGGTCCTTGACGGTATAACGTTGACCGGTGCTCAGTAGTTTCGGGATTAGTCAAGTATGGTACAAACAGAGTTGACGTAGAGGGTTTGGGAGCAGCAGCAGCAAGGGAGGAGATGAGTTAAGGGTTTGGGGGAATTGAGTTAGGGTTGGAGGATGACAAAAACAAAAGAAATTGGGGCTTTTGAGTCGGGTAGGAAGGCTGGGACTGGGGGGGACACGGTGGGAATTTAATTTTTTTTTTTTTTGTTCGGCCTGGCCCAAAACGACGCCGTTTTGGCCAGGTCATTTAAAAAAATTTCCTGGGCCAAAACGACGCCGTTTTGCCCGTCTGTTTTGAAAATTTGCTCGCGCGCTGCTTCTTCTTCCTCTTCCTGCCGCTGCCGAGTCTTCTTCTTCCTCTTCCTGACGACGACCCCAACGACCCCAGCTCCAAGAGGTCGCATATGGGAGCTTCAAGGTTGTTTCCATGGTTTCCAAGGGGTCGTGCGACCCCGACGACCCTACTGTGGATCCGCCCCTGCCCACACACATAGTATTCTACACAGTTAGTATATATACCATTACCAGAGCCTATCTAAAACACCCATTACTTACAGCGTACGCAAAAGCTAAGTATGGAAGAAAAGGCATTTGCAGGGAAGGGCTTGTACGGTGGTTCTCTTCTTGTTCCTAGTGTTCAAGAATTAGTACAGAAGCCAATACTCACAATCCCACCCAGATACATACAGCCTCATCATCAAGAGATCATCAGTTCTGATCATCATGCTCATCAAATACCATCCATTGACATGCAGCAATTGCTTTCCCAAGAATCAACTGTTGGAATCTTATTTGGACTCTACAAATCATGATAAGGAATTGTCACATTATAATTATAATCAGTTAGAGTTAATTATTAGGTTAACTTCCTTCCTTTAAAGTAGGACCTTAAGGCAAACATGTTGAAGTGATGGAAAGCCCCACGTCTATAAGGATTGAGTAGTGCTTTCAGTTACCAACTGCTCCATAATAGGTGGAATGCAGTTTGGAACAACATCTATATATGGAACGGTCCCTGCTCAAGAGGAAAATGTTCTATACAGAAACTAGCCCTATTGTAGTGAGAACATAAGGTCCCCATTGAATAGAAGATTCTTCTTTATTCAGGATTTTATGGCTTTATCAAACATACGGCAGCCAAATGTGAGAAGTTATTTATTTCTTTCTATCAAATGCATTTGGATTGAATTGATAATCAAACTCTTGTTCAGATACATGTATGTGGATTGTGATTTAGGGTTCTTGCTAATTGGAAAGTTCCAACATCAACCATTTCTGAATCTGAAATAGCCAGGCTCCATTTTGCTTGCCAAGAGTGGGGTTTCTTTCAGGTAATTAAATTACCTAGCCTCTTCTACTTAAATCTTTCATCAAATAGTTCTGATTGTTTTTTGCGCCCACGAGTTCGAGGAATTTGTCGATGATCATTTAGTCTAGTATCATAGTCTTCGTTGGCGATACGAAAAGCAGTACATAACTATGTAATCATGTAATTAATTATATATATTTCACCTCAAGTTAAGCTAAATTAGCAGTCCACTTCTATATCAAACTTTCCCTTGATTTGTCGTTGGTTGAAATTCATGTTAGCAACAAGTGAGTCAAACTTAAAAATAGCCAGCCTACCCTTTTGGAAATTCATGGCTTCGACCTTTTGGTTATTTAAGGACCGTTTTTACGGATAAAACCATTTTAGGTATCAATCGAATGGGCTGATCTGAAAAATACTGAGGTTTCATAACAAAATCAAGTGGCAATATGGAGTGTAGCTCAACTAATATAAGAACATGTAAAGTCTCTTCTCTCCGATTTGGGATTCATAACTTGGATAACGTGAAGTACATATGGCCGTTAGACTTTACATGTGAGACCCCCTGCTCGGGTGAAGTATGGTGCAAACAAATACCATGATGTGGAAGCCTAGGCATTAAGCTATAAATTAGGTTGCTACAAAATATATTATATCTTTTTGTTCTTCTTTTCCTTGGTTAACTTGGCTACTTTCTGGGCCTAACCTATGTTTTTTTCACCTTGCCTGCATAATAAATTTTAGAATTTGCTATTTCGTAGGTTTTTTGGCCATAGTATTTATTCACTCTATATATTTTTACAGTTGGTAAACCATGGTGTGAGCTCTTCCTTGTTGGAGAAAATGAAGACAGAAACTCAAGAGTTCTTCAACCTACCCATGGAAGAGAAGAAAAAAATTTCGCAACAGCCAGGAGACATTGAAGGTTTTGGACAATCCTTTGTAGTTTCTGAAGACCAAAAACTCGATTGGGTTGACACTTTCTTCTTGACCACCCTTCCTGTCCAACTGAGGAAGCCTCGCTTACTCCCAAAACTCCCTTCTCCTTTCAGGTCCTCTCATGATTCCAAATAAATATGTTTGTCTATGATATTTTGCAATATGAATGTGAATGCACGAATATATCGAAGAGTAACGTTACCTAGTAAAAGGAAAAAAAAAACTGATTTTATTACTGACAATCTCTAGTTGAGTATTGATATAAGTGAGTGTAACATACTGACTTACTTCTATTAATACGTGTTACTAATGAGATCATTTGTATGTGTCTAATAATATTATTGTTAGATATCAGTGCATTAGGGCATTTAGGTATATATTCATCCTAACATAATTTTCCTATATATACTAAACTCAGGTGTCGAATTAGTTTTTTATATTGGTCCTTTTTATGATGTAAATTGTTTCAAATCCTTTGTATCTATACACATAGGTGTTAGGAGTATTAAGATCCAATGGGTAGGAAATGGACAAGTGTCATAAGATCATGAAGATAGTTAAGTTGGTTATATTGTTACTTAGAGTGTAAGCTCCCAAATGATAGTATAAATAGCTTGAAACAAATCATTGTAACTAATAAGAAAATATAGAACAATTCTCAACAGATTTCTCTCTCTAATATCTTCGATCTTCTACTTCTCTCTCTATCTCTTTCTTCCTTCTTGCTTCTGTATAATCCTCTTCTTCAATAACCTCTGATGGTTTACATGGTATCATCGCCGGAACAAGCATAAAAGCTTGACGGATTTGTAGATCTTGGTTTCGATTGCTTTCGCTACTGTGATTGGTTTCTGGTACATTGGTATATTGCAGATTAGTTTCTGGTATTTGTGGTGCTTTCTTTGCAATCATCAGTCTGGTTCTTCAATCTTCAAAACGTGCCCACCAACTCTTTGTGGTTTGGTTTCTGTCAAGATTCTTTGTGATTTCTTTACAATCTGCAACAATGGTGACAACTGCTCAGTTACAGACTTTCCAATCTCCGATTACTTCTTTGATTTCGTCTGTTTCAAGTTCGGTAAATGTGAAATTGGATGAGACGAACTATTTGGCTTGGCATTTCCAGATGCAGCTCCTTCTTGAAGGCCATAGCATAATTGGTTTTGTTTATGGTTCAATGCCCTGTCTTGCTCAATTTAGTCAAGATTCCTCTGATAATTCGGCAATTTTGTCTGGTGATTCCTCTACAAGGGTTCCAACTGATGACTACAAGACATGGAAGATGTATGATAAGGCGTTAATGCAATTAATTACTGCAACTTTGTCTCCTGTTGCAGTTTCTTGTGTAATTGGAAGTACTAGCTCTAAAGAACTATGGATAATTAAAGAAGCAAGAGATTTATTGTCTGCTACTGGTGTATTCTTTGATGATGATGACATTGTGATTCTTACATTAAATGGGTTGCCTGCTGAATTCAATACCATAAGATCTGTGATTAGGGGCCATGAGACTGTGATATCATTGAAAGATCTTCGATCTCAACTACTTGCGGAAGAAGCTTTGCTTGAAAATGGCTCTAATTTACCTATGTTATCTGCATTAATGGCACAAACCAATAGTTTTCCTTCCAAAAATCAGTCTTTCTTTGGTTCTGGTGCTAATAATAATAGTCCTAATTCCAATGGTTACAAGGCATTCAACTACAACAATAAGGGTAGAAATCGGTTCAATTCCAACTTTAATTCAAAGTTTGACAACAACGAGAATTTTCATTCTAGCCATGCCCCTGGAATTCTTGGTACATCTCCACCAAGGGCTCTAAACTATGGTTTTCAGAATCAACCATGTCAGATTTGTGGGAAGAGTAATCATTTGGCTTCTACTTGCCAGTTTAGGAATACAACCACATTTCAAGGCTGTCAAATTTGTGGTAAAAACAATCACCTTGTTGATACCTGTAGATATAGGAAGACAGTTGCTTCTTCAGGTTGTCAGATTTGTGGCAATCCTTATATAGTGCAGAAACTTGTTTTCAGAAGAATTTTACCACATAAATAAATGCAATGCATGCTGCTACTTCTCCATTCTCAGTACCATCTGCACCTGTACAACAACAAGTTTGGCTCACTGATTCAGGTGCAAATAATCATATGACTTCCGAGTTGAATAATCTTTCCTTAGCAACTTCATATCCCGCAAATGAAGTAATCCAGACAGCTAATGGTGAAGGTTTAGCTATCTCTCACATTGGTTCTTCTTTCTTAACAACTCCAATGCAGCCTATAAAGCTCAATTCTGTTCTATGTTCTATATGTTCCAAAACTGTCACAAAACTTACTATCTGTACATAGAATATGTTTGGATAATAACTGCTGGTTGATTTTCGATGCATTTTCATTTTGGATTCAGGAAAAAGCCACATGGATGATCCTTTACAAAGGGCTGTGTAACAATGGATTGTATCCCATCATCTCATCGGGTTCTCTTCCAGTCGACAATAAATGACAAACTGTAACGTTTCTTGGCAAACAAGTCACTGTCAGCATTTGGCATAAGAGGCTAGGTCACCCTTTAAATAAAATAGTCTATAAGATGTTAAGCAATTCAAAAATTTCTTGTGTTGCTGACAGTATCCCTTCATTGTGTCAAACATTTCTAGAAGGTAAGTTTAGTAAACTACCATTCTTCATTCGGTTTCAAAGTCTGTAAACCCATTTGATATTGTTTATAGTGATGTGTGGGGCCCTGCTCCTTGTGTGTCTTTAGAGGGATTCAAGTATTATGTGACTTTCATTGATCATTGTACTAAGTATTGTTGGCTTTTTCCAATATGCAATAAAAGTGATGTTTTTCCAACTTTTGTGTCATTCTACAATTTTATTTTAAATCAGTTTCATACATCCATAAAAGTTCTTCAAAGCGATGGTGGTGGTGAATATATAAGTAAGGCATTTCAAAAGTTTCTTCTTGATAAAGGAGTAAGTAACCAGATGTCTTGCCTTTATACACCAGAACAAAATGGCACATCAGAGAGAAAACATAGACACATCATTGAAACATCCATTACCTTGTTACAGACTGCTTGATTACCATCCTTGTTTTGGTCATTTGCTTGTCAAACCTCAATATATTTGATTAATAGAATGCCATCATCAACATTAGATCATAAATCCCCATTTGAGTTGCTGCATAATTCTTTCCCTAAGATCCAACAGTTGAAAGTTTTTGGGTGTTCCTGCTATCCTTGGTTAAGACCATACACTAGCACAAAATTAGAACCTAGAACAACAAGATGTGTCTTCTTGGGATATGCTTCTAAGTATAAAGGGTATCTCTACTATGATGTGTCTAGAAAGAAAGTTTATGTGTCAAGACATGTGATTTTTGATGAAACTGAGTTTCCTTACAAGTCCTTGGTTCTCAAATACCAATCTGTTACTTTTGCACCATTACCATCACTCATCCCATCACTTATTCCAATACGAGATCAAAATAGTGTTCTTATTTTACCAACAACTCAGAGTCCATCCACCTTTGGTCCATCTTTTGATTTTACATACCCAGGTTTAAATGTTACTTTAAGTCCTATGTCAAATACTGATATGCATCAAGTTTCTCCCGAGCTCCATTCTATACTAGCTGCAGATACGAGTTCAAACTCAGAAGCCTCAATCTCTAGTCAATCCATTGGTGCAGCAATTACACAGCCTTTGCCTCCTACACTCCCTGTGGTCCCTGAATTCCAACTGGAACACCTACAAGTGGTTATATTTATACCACCAGTGAATCTCCACCCTATGCAGACACGGTCAAAAAATGGCATCTCCATGAAAATTGCTCTTTTAGCTGCTATACATGAACATAAAGGGGTTGATCTGAGTCAAGTTGAGCCTGCAACCTATAAGTCTGCATTAAAGTTCCCAGTATGGCATGAGGCTATGAAAGATGAGATTTCAGCGTTGCATAATCAAGGTACATGGTCTCTGGTACCTCTACCAAAACATAAGAACTTAGTAGGTTGTAAATGGGTCTTTAAGATAAAAAAGAATGTTGATGGTTCTATTGGGAGGTATAAGGCTTGCCTAGTAGCTAAAGGGTTTAATCAAGAAGAGGGTATTGATTTTAGGGAAACTTTTAGTCCGGTTGTGAAGCCTACAACAGTAAGACTGGTTCTAGCTTTATCTGCACATTTTGGTTGGACATTAAGGCAATTAGATGTGAAAAATGCTTTTCTCCACGGTATCTTGCAAGAGGAAGTATACATGACTCAACCACCTAGATTTGTGGATTCAAAGCATGAAGATTATGTGTGCAGGTTACATAAATATTTATATGGATTAAAGCAGGCACCAAGGGCTTGGAATGAGAGATTTACTAGATTTCTACCATCCTTGGGGTTCAAATCCACATATGCAGATTCATCATTATTTGTAAAAGTTGTTAACAGCTTTGTGGTGATTTTACTCTTATATGTGGATGACATTATTATTACTGGCAGTGCAACACAAGCAATCACTGAGGTCATTCATTTTCTTACAAGGGAGTTTGATATCAAAGACTTGGGACCACTACACTATTTCCTGGGGATTCAGATTTTGTAGAAGAATGATGGTTTATTTCTCTCTCAAGACAAGTATGTTACAGATTTGTTAACTAAGGCTGATATGCTGCTGTCTAATGTGCAACTCCATGTTTGCCATACAACAGGTTGCTCAAAGATGATGGCAAACCTTATAATAATCATGCCCTATATCGAAGTTTAGTTGGAGCTTTACAGTACTTAACATTCACTTGACCTGACATTGCTTTTGCAGTGTATCAGGTTTGTCAGTTTATGCAAAACCCTAAGGAGTCACATTTCATGGTAGTGAAAAGAATTCTTAGGTACTTAAAAGCTACTCAAGGCTGTGGCATTCATTATGTCAAGAGTTCACTGGATATTACTGCATATAGTGATGCAGATTGGGCTGGAGATCCTAATGATAGGAGATCGACTACTGGAATGGTTGTATTTTTGGGATCTAATCCTATTTCATGGTCATCTAAGAAGCAACATATTGTTTCTCGCTCATCCACAGAAGCCGAATATCGGGCTTTATCCACTACAACTGTTGAACTTGATTGGATCCAACAGTTGTTACATTTTCTGCAGATTCCAGTTGTAGAAAAGGCACTTCTCTTATGTGACAACTTATCTGCTATAGCACTGACCTTAAATCCTATTCAGCATCAACGTACAAAACACATAGAGGTTGATGTGCATTTTGTTCGAGCGCGGGTAGCAAAACAGCAACTGCAGGTGCATTTTGTCTCTTCCAATGAGCAATTTGCTGATATACTTACCAAAGGCTTATCTGCTCCTCTTGTTTAGGCTCATTGTGCCAATCTTAGGCTCAAATTCTCTGCCTCTGAGCTTGTGGGGGGATGTTAGGAGTATTAAGATCCAATGGGTAGGAAATGGACAAATGTCAAAAGATCATGAAGATAGTTAAGTTGGTTATATTGTTACTTAGAGTGTAAGCTACCAAATGATAACATAAATAGCTTGTAACAAATCATTGTAACTAATAAGAAAATATAGAACAATTCTCAACAGATTTCTCTCTCTAATATCTTCGATCTTCTACTTCTCTCTCTATCTCTTTCTTCCATCTTGCTTCTGTATAATCCTCTTCTTCAATAACCTCTGATGGTTTACATGGTTTACAATAGGTACGCTACATAATTCCTAAAATAGAAAATTAGATTTTAATCCTTAAATAAGATGAAATTTAAAAAAAAATGTCATATGCAAGATTAAAAATTGATTTTAGTCCCTAGACTCTATTTAATGCCAGCATACGTAATAAATGTCTTCTTTGTTTTCTTTATAATTTTATGGTAAATTAAATTGTATGAAAATATTATAAATTTTAATTCTCATTATGGTAAGTATCTTTTATAAGAAAATATTTTCGTAAAGATTTATCGGTACACTTATGTTTTTTCATATTTTTTTCTGCGCGACTAATTGATTATAATATATTTAAGAACGAACATTTTGGTACACTAGGTTAGTATAATATGTTTAGGTATGGACATGGTACACTAGTTCATTATAATATATTTAGGTACCGACATTTCTATACACTAGTTTAGTATCATATATTTAGGTACGAAATTTTTTGGTACACTTATGTTTTTGCATATTTTCTTATGTGCCACTAGTTCTCTACAATATATTTAGGTACGGATATTTCGGTACACTAATTTAGTAAAATATATTATGATATGGACGTTTAGGTACACTAATTAGAGGAAGCAAAATAAAATTAATGAATTAAAATGTGTATAATAATAAATTTTAATTTTAATGTAATATCTATTAAATAGTAAACAAAAATATAATATGAATTTGAATTAAGTACACATTTGAGGACTAAAATCAATATCCAATCTAACACAAGGTTTTCATTGAATTTTAATCTTCTTTGAGGATTAAAGTTCAAAAACCTCAAGGATGTTTTAGGGATACACCCTTGCAACTCCTATTTCAAACAAAAAAGATCTTCTAGGTTTAATACATCATTCTATTGGTTATCGGCTGAGCGAAGTGGTTGGGAAGTCAATGGTGGAGCAAGATCAGGTGTTGGCATCGGGATTTGGAGGCTAGACATCGCTAAGACCTGAACAATCATATTCATCATCTCGTCCTGCAACTTCCTCTTTGTGATTTATAAAGAAGCTTGAGAGCTTAGAAAGAGGGATAGGGATATGAGTTTACCAAAGGGAATCGATGCTACAACAAGATTTAAACAAGGTAGCAGAGCTTTTACAAAGGCTTTTGGTGAGGGTTGATCCCGAAAGGGATGAAGGCTTGGGCTGACTACAGTTTCGTTGAAGGCAAATCTGGCTTGAGCAGAGTTTATGTATTTGTTTGTTTGTTTGAGTGTCCTCATCTCTGATTTCTCTTTCTTCTTTTATAGACAGTTTGACTTGGCCTCCTATAGCTTTAATCTTGCCCGAATGCAGCTTGAAAGGCAATAACTCATTAGCTTTTTACTTGTATTGCCACTGTAAAGTGCTTTTGGGCTGATTAGCTGGCTGGTTTACACCACTTGGTCTCTAGGTAGGTGAACAAATGGTTCAAATGATCTGCACTTAGTCGAGAAAAGGCATTTTCTGCCTTCTGGGCTTTGGCTGAGCTTCGGGCTCCTTTCCTCCTAGTCCTTCTTTTGGGCCAACTCTCTTTTGAGCCCAAAGTTCAAGTTTTAACCCAAACAGTGCCCCCTTCAATTAATATTCAGGCTGGAATTCCAGGCGCCAATATTGATTGAATAGCTGCATGCTTGTATACCTCAATCTCGGAACTTGTGTTTTCTAAACGGGACGAATGCAATCTTGCATCTCTTGCTCTTCTCATGACCGTTGAGCTATCCTCTGAGGTGTCTATAAATTCAGGCTCGAAATTGCTCCTGTCCAACCAACAGATCCTCTTTAGCTTTCTCTTTTATCTCCCTCAGACGTTTGTACCTTCTCAGTTTTATTTTAAAACTAGAAAATGGGTTCATCTGAATTCAATTGGGGTTTCCTAAAACTCCATTTTCATGAGAAAAAGGATTTTCATCAAATGTCTACTATCTCCAACACCTTTGGTCAAACACCCTGCTATCCCCAACACCTTTGGTCAGGCGGTTTCCTTCTGATGGCTTGCCCTCCTGCTCGTTACTTTGATAAGTCGAGCTTTACCATCATACCTGGCGACGGTTCGTATTGAGGGTCCTCTACCAGGCTCATCTTGGCCGCACAACCCGATCACCCGATCAGGTTCTATCCATGAAGATAACAGAAAATGGTTGAGACACCATTGCATTCAGAATGAACCATACATTGTGCATTGAGGCAGAATCTGATGCAAATTTCACCAATTTGTTGAAATGAATAAAACATTATTTTATCAACTTTTATCTTTTTGTCTGCTTGAATGGTTGATGAACAAACACTGTACTTTGACATCCTGAAGCCTACTTTATCTTGCATCTTCTTCAATATAACAGTATCTAACATCCCATAATGTAGGACAGTACCTTGTTAAGAATTTGACATTAATGGGATGTCTCTACCAATTTCCTTCGAGGTCCGCCAAGTAGTATCCTCCCTTGTCTAATACTCGACTAATCATGAAAGGACCTTCCCATGTCGGGCTCCATTTTCCAAAGCCCCTAAGCTGAGCCCCTAGAGGGAGGACTGTCTTCCACACTAAATCTCCTTCCTTGAAAGACTTTATCTTTACCTTTTTGTTATAAGCTCGGGCAACAGCTCTCTTTCCTTCCTGAATCTGGTTCAAGGCTTCAATTCGGGCTACATCTAAGTCTTCAATCCCTTGACACATGGCTTCGATGTATTATTCACTGTGTAACCCAAACTGATTTTGAATTCTGACAGAACTTACATTGATCTTCATGGGAAGCATTGCATCTTGCCCGAAAGTTAAAGCATAATGAGTTGTCTCTGTTCCTGCCCTCTTAGAGGTTCGGTATGCCCACAAAGTATTCCCCAGCTTTTCATGCCACTTTTCCAGACTATCTGTCACCATTCTTTTGATAATGTATACCAAAATCTTGTTGCTGGATTCTGCCTGGCCATTTGACTGTGGGTAGTAAGGACTGGACTGGATCATCTTTATCTTGTATTTGCTTGCAAATTCTTCAACTTCTTTTGAAATAAAAGATGGGCCACGATCCGTTACTATAGTTTTGGGCACCCCAAATCTGTGCAGAATCTTGGTCTCAATAAAATACTTGACTGCAACTGAGGTTATGGATTTTACGGCCGAGGCCTCTACCCACTTGGTAAAGTAATCCGTTGCTACAATTATGAAAGTATGCCTTTTGCTAGAAGCTGGATAAATCTGCCCGATGAAATCCATTGCCCATCCTCTGAAGGGCCAAGGCTTGACTATTGGATTTAAAGGTATTAAAGGCATATGTTGGAGTGGTTCATGTCTTTGACATTCTTCACAGCCTCGGGCATAAGACTTGCAATCTTTTTCCATGTCGGGCCAGAAATACCCATACCTTCTAAGCAACCACCTCATCTTCGTTCCAGCTTGATGTGCTCCGCATATTCCTTCATGTACCTCGGCCATCACTCTCATAGATTCCTCTTGGCCTAAGCATTTCAATAGTAACCCGTCTGGAGTTTTCCTTAGCAGGTTCTTCGCCCATAAGACATACTTGGTTGCTTGCTGTCTATTCTTCTTGCTTGTGGGTGAAGAATGATCATTTAAATGATGAATGATAGGCGACCTTCAATCTTCTATCTCAGTTTCTAGAACCATTACATCCAGATTGAATCCTCTTTCTAGGATAGAAGGAAGGTTTCTTCTTTGAATCTCGACATCTACCCCATTTTTTCTTTCCTATATTGGCATGCCTGAGGCTAATTGTTCCATCTCATTGGCCGCTAGGTTGGATCCCCTGGGAACATGATTAACTAATATCTCAGAATCCTAATAACTCAGCAATTGCATGGCCGCCAAGTAATACCCTGCCATGGTGATATGTCTGCACTTGAAATCCCAATTTAGCTAGTTTATTACTAACTCTGAATCAACAAACACCTCTACTTCTACTGCCCCCAGATCCATCAAGATTTCCAAACCAATTATTAAGGCTTCATACTCTGCCCAATTATTGGTGTTCCCTTGGTAATCTAGGAGGAACGAGTAATAATGATAAACCCTTTGGGGGTTCACAATGACAATCCCAGCTCCAGAGGCCTTCTGAGTATAGGAACCATCAAAATAAAGCTTCCAAGGAGTAATCCAGAGGCCAGTCACTCTTTTTATCTCTTGCTGGACCTACTCCTCTTTACCCGAGATATCTTTGCTTGGCGGGATCCAAATACTAGTAACTTCCAGGGTCCCCGGGATATTGATTATCTCATCTTGAGACTCTTGATGCTCCGTCAAGAAATCGGCAATTGCTTGGCCTTTGACTGCCCTTTGGGGTACATACTGAAAGCTGAATTCTGATAATGCTAGAATCCACTTCCTAATCCTTCCCGTTAACATTGGTTTTGACAACATATACTTTATCACATCTGTCTTGGCAATGATGTGCACGTAACAAGGTAACATGTAATGCCTCAGCTTACTGGCAGTGAAATATAGAGATAGGCACAATCTTTCCACTGGAGAGTATCTTGTTTCTACCTCGGTCGGAATTATACTGAGGTAATACACTACCTGATCTTTCCCGCCTTCATTGTTTTGAGCTAGTAGACTTCCGATTGATTTTTCTGAAGCTGAGATATATAGCTTTAAGGGTTTTCCCCTTTGAGATTGTACCAACACTGGTGGAGAAGTCAAATAAGCTTTGATGCTGTCAAAAGCCCTTTGGTGTGGTGGTCCCCACTCGAAATCTTCTTTATCCTTCAGTCTCAGTAGATGAGTTAATGGTTGGATCTTGCCCGCTAAATTGGTAATGAATCTCCTTAAGAAATTAATTTTGCCTAGAAGCCTCTGAAGTTGTACTTTATTGGTGGGTGAAGGCGACTCCATTATTGCCTGAGATTTGTCTTTGTCCACTTTTACTCCTATTTGACCCCAAGAAGTTGCCCGCTCTTACTCCAAATGCGCACTTCTTTGGATTCATTTTCAGCTTATGGATCCTCATCCTTGTTAAAGCTTGCCTGAGGTCTGTCAGATGCTGCTCTTCTGTTTTGGATTTTACCACGATGTTATCGATGTACACCTTCATGTTCTGGCCAATCAAATCATGAAAGATGGCATTCATTTCCCTTTGGTAGGTTGCACCAGCATTCTTGAGCCCGAATGGCATGACTAGATATTCATATGCCCCCACATGACCGGGACACCTAAAAGCTGTTTTATGTATATCTTCCTAGGCCATCTTTATCTGATTATATCCGACATTTCCATCCATAAAAGATAAGACTTTATATTTTGCTACTGCATCTATGGACAGGTCAGCTATGGGCATGGGATATTCATCTTTTGGTACGGCGCCATTAATATTTCTGTAATCAACACAACATCGTACTGCTTTTGTTATGGCTTTTAAACGGGTACAATGGTGGCTAACTACTCTACATATTTGGCTGGTCTAATAAATCCAGCTTTTACTAGCCTTTCAATTTATTCTTTGACCTTCTCTTCTATCTCCTTTGACATCCTTCATGGTGCTTACTTAACATGTTTATACCCCTCCTTGATGGGCATTCTATGTTCCACCAAGGTTGAATATAAACCTGGCATCTCAGCGTAATGCCAAGCAAAACAATCTTTAAATTCTTGTAAAAGACAAATAATCTTTGCCCGATCATTAGTTTCTAACAAGCCACTGATCTATATAGGTCTTGGATATTCTTCTATCCCTAAATCAATGACTTCCAAAGGATCCTGAACCTCTGGTGGTGGTTTGTCTGGTTCTGCGCAAAAAAATTCAACTAACTCTGGGCTTTCGAGCAAGTCGTATGGCCCATCCAAGTCATATATGTACTCGGCCATTCGTATGGCCATATCCAACGCTTCTCCGTAAAGCTCTTCTTTGCTTTTATCCTGATTGGTCGGAGTTCTTAGCTGCCACTCCTGCTTTTCTTTATCTAAGAGCTCCCTTTCTTGCTTTCTTCCTTTCCCATACACCAACAGTCTTTTTATCAGGGACCTGACTGCCATTACCTGATCCTTCTTCTTTTGTTCTATCATTGATGGTGTAGGGGTGTTGGGACGATACAAGGTCTATCCCACTCTTTGCTAGTAAGGAGCATTCCTTGTTCTAAAAGCTTTTGGGCCGTCACCTTGGTAGGACGACCGTTCTCATCTGCTCCTGAACATTTCAGAATTCCTACGTTGGGATTGTAGAAACTCTTTTCCGCAACATTAGCTGTGGGGAGAAATGGCCGTGATTCGGCCTCCACCATCTCCCAAAAGCCTAGTTCATCTGTCACTGCCTTATGATAAACAGCTACTTGTTAATGTAGAGTAGAGGGTATGGCGAGACTTTGGTGGATCCAATCCCTTCCAAGTAAGGCTCCATAGGTGGAAGTGCAATCTACCACAAAGAATGCCAACATGATTTGTTTGGACCTCAGATCCACTTCTAAGGGCAATATCTTATGAGTTTTGGTGATAGTGCCCGAGAGGCTTGAAATCGTGAGGTCCGTAGGAATAAGATCTTTTATGCCTCTCCCTATCCTTTTCATTTGCTTGGCTGGCAGTACATTAACAGCCGTTCCTCCATCAATTAAAATTCTTTTGAAATGCATCATTTCCAAATGAGCTGCAACATATATTGTCTTAAGATGGTTGGCTAGTAACATGTTTGGATAGCTGAACACCATTTTATCCATATAGATCCTTAAAGGACCATCTTTGGATGCTTCAGAAGATTCAGCTTTTCCCGACTCTCTTTCTCCAGCTATCTCAACACTGACATGGGCCATCATTGGCTCCGTCGTCACATAGTCTCCTTCCATAGTGGCAGGTTGATTAGGCTCGGCACCAAACATGGCGGATAGCACATACGTCATGTTGATATGAAAATTGCTAGGCTCTGGCAGTTTTTCTTTCTTGCTCCCGATCTATTCCATGAACTCATCTAACCAGGCTATCGCATCTTCTGGAAGCAATGGTTCTGGTGCCCCCTCCTGTTGATTCATGCCCGAATATGGTGTTTGCTTTGGAACTTCACCGAAATGATCCACCAATGATAGAGAATGTGGTTTTCTTTCAGGCGAAACAGTTCCAAAACAAATAGGCTCCGTCTTCCATCCGGGAGTTGGCATCATTATCATATCTTCTTGAGCTCAACTCAAGATCCTATATTTCCCAAGGTGTAGGCTTTGTGGTACATGGTTTCCTTCACCTTCTGTTTTGCTATTAGCCCTCTCCACATTTTTTTACTTCTTCAACGGAACTGACTACTCCTCCCAGATGACGTTTTTTTTCAAACTTTTGATTCTTGGATGCTTTAGATGTCGCGGGGGTCTTTAAAGAATTCATGTAGGCTTTGTGCTGCCTCTGGACCCTTCTAACCATAGAGGCTCCCATTTGTTTAACAAGCTGTCCATTTTTCCCAACCACGTACCATTTTCGCCCGAGGCAGGCAGGGTTATCTTTCTTAACAGGATTTGTTATCCTATCATTTCTCTTGACTTTTTTCCCTATATGGCCATATTGAAGATGTTTTACACCCCTCTCTTTTGGCTTTTTGGCATCATTCTCTTCTGCCTCCTTAGAAGCTTCATGATTACGAAATATCTCTGATAAAGCTCTGGGTTGGGAATCGCCTCCTAACCGCTGAAAAACACTTCGGGAAGTATCTATTCCTGCAGTCCGCCTAGCTTTCTCACGGGCCTCTTTTCTTTCTTCTTATTCCTTCATCCTGATCAGCTCATGATCCATGAGGACTCCTGCTGGTGGTATTTCGAGCTCACACTCGCATTGGCATTTACTGTAAAGAACCATCCATTTGATTATAGCTGCTTTTGGATGTTTGGTCAATCTGATCACCCCTTTTGTGGATTTGTTAGCCAGTCTTCCTTCTTCTATTTCCCTTGCGACCTTTTCTTTCCTCTTCTCGACCCATGCCATACTGATCATATTACTGGGGCTTCTGAGAAGGGATCCGTATGTTTGCCCACCACTGCTTCCTCTGGCTGGTTGGTTTTAAGTCTCTCTCTTTCCCTATTATCTTTTTCCCCAAGTTGAGGTAAAGATATATGAATAGTTGGTCTTACAACCAGGTCTGCTTTACTTCTGAAGCCTGCAGAGGCGTTCTCCAGTCTTTGCAACATTTGCAACAAGGTAGTTTGCAAGTCTTTATCAAAATGTTCTGGAACAACCGCTCTTTTTAAATCTTCAGGTTTTCTTGATATATTTCTTTGGTAAGTAAGATCTGATTAAAGGAATCCCACCGGGTGTGCCAAAACTATGTTCGTGGCTAGAATTTCCATTGGGGATGTTTCCTAGCGAATGAGCACACAGCTTCCCAAGAGGTTAGTGCCGGTTGACGCTTTCTGTCAGGCTTGTCGGGCAAGGCTGAAAGAGAAGGACAGGGTTAACTTTGAAAGGTGCCTTTGTAGGGCCTTATGTGTAGGCCTTGAGGCTCACAATCAAGATTAACTTTTAGGTGTTCAGGAGTGCCACTGCCATCTTTAGCATGGCAAATGTAAAACAGATGTTGAGTTTTAATTGTATATATACCTGAGAGGCTATTTTAGTTATGAAATGTGCTTTTGTGGGGCCTTTGGTGTAGGCGTTGAGGCTCTCAATCAATAACTAACCCAGTACTCGAACATATAATGTTTGTTTCATTGATTGCAGAAGTGTTATGACTATTATACTTCTAATTACCCGAGCCCGAAGAGCATAAGGAATCCAAATAGGTGCCTTTGTAGGGCCTTAGGTGTAGGCCTTAAGGCTTCCCATCAGAATTACTTCTATACTCAAACGTTCGACGATAATCATAATATAACAGAAATAAAACTAGGACATAGGTCGATTACTTGCACCCCAAGTAACTTCAAACTTCTTGTTATCAAAGACTGTCGTGGATGGGTTAAGTCCACATAAGGTTCTTTTTTATGCCTTGAGACTAAGGACTTTTGAATGATCAATCTTACATGCCCGAGGGTTTAGAACTTAGATCTGATTTAAACTGTGACTACAGATTCCAATCGGATTCAAGCACTGATGAGTCTTTTAATCATCAACTTGCTAAAACTAACTTGGATATAAATGGAAGTATACAACATATTACTAGACTTATGAATGAAAAGACAAAAACAAAGAAGGTCGGGCAAGGTTTCACCTTGTCGGGCAAGGCTGGTCGTCTTGCAACTTCCTATCTTTGTGATTTATAAAGGGGATTGAGAGCTTAGAAAAAATGATAGGGAGATGAGTTTACAGAAGGAAATCGATACTACAACAAGATTTAGACAAGGTAGCAGAGCTTTTACAAAGGCTTTTGGTGAGGGCTGATCCTGAAAGGGATGAAGGCTTGGGCTGACTATAGCTTCGTTGAAGGCAAATCTGGCTTGAGCAGAGTTTGTGTATTTGTTTGTTTGTTTGAGTGTCCTCATCTTTGATTTCTTTTTCTTCTTTTATAGACAGTTTGACTTGGCCTTCTGTAGCTTTAATCTTGCCCGAATGCAGCTTGAAAGGCAATGAATCATCAGCTTTTTACTTGTACTGCCACTATAAAGTGCTTTTGGGCTGATTAGCTGGCTGGTTTACACCACTTGGTCTCTAGGTAGGTGAACAAGTGGTTCAAATGATCTACACCTAGTCGGGAAAAGGCTTTTTCTGCCTTCTGGGCTTTGGCTGAGCTTCGGGCTCCTTTCCTCCTAGTCCTTCTTTTGGGCCAACTCCCTTTTAAGCCCAAAGTTCAAGTTTTAACCCAAACAGGGTAGTCTCCCCTTGCTCTAAACTTTTTGTTATCGAAAAAAAAAAAAGGAATGTAGTGTTATCCATGCCATGTTTACTGACTATATTGTTAAGCATGTAAATCTTTCATACATAGCTTAATCTTCAATAACTTTTTACTGCGTGAGTGCGTTCTATATTTTGTGAGAGATGTGTTGAACAATTATTTCAAACACAAGCTTGATCCTTAATAATTATACCTATTGCAGCTATGACCTTTTATTTTTAGTGTTTAAATATATGCATGTATGCATGGCAGGTTATAGCAAATGGGACGTATCGTAGCATTGAACATCATGCAATTGTGAACTCTGAAAAATAAAGGCTCTCAAACGCCACATTTTACAACCCCAGAGTTGATGGTGAAATCGGCCCGGCCCCTAGCTTGATCACTGAGCAAACACCTGCAACATTTAAAAGGCTAAGTGTTGAAGAATATTTCAAAGAATATTTCAACGAAAGTTTTATTTATTCTCTTTAGGTGTGGGGGTATTTGTACAGCAAAAAATAATCACACGGTGACACATGGATTTTTGACAAAAGAAGACAAAACTACCCTTGGGGCATACCGAGATTCCTATGCGCAAGCAGCAGGCAATTATCCCTCAATCAAGTCAAAAGTATCCAAAATAGGTATCAACTTAAAATCTAATTTATTCATATATTTCCTATTTCATTATTTAGCTAACCAATTAGCTAAATAAATATACTTATTCCATATTTCCTAAAACCCTTTTTTTAAAAATACCATAATAATTGACCAATTAAGAGATTAATTGCCTAATTAATCCCTTAATTGGCAAACAAATCACCCCAAAATCATGCTAGGGTCCGGCCAATCCCATCAAAAAATAATCCATCTTATTCTCTACATTTTCCACCATTTTCCCTTTTTAATTACCCTAATTAAACCTAAATTAAACCCAAAAACCCTAGCTAGGCCGGCCACCTTCTATCCCTATAAATATACTCCCATTCTCACCAAAAAGCCACTTCCAACTCTTGCTAAAAATTCTCTAGAATTCCCAAACACTTTTTCTTTCTAAATTCTAACTTTGGCATCAGAAATTCTTCGGCCAAAACCCCTCATTCATCGTGGGCGTGTGAGGCTCTTGGCCTTAACCTAAGGTGTTAATTGTTTTGTAGGTGCAATTTTGTCCAAGATCAAGGGGGAAGAAATTTGCATCCACAAATTAGTGCTTTCATTGAGAGTTGAGATCCATACTCGTAGAAGACTCTTGCATAAAAATGTTTTTTCTCTATTTTCTAGTCCATTTGAATATTTTTCATACGTTCTTATTGTTAGAATTTTTTATTTGCAAAGGTTCTTTGATAAAACATATAAGAAAAATATAATGGCTAGAAATTTAGAAAATTCCACAAGTGAAAATTGTAATACTCAAGAAATGGGACCGCAGCGATCCACGAGGCTAAATGTGGTCATAGGCGGATTGGTACCACCACTACAAGGTTCCACCATGGCCCAAGCCGTGCCATCTAACCTTACACTGGTCCGAGCCCAAGCCTCGCATTCGTATACGTCACGCGCTGAGCAGCCTGCTCCCGACGAGCAGCCCACTCCCGTGGTCCAGCCTGCTCCCGCCAAGCAGCCCTCTCTCGTTGCCTAGCCTGCTCCCGCCGAGTAACCTGCTCTTATGGCCCAGCTTGCTCCCAATGAGCAGCCCACTCCCGTGGTCCAGCCTGCTCCCGCCGAGTAGAGAGACTTTTGACCCAGCGATTGCATGATTTCCAACGTAACGAGGTCACCGACGAGGCATTACGACGGAACATAACCAACATAAGCAGGTTACCCTTCACGAACGAGATCGAGCATGTAAACCTTCCACACGAATTCAGCATGCCACATTTCACATCTTTCAAAGGGGATGAAGACCCGGAGAAACACTTAAAGTACTACCAAAGCGCAATGATCCTGTATCGAAACAACGATGACCTCATGTGCAAGATATTCACCACTATTCTACAAGGCAAGAGACAAGATTGGTTCTACACCATGCCGCCACAATCCATCCAAAATTTCTACGACCTTTCTTTGGTTTTCACCAAAGAATATTCATCCTATCGCTCGATCAAAAAGAAGTCCGACCATTTATTTGACATCAAGAAGAACCCAAAGGAGTCACTTCGTGATTATGTGAGGAGATTCAAAGTAGAGAAGGCAAGGATAGTCGGAGGCAACGACTCGATAGCTAGAACAGCCTTCTAAAAAGGCCTTCCAGCAGACCACCCGCTATTCAGAAAATTGATCATGAAAGAAGATCTAACTCTGGCATACTCTTTTACTTTGGTAGAGAAACGTGCACTTTGGGATGAGGCTCATCAATGCACATTCAAGAACTTGAAGAAGTACTCAACATCACCTCCCTAGAAGCAGCGGAAGACTTATTTGCATGTTTGACGGTATCTAAAGTAGCAATAAACTCTACCATCATGCAAGAAGAGTTAGGGGCCCGATTACCTGTATTCTACAGTTCAAAAGCTCTCATCGATGCTATTAAAAATTCAAAAGCTAACTTTGGTAATATTTGTTATAACCCAAAAGCTTAAGTTTTACCTTCAAACGCACGCAATCATCATCATGATGCACTATTTCGCCGAATCCAAACCCATGACGATAAAGGTGCAGACCTTGGCAGATGCAAAGTTTTCTGACGAGCGCAACAACTCGGCCCAAAAGACATGCCAAAGGCAGACGAACACACTCAGAAGCAAGTTTTGTCCTCGTCACCCCAGAAGATTCTACGTAAGAGCAACATGTACTGGCAGTCAAGCACTACCTCATGGTGCGTGTTACATGGCCCTAGCTGACCCTTGCTCTATTATTCAGCTCTAAAATGGCCTAGCATCGAAAGTTGAGCATCTCCTGCTACATGTAACATGGCCCCAGCTCCATGACTCCCTATCGCGCCTTCAAGCCTAGCCTTGACAACGCAACAGAGTGGCTCAACGACACCTTGAAGGTAGCCGAACACACTTTAGCCACACCTACTCCCTCAATGGAGATTTCTGGCATTTGCATGTCGACAGCGCATCCAACTACAAAGGCTCATAAGCAGCCGTGGTTCTTGCCACCCAAGACTGTTCAATGCTCAAGCAGGCGATCACTCTAAGCTTCAAAACATCTAACAACGAAGTAGAGTACAAAGCCCCACTAGCAGGCCTTCGAATGACAAAATACTTGGTGGTGAAAAAGCTTTTAATTCATTCCGATTCCCAGCTAATCACCAGTCGGACTACTAGGGGCAAAGGCATAATGATCGTGGCAACCAACTACTTCACCAAATAGATAGAAGCAGAGCCCATGACGATCACGATTTAGATGGACATAAAGCGCTTCAAATGAAGGAGCATCGTTTGTTGATTTGGCATCCCTTAATCCATCGTCACCGCCAACGGCCTGCAATTCGTGGGCAAAGATTTGGCGAAGTTCTTCAAAAAATATGGCATCAAGCAGCACATGTCTACGCCAAGATATCTTCAAGGTAATAGACGGGCCAAAGTATCCATTAAGATGATCATTGACTGCCATAAGAAATCCCCCACCAATAAGAAAAAAAAATGGCCAGACAAACTCCCTGGATGTCTATATGCATATCGCACCACCAAAAGACGAGCAACCGCAAGGAGATGGCCATAAGCTTAAATCTGGCAGAGGATAAGTGCGAGCAGACTATCACCCGCATCGCAACTTACCAGCAGCAGTTCCTCTCCAGCCACAACAAAAGGGCCAAGATCCGGCAGTTCTAGCCTAGAGATCTAGTCCTAAGAAGAGCCTTCATCACTGCCAGCAGAGAAGGCTCCAAAAAGATGAATCTCATCCAAGAAGGTTTGTATAAGATTAGCAGAGTAGGTAGCAAGAGTAATTACACAACTAAAAAAATCGAAAAGCAGTGGAGCGCCTACAATCTGAAGAGGTACCATGTGTGACCTCTCACTACATCAAAGCCTGAAGACTCAAAAAGCTCAATGAGCACCACCACATAAGCTGAGGACTATCCAGTTGTTATGTAGTTCCTACCTTACAGTTAAGTACTCGTTCGTTTCACTCGTTTTTCAATGAGGAATTTAGAAGTAATCATAACTTGGCTCGGCTGCATGCTTACAACAACTAATCACTCATGCACTTCAAAAGAAGATTGCGCCCTTCTTAAGGACTTATCGCAGGAATTGCGCACCCCGAGGGACCAACTATGCTCTCCAGTGCGAGAGGGTAAACTAATTGCTCTCTAGTGCGAGAGGGTAAACCAATTCCCCGACACCCATATGGGTCAGCTCTCGAAGACGGAAGGATAAACTTACACTCTGAATATCCAAACGTGGATGAGCCTGGCTGCCTTAGTATAACTAGATGCATGATGGCTTGCACCGAGATTCCTAGAAGTAGCCACAATGGTCTTTTTCAAGGCTTAGCTAACTGAAGGATTTTGGGTCTTTTGGCCTAATCCGTGGAGAACCGGGTCCTAGAGACAGAGGGGGCACATTACGCAGTACGTCATACAGACGGCTGCCCTGGAACCCTAAAGCTGCTACCGAGTGCATTAAGGTAGCCTACGAATTCCGGAAGACTGCCTACGGCTTGCCCTTCGAGCAGTAAAGCCGCGCTAGACTTATACAACCGCACATTCTTGTGAAAGGTTAAACAAGCTAGCGCGCATATACAAAGTTTTATCCACTGCCAACATGCTACGTAGTCGATAAGCTTCACCTCTGCCAAGCACGGAACAACCTACACCAAGTCCTAAAGTGTTGTGATACTTGCTACGCAACCTACGGAATTGGAGAAAGCCAAGGTTAACAGCCTAGTGGTTATGCGGACTTGTCTGCTTCTGTAAGTAAGGCATCCGGCTACTAACCCTATGGCTAACAACTTTGCAAAGTTCTACACCAACACTTATGGCTGCATAGGCTACGCGAGCTTGTCTGCTTATAAAAAAAGTAGCATGCTTGCCACTGGTCTATCAAGTCTAAAGGTTAAGGCATGAACAAAAGAAGCGAAGATGAAGAAAAGCGAATGAAGCATGTTTATAAACAATTATTAAAGGCCGAAGGAGTTTAAGCAAAACAAGAGCTACAAGGAAAAACAAATAAAATCTTAAAGGCTACCTAGAAGACTATAGGAGCTTGGACATCCCATGACTACTCGGTCGCCACACCTTCAGCAGCCGCGATGCTTTTAGCAACGGTATCATCCGGTGCTTCACCTTCGGCTGCCCTAGCCTGGGCACTAACTTCTCCAACTACTTCACCAATGGAAGCCTCAAAAGTAAAATCAAGCAAGTCTTCCAGAGAAATAGAGAAGGTCTCAAAACCCCAAGCCCAGCCTTTTCACTTTTCAACTGCTCATCCTCCTCGAGCAGACCAACATGGATGCTCTGCAGCTCATCCACTTCATTCTTCAGACTTTCGTTGATCTTCAGTATGCCTTGAAGTTCAAACACTTGGGGTTCAAGCTTATCGATGATTCTCTTGAAGTGGATCACTTGGTTATAAGCAGCAATCAACTCTTCATCTTTTGTAGCAGAACGAAGCTCAGAAACGACATGTTTAAGATCTTGAATCTAAGGTATATAACATCCGATCTCATTCTCTGCACTTTCATGCTTAACTTGGATCGCGTCAAGCCTAGTCTTTAAGTCAACGATCTCTTGGCGAGTGGTCTCAAGCTGCAAAGAAGTGGGGGCAGAAATATTAGACCCCTTCAAAGCAACGAGCTCAGAATCTGCCATAGAATTTGCCATCTCTTTAACAGCCTTGCTATATCTACATCATAGCAAACAAAGCAGTCCTTTTATATTGGGTCGTATGCTTCACAAACGAGCTTGGGCAAATAACCTTTCTGACACCATTAACAAACTTGGCACAATCATCCATGTTTTCAAGCAGATTTGGTTTCAAAAGCACATAGATCTCAGCAGCCTCCCCAGAAGCAGGCTTAGTGGATTTCTCACAGCTGCCTACGCGAGCAGTCTCCCCATTCCCAGCAGGCAAATCAGTCTCAGCAGCATAAGGAATAAGCATTGGCACTACTTTAGCAGCAGAGTCCACCTTATCGCTCTTCATAATAGCAAGCCTTTCTAAAGGTGAACCAGACTTAACTCCCAACAAACGTCTTGGTACAAAATTCGGCACTAGGGGCATGACATGACCTTTATGTCGAATGGTCCTATCAGTAATCGTACTAGCCATTCTTGACATGGCAGACGCCACATGCTCAAATCTAGCAGCCTCATTTTTCATGCCCTTGGAAAAATTCGAGTCAATCGCAAGCCTGGAGGCAGTCGGCGAACCCGCGTGAGCAGCGAAAGAAGTCTTTGGTTTTTTCTCAGCCGGCATCTCTTGAGTAGGCAGGGAATATCCCTTTTCCCACCTTCACTTGCAGCAGGATCCACAAAAGTGATTGGATGAGCCAATGCATTCGCCTTGATCATATTCACCTCTTCTTTTGGGAGCAGCCCACGTTTCTCCTGACGAAGAGAGCTAAAGTAGCCAACGCCATTCGTGGTACCTAGCAGGGGAGTTCAACCCAACATTCCAGCAGCTCATGAGGCCTGTAACCTCTTCATTCTCTCAATCACAGGCCTAGCTCGTGTCATGTCTAAAAGCCTAAAAGGATATGAGCCCATGTGACGCGCCTAGCACTGCGCCCCAGCGCCACAATCTGCGGCCCCAGCCACACAAGCTACCCTTGGTTCTAGCCAAGTCGAGCAGCTTAAAGTAGTGGTCCCTGCCACAATACCTCATCGGCCCATGCCGAGCCGACTCCTGGCCCATGCCAGCTGACGTGCCGCACCACCCCGACGGTTGCCCAATGATAACACCATCCACGAAAAAGACGAAGAAAGGAACGAAAGAAGATATTTTGCACATGCAAGATGTAGAAGGTTGCCAGATGAGAGGGAACAAATATCCTCTAAGTTATCTCTCTCTTGTAGGGTAGAATAAATCCCTTTCCAAAGTTGATTAAATAACCCACTTAAGGTGGATTTAAATAGGATTTGAGAGAAATTTATTTCCCTTTCCTAGAATGATCTAATTTCCTATTAAAGAGAGAATCAACATCAAGTTTCCTAAAGCAAGAAGATCTCTACACCTGCTGCCCTTTCCTGCGAGCAGCCCAACAGGTGTGGGGGCATTTGTGGAACCAAAAATAATCACAGGGCGACACGTGGATTTTTTATAGAAGAAGACAAAACTACCATTGGGGCATACTGGGATTCCTATGTGCAAGCAGCAGGCAATTATCCCTCAACCAAGTCAAAAGTTCCCAAAATAGGTATCAACTTAAAATCTAATTTATTCATATATTTCGTATTTCATTATTTAGCTAATCAATTAGCTAAATAAATATACTTATTCCATATTTCCTAAAACCCTTTTTTAAAAAACCATAATAATTGACCAATTAAGAGATTAATTGCCTAATTAATCCCCTAATTGGCAAACAA
Source organism: Malus domestica (assembly GCF_042453785.1). NCBI lineage: Eukaryota > Viridiplantae > Streptophyta > Magnoliopsida > Rosales > Rosaceae > Malus > Malus domestica. The sequence continues at coordinate 37,131,215 of NC_091671.1, forward strand.
ATCACCCCAAAATCATTCTAGGGTCCGGCCAATCCCATAAAAAAATAATCCATCTTATTCTCCACCTTTTCCACCATTTTCCCTTTTTAATTACCCTAATTAAACCTAAATTAAACCCAAAAACCCTAGCTAGGCCGGCCACCTCTTATCCCTATAAATATACTCCCATTCTCACCAAAAAGCCACTTCCAACTCTTGCTAAAAATTCTCTAGAATTCTCGAACACTTTTTCTCTCTAAATTCTAACTTTGGCATTGGAGGTTCTTCGGCCAAAGCCCTCCCATTCATTGTGGGCGCGTGAGGCTCTTGGCCTTGACCTAATGTGTTAATTTTGTCCAAGATCAAGAAGGAAGAAATTTGCATCCACATTTCTTTATTGATTTATGGAAGGTAGTTTTTACTCTTCATCTATGTACCAAAATTTTATTTTAGTGTTCAGGTAGAAATTACAGAGGGGCCTTATGTGTTGGAGATTTGAGGAGGAAAACTTAGCATCGTGGCACCACTAGAAGTGGTAATTGCTAATCAAGTTTTCCCTCTTTTTTCCACATACTTTGGTTTAAAGCAATATCATCTGAATGATGAAATTTTGTGGGTGCGTATAGAAATGTCAAGTGTAGTTGGATGCTAGCAAGTGATTTCCGTTTCCATCCTTTTACGGCCGTCAATTTTAGTTTACCTATTGCATCTTGGCTTCCAAACTTTTTATTCCTAGATTTTCATATCACACGGTAGTCATTGAATTCAGAACGTCAGCCTATGCCCCCTATGCTTACAAGAGGAAGGGGTGCCTGGGAAAATAAATCTAATTTATTTCAAAGTTTGAATCATAAACCAGGAAGAAAAATGACCTGAAACAACATGATCATAGCCGAATATAGAGCCTCCTAGAGCTGCAATGTAAGCAAAGATGAAATACCCAGTAATCCTATACTCTCATACTGATGAACCCTTTTAGATACTACTCCTTCACCTCCAAATCCTCCTGTGTCGGTTTAAGATGATCAGGGCATAATCAGGATAGCCTCGCACCACTTACATTTACTTCACCGCTGATATATTTTTTGCATCCAATTTTCCATTATCTAATCTTCAACTTACTTCTGTTATAATTATTTCAATCAATTCTTTAACATATACACTCTTTTTAGGGAATTGTTGCTACACTTATTGTACTTCAAAGAGTAGTAAACCGAATCATAAAACAATTTTCAGGTCTAGTATTATTCAAGAGAGTAATGTCACATATAAAGATTTATAAAATTCGTTTTGATTATGCCCTCCATCGTCATCAAGAAAGTATTGCGAGTCTTTATTTGTACTTTAAAAAAGCCAGAAAATTGTTTAGAGGTGTAGTACTGTATATCAATATCCTTGATACTTTACATCAATCATTCTGACATATAATTATGGATCCACAAGTGCACGCTCCCTGTGCTTTTGTTCATTGCCTATTTAGGCAATTTCCTGCAACATTCTGTAAAGTAAAATAAAATTTTGTTATAGTTATCTATGATTAAGTGTAAGCGTTAATACGTGTTTCATCCTTCTATGCAATTTTTGTCAGTGTCGTATCTTGAAAAGTTAGCATCTCAAGCGAATGATATTTACCACTTCCCTTTTAAATGAATTTTAAAATCAACTTCAGTCCATGTTTGTTTAACAATGTGGTATCATTCATTATATAGTTTCACAAAAATCATGCATAATTCTTGCTAAACTTGGTTTGGTTTTCTTTTATTTAAGGATAGATTGAGTGATTCATAGTTTGAATAAGTCTTGAATGATGAATTGAGCCAGATCATTGAGGTTTCTTTGTCAAGTTAAATTTTCATTTTTTTTATTTATTTTATTTTTATTTTTATTTTTTCGCATTTGTAATCCTCAGTTATTGACTCGCATTTGTAATCCTCAATGAATGAATTTGCATAATCTTAAATATAATTTTCAATCCCACATCAACGCGGACATATTTACTAGTTAATTAATAAGCATGACATGTACATATCACTTATCGCATTAAATAATACACTAATGATTAAAAAATGCTGTCTCTCAAAAAAATTTCGACAAACTGTAGTTATATTTTCTTTTTCTTTTCTTGGATATGATGCTTAATTTATTTGACAAACTCATAGTTGAAAACTTTAACATTGAGTGCATCACAATTAATTTATTGCTTAAACATCCCAAATTTTAAAAGGACATAAAATTCTTACATATTCCATCACTTTATAGCACTTATCACATGACCTAAGACAAACACTATTATGTAACCAAGTTCCCAGAAATATCCTCGCTACACTCAAGTTTCTGCACTCAAGCTAGTTCAGTAATTCCGCGTCTCTATCCAATTGAAGGTTTTAAAGTCAATGACCAAATCGTTTACACTACAAAGTAATATGCTCTACGGTACCGTTTGGTACGTAGAGGGGATAGAACAGGACGGAACGGAGGTTCCATGCTACGTTAGGTGTACACTCAGGTTGGAATGGAACAAAGAATTAAATGACAATTGTACCCTTCCACTCCGACGAGTTCGACCTTACCTGAGTCATCGCTGACGAGTTCAACGTCATCCCTCACATCTTCCGCCTAATCCTCACCATCCTATCCCTCGAGCGATGGCATCAGCCACATTCTGCTAGTGGGTGGTCTTGAGGTTTTCGCGACAGAAGGCGACGGTCTCGTCGTGGGACTAGCAAGGAGCAGAGAGGCGGCGGGAGAAAGGTGGGGTTGGGTTCGGATGGGTTTACTGGGTTTGGGTTAGCCTGGGTTGCTGGGTTTGTGGTGGAGGAGGAGGCTACATGAGAGAGGGAAGGTAGAAAAGAGGAGGCTATGGGAGAGAGAGGGTAGATAGTGAAATTAATGAAAAAGATGAGGGGTATTATTATCCAAAAAGTTTAATTTTGTGTTTCATGGGCTGGAACAAGTCGTTCCGAGGGAGGAGGGTCGCACAAAAAATTAACTAAAATTCGTTCCACAGGACAACATGTCCCAAGCAAATTGGCACACCAAACGTGAGATGAGTGTGTCTCATCCCACTGCATTCCGTTATGTTCAATCCCAGATACCAAGCGATACCTAATGGATTACACCAATACTATCACCTCGCCACATGTCACGCAACGGATTTGGCCCAAACTAAATCACCTCACCACAAGTAATATGCTTTAATGGATTACACTAGTACTATCACCTCATCACATGTCATGCAATGGATTTGACCCAAACTAAATTCGAGCACATGACACTTCATTTTACTTTTAAGAGAAAAAAGTAATACTTCCCATTCTCCCAAATTGAAATAAACAATTTATTACCATTTCTTACATGTAACCTGAAAATGAAAATTACAAAGGTTCTAAAATCCAGAATAAAGGTAGAAAACATCTAATGTGCATAATGTTGTCAAAATAGCTACAAAACATCTAATGTTTTCTAAAATGAACAAAAATCTTGTACAGCTCTTCAAATATACACCAAAACTTGTGTCAACTTCTCACCCAAGCTTAGGGATGGCAATTTAATCCGTCAAACCCGATACCCGTAGGTAACCGGTCCGAACAGTTCGGTTTCGAGGATTAAATTTCAGGTTTTTTACGATTATGGGTAACTGTTGGGTAAATTATTCAGTTTCGAGTTCGGTTATGGTTATAAGGGTATCTACTCCGAACCCGCCCCATTTTCATTCTTTATATATATATATATTTTTTTTTTTTTTATAGAAGAATGAAATTCCTATTTTTTTTTCTCCAGCAACTTTAATACTCCAAAGGTCTGCATACTTCAACGGTTCTATCTTTATTCCAAAAAATTTATTGCTTCCAAATTTCAATGAGTCATGGAATCTGAAAGAACTCAAATGTCAGAAAGGTGGTTCAAAGGTCAGAAAAGATAGTGCAATACTTCAATTTTGGGAAAAAAATCTAATTGTTTTCTCTTACAAATTAGCAGTAGCAAATATTGCTTCAAGCCTTCAACCTTGGCTTCTTTTGCGTCGCGAACGGTTCCTCGCCTCCTCTCAGCTTTGCGAGCCGTCTGCCTCCTCTGGCTCTGTCAAGTATTGGTCCTGGTTCAAGGTAAGATCACCTCCTTTCTTATGCACACAACTTGTTTGATGAACTGCCTCAACTGATAAAGCTTTCATTTTTATTGAATTTTGGGATTTTTGATGTGCAGCCGCAAGTTGAAGTCAAGAGTTTCCCAGAAGAACCGATCAATCTGATCAATCCACTCGCTTAATTTTTCATAAGAAAGAAATATTATAAATTCATAATGGAAAAAACCATTACCTGATGGGGAACCGTTACCAACGGGTTAGGTTACGGGGAATACCTGTTCGGGTTTTTTACAGTTTTGGGTACGAAAAAAACAAACGGGTTCGGTTATGGGGATGACACGTCTGAACCCAATCCACCCCATTGCCATCCCTACCCAAGCTGCCGAAACGGAAGGGAAAAAGGGTGAGTTGCGAAGCTCAGTAAGCAACATTATCTTAAATGAAATTATTCGAATGTATAGTCAAAGGAGATGGATTCAAGAGTTGCAATAGAATGGACACAAGAATCCAATGAATTAATAACAATATAAATAACTTCTGTAATTCCTCATCGGTAAATCCAATGAGGCTTTATTCACATGGTGGTTACATGACTTTATCCAACTGATCAGAGGTCCAGACTCCTTCATAAAGAAGGCATAAACACTACGATTCAGACGAACTGAATCAACCACAAGTTCAAATGTTATTCGACGTACGACTACAAACGCTTTGAACAATGAAGAAAAAGGCAATGATATCTGAGTGAATAAAAAAAAAAGGTTCAAATGACAAAGAAGACAACTGAAAACTGAATCAAAGCTCAATAACAATGCAGCATAGAGATTAAGAAAGATGGAAGCAAAGCAAACAAGACAAAGAAACTTACTTGATTCACTATGTTCCAAATTGTGAAATCCAGCAACTACCACTTTCACTAGGTTTCTCTCAAACTCCAATCTCTTAGTTGTGGTTCTGTAATAAGCAAAAATGGGTTGAAAGAGGAAAAATGTGTTAATAACAAGGAGACAACTTTCTTTAAGCAGGTGGTGGAAGGTTACTTCAGCTGTGGCTTTGCTTGCCAAGAAATGGCTGCTTACTTTGCTTTAAGCAAAGTGAAAACTTGTTATGCCCCAACTTGCGAATAAGAACTATTTAAGATTTAGGAAGTGAGCCATATATGATATATCTTAGCTATAAAATATTGATAATTAACAATAATATGAAAGAGGAAATATCATCTTTACCATTTTAAACCAATCCCTTTCTACACTCTATTCCCTTTCTTCCACCGTTTGACCCATTTCAATTTTCTCTCTTTCTCTATCCTGCCAAATATGACTAACGATCCTATTATCGCACCACCAAACCCCAAAACATCTAACTCTCTTTGCTTTTGAATTTGTATTCTACCACATGCTACAGACCAGCCCCCTCCTCCTCCCCACTCTTTCCTTTCAGTTTCCTTCTTCACTCTCATCCCTTGATCTCACCTTCTCTCTTATCAACCCAACCCTCAACCCTTCTAATTATTCAACGCACACCGTCTGTGTAGCGGGGAAGCTTCTGCTGCTCATGGAGTGCATGCTGCAACTTCCCCAGCTTAGTATGGCTGTTGCGTCGTGGTGGCATGGCATCGGCACATCGCAACGGAAAGACATTACATTCAATTGTTAATTTCATTTATTCAAGCGAAAAGACATTGCTTTCATTTATTAAGCCAAAAGACATAACAGTCATTGTTAATTCCATTCTATGGCTAAAGCCATATGATTGCTTGTATTGTGTGGGTGCGCACATGTGTGACGTGTGTATGTATAATTGAAAGAATCCATGTCAATTTGCATGCGTTATCAGTTGTCTGCAAGTGTTGTTATCGGCTATTTTATGTTTCAGAATTCGGTGCTTGGAATTGTTCTAGCCGGTCAGCACTTCGGAAACCCTCTAACTGCAGTACCATGTGCTGTTTCCAGCATTTGTCATTCAATCTTTGGTAGTGCCTTGGCATGAAGACAGACTGTGCCAGCCCAGAAGCAAGATAGAAATGTCATGTAAAATCTTTAGACAAGCAGTACAAACTTAAGTCTTTCTGCTTTCATATGAGCTGGTATTCGTCGGAATTTCTTTTCGTATGTCGGAATTTCTTTCCGTACGTAGTAGCTATGGAAGAGTTGGATTTGCACTTTCTGGTGCTGGTCTGTGAATAAGTTGGACATGTATTGGTGGGTCGTATTTCTATTAGAGAGATTATGTAAATGTGATACGAAAAATGTGACAAGTGTACACTTCGTTTTTCTTTTTCTTTTCTATCCTATGTCCAGTCAACCATTTCCGTTCTCTTATTTTGCATATGATTGCCTCTATCTCGGACAAGAAAAGTTACAAATAGTCCAATCCAAAAGGAACATTGAATTGGGGAACAAGGGAGCAAGTACACAACTTTGGCCAATTGATCTCATTTACATCTACAAAGTTCAGATCGAAAGATTTCAATTTTTAGCTTATCGTCGCATACAAAACAAAAAAGCTCCAAGACATTTTGAGAGAAAGCTTCTCTCAAATTGTAACCCAAAGCCCAAGGCCAACAACAAAGCCGGACCTCTCACCCAAATACTTTTGGTACCAAAATTCCCCCAACCAAAAACTTAAATCCCCTGCCAAATTCAAATATTGGCTGCTAAAACTCAAATGAAAACGAAGGCTCGTAACTTTTGAAGCCCACTGGAGACGGCAGGTGGGCACACATTGTGTGCGGGCTTTATGTTATGGATGAAGAAAATTGAGGTTCTATCATAAAACCAATTGGCAATATGGTGAATAACACAATTATTTATAAGCTTATAAAAGGTCACTCCTCTCATCAATGTAGGATTCTTTCTCAATACGCTTCCTCATGTGTGGCGACTTTTCAAGCCTAACACGTGGACAACATAACTCGAGTGACGTGGAGCATGTGTGGCCGTTAGGCTTCGCATGTGAACCAACCTATTCTGAAACAATGAAGAAAGTTGAGGTTCAACTATAAAACCGATTGCCAATATAGGGAGTAGCCTAACTACTTATAAGCACATGCAAAGTCCATTCTCTCATCAATATGTGATTCACTCTAACATTGGAAGTGTTCTTCAAGGATCCTGAAGGCCGGGAGGGGACTGATTGCTCCAAGGTTCCGAAAGGTGGTGGAATGAGAGGTGCTGTGTTTGTGAGAGTTCAAGGGGGTGTGTTATCCAGTGCTTTGAGCTTAAATGCCATTTGGCATTTCATGTGAGTTGTGTGTTGAATGAGGATCTTTGTATTGATTACAAGGATGGAAGGAATAAGGGAGTTATTGCCCCAAAATTTCATCACTTAAACATCTACTTGTACTGACTTGTAAACCCTTTGGTTGTGAAAATTTCATAGACAAGTAATAAAGGCCATTTTGAAAGAAGCCTTCACAAATCATCTTTCCGGTAACTATGTCCTGAAAAAAAAAATCATATTATGAGGTGAGAAAATTGCAAGGCAATTTAGTGTTTGGGTGATCCTTCCTACTGACATGAGATTAAAAGGAAAGAATGGAACATAAAAAATAGTGGACTGAACTTTGGTTGGATATCAGCTTAATTTTCCCTTTTCCCATGAACAAAACTCCTCTACCATTAACAACTGATACTTGAGATGACATTTTTTGAAAATCATGCAAGTTTGTAGGTTGGTTTGTCATGTGATCAATGGCACCTATATCCAACAATCATGCACAAGACTTGTATTTCGAGCAATTGAAAAAGCATTTAAGATACATGCAGTGTCTTCGTGTGGCATTCCTTCGGCTTTTACCGAAAACCCAACGAATTTCCCAATGAGAGTAGTGTGGTTCTCGGCTCCAGTTCCCACAGTTTCTTCACTTTGACCCGTCCAATTTTTGCATTGAAGGTAAGAAGCAAAATCATTTATCAGTGCAGTAGGATTTGACGTAAAATCTAACAAACCACCACTAGGAGTTTCACCTGCATGGTTTGTTGAGGAAGTTGTTTCAAGATTGGCCCCATAACTGCTTTTGTATGGTGGGTTTGAGCTGCTTTGAAAGGTCATTTTTCATCCTTGTTGAACTTAGGTTTTAACTTTGTATGAAGTATCCAACATCGATCCTTGGTATGGCCAATTCCAAGGTGACCAATACGAAGACAGTGATCACATTTCAAGTCCGACCTTTTTCCCTTGTAAACCCTTGATTCAGGTGACTTGTGATTGTGCTCGAGCTTCTCGCACATTGGACTTAGTGTTAAGAGCCATGACTCTCCTTTTAACTTCTTCTCGTTGTATGGTGGCACATAAAAAGGAATCTTCTTCTCAACACATTGATTGCTTGTCCACTAGCCTTTCATGATTGCTTCCATTAGACATGCCTTTCATAATTGTGTCTAGTCCACTAATTGTCCATTAGTCTTTCTTTACTATTTCCATTAGTTATTGTCCGCTCCTTTGGCTCCTATAAAGAGCATCTCTATTGTAAATCATAATATACAAAAACAATATACATTTTATACTCACCTTAATTTGGTATCAAGAGCAACAAAGCTCCATCGAGCATTTTTTTTCGATCCTCATGGCTGAATCCACCAACTCACCCCCCTTGCCCACCTTTGTCACCATTAACGCTGCTGCTCAATTACCTCTAAAACTCACACCCACCAACTTTCCTTCCTGGCGAGCTCAATTCAATGCCCTGCTTCTTGGGTATGACCTGATGGGTTACATTGATGGATCAAAACCACGTCCTGCTGCCTCCTCTACTGTGTCCTACACCTTCTGGATTCGTCAAGATCAGCTGCTACTACATGCTATCTTAGCTTCTGTCTCTGAACAGATTATATCTCTCATTTCCTCCTCTAAAACATCCAAGGAGGCTTGGGACAAGCTCACCAAGCTCTACGCCAACAAAACACGCTCTCGGGTTTTCAACCTCAAAGAGCGTCTTACGCTCATGCGTCGTGATACACAACCTATGTCAGTTTTTTTACAAGCTATCAAAGCTATCATTGATGAGCTTGCCATCATTGATTCTCTGTTCTCCGACGATGATGTTGTTCTACACGTCCTCAATGGTGTTGGACTTGCCTTCAAAGAAATCGCTGCTGTTGTTCGGGCTAGCGATACCTCCATCTCCTTTGAAAATCTGTATGACAAACTCATTGAACATGAAACTTTCCTCCAACGGGATGCACCACCAACTGCTGTTACTCCTATGACTGCCCTTGTTGCTCAAGCTCCCTGCTCATTCCAGCATGACTTCAGGGCCACACAAGCCTCCCAACAACGTCTAACAAATACCACATTCAACTCTAACCGTGCTAACCACCACAACTCCAATCATCGTCGTTCTAATACGGGGTATCGTGGTTTTTGTCAATGGTGTGGTACTCAAGGGCATAGTGCAAAACGTTGCCCTCAACTTTCTTCCGCTCCACCCACGGTCAACCACACCACTATCCGCTCCTCAACATCATCTCCTTGGCTGCTCGACTCGGGTGCCTCTCACCATGTCACCTCTGACTCCAGGAACATCCCAGACTCCACTACCTATGATGGTCTTGATCAGATTGTTATTGGTAATGGAACAGGTTTAAATATTACACATGTTGGTTCCACATCACTCTCTTCTTCCTCTACCACCCCATTTCACTTAAATGATGTCATGTGTGTTCCTTCCATTTCTCGTAATATTATTTCCATTGCCAAATTTAATAGACAAAATGCCACCTCTATTGAATTTTTTCCTGATTCCTTTCTTGTCAAGGATCTCAACACTGGAGCGGCACTTCTTTGAGGCCCGAATAAGAACGATACATATGAGTGGCCATGCTTGATGCCTCAAAAACAAGTTATGAGCAGTGTGATGGACTCCTCCAATGTGTGGCACCGTAATCTTGGTCACCCCAACCATCGAACCTATCTTCAAATCCAACGTACCTTCTCCATTCCTATGTCTTCAACTCATTTTGTTTGCACTTCTTGTCATTGCAATAAGAGCCACAAGCTCCCGTTTGGTCATTCTACGCTTGTTAGTAAGCGTCATCTTGAACTAATTTATAGTGATGTATGGGGTCCTGCTCCCTATTTATCTACTGATGGTTTTTCATACTATGTTATCTTTGTAGATCATTTCACAAAATATATTTGGTTTTATCCCATGAAACACAAATCCGATGTTTTCTCAATCTTCACAACCTTTAAAGCTCTTGTAGAAAACTACTTCCACACCAAAATAATCACCTTTTACTCTGACGGATGAGGAGAATATGTTAAACTCAAACATTTTCTTTCCACAAATGGCATCACTCACCTCACCACTCCTCCACACACTCCCGAACACAATGGTGTTACTGAACGCCGCCACCGCCATGTTGTCGAAACAGGGTTAACACTTATCCACCAAGCATCCTTACCCCTAACTTATTGGTCATATGCTTTCAAAACTACTGTGTATCTTATTAATAGGATGCCCACTCATGTTCTCAATAATATCTCTCCAAACGAAGCTCTCTTTGGTGATCTTCCTAACTACATTAAGCTTCGTGTGTTTGGTTGCTTATGTTTCCCTTGGTTAAGACCCTATAATTCCAACAAGCTTCTTCCTCGATCTCGTCCATGTCTCTTTCTTGGTTACTCCTCTACTCAAAGTGCTTATCTATGTCTTGATCTCCCTTCCCGTCGTATGTTTGTTTCCAGTCACGTTCGATTTGACGAAAACACTTTTCCTTTTTCTTTTCGTGACTCCGTCATCCCTCCAGTTCCTTCCCCCGACTCCACTGCATGGTCTGCTGTCACTCCAGCAGCCATCTCCATTCCTGCTCACATTGCCGAGGTACCACCGGTTCCATCACATACCTCTTCTCAGCATGCTGCCACTCATACGTGTTCGGAGGTCTCAGAGTTGTGTCTCTCCCCTGCACCATTACCATCTGCAACTGCTCACCCCCCATCACCACATCATCTCATACCCACATCTATCACTCCCTTACCCTCACCACCACCACCAAATAATTTCAACCATCACCCCATGACAACCAGAGCCAAAAACAATATCTTTAAACCTAAACAACTTTGCACTGCCACCAAACACCTACTTCCTTCTCCCATTGAACCAACATGTGTTTCTCAGGCTATCAAAGATCCTCTTTGGCGTGCAGTAATGTCCGACGAGTTCAATGCGTTAATCCGCAATGGCACTTGGGAGCTTGTTCCTCCTCAACCTTCACAGAATCTTATCGGGTGCAAATGGGTCTTCCCCATCGAAAGACATTCTGATGGCAGCATTGATAGGTACAAAACACGCCTTGTTGCTAAAGGCTTTCACCAACGTCCTGGCGTGGATTTCTTAGACACCTTCAGTCCAGTTGTCAAACCCACCACCATCCGTATTGTTCTTCATTTGGCTCTCACTCATGGTTGGCCTCTTCGTCAATTAGACGTGAACAATGCCTTTTTGCATGGATCACTCTCTGAAGATGTTTACATGATACAACCCCCCGAGTTCGGTGAATCTACTGTTCCAACACATGTCTGCAAACTTCGCAAAGCTTTATATGGCCTCAAGCAGGCACCCCGATCATGGTACAAGGAGTTAAGCACCTTTTTGCTCAATCAAGGATTTGTCAATGCCATCTCAGATACCTCTCTCTTTATTTTTCGTCAGGATAATGATGTGATCTTCTTTCTAGTTTATGTTGATGATTTTGTTCTTACAGGAAATAATACCAGGCTCCTCTCTACGTTCATTCAAGCCTTGGCAAATCGTTTTTCTGTCAAATATTTGGGGAACCTTAATTATTTCCTTGGGGTTGAAGTGATACCCACCACCACAGGTTTGTTTCTTTCTCAACATAAATACATCTATGATCTTCTCGTTAAAACTAAAATGGATGGTGCTAAGGATGTGACCACACCAATGGCTACCTCTACTCCTTTGATTCTCTCTGATGGCTCTCCTCTCACTGATGCTATTACCTTTCGACAACTTGTTGGAGGTCTCCAATACCTCAGTCTCACCCGCCCTGACATCTCATTTACTGTCAACAAACTCTCACAGTTCATGCATCGACAAACTGAGTCTCATTGGCAGGCCTTGAAACGTCTCATCTGCTATCTGAAATGCATTATTTTTCATGGCATTATCTTCCACCGCAGTGCCTCATCTCGTCTATATGTCTTCTCAGACGCTGACTGGGCTGGTGATTGTGATGACCGTAAGTCTACCACGGGTTATGTCATTTATTTGGGTGGCAACTTAATCTCTTGGAGCTCTAGCAAACAACGTTCTGTCGCTCGATCGTCCACGAAAGCAGAATACCGCGCCATAGCCTCTACTACTGCTGAACTAGCTTGGCTTCAATCCCTTCTCCATGAGCTTGGTGTCTCCTCAATGGATAAGCCAACCATTTCCTGCGACAATATTGGGGCAACTTTTTATAGTGTCAATCCTGTTCTTCACTCTCGCATGAAGCACATTGAACTTGATTTTCAGTTTGTTCGTGATCGAGTCAATCACGGGCTTCAAGTGTCACATGTTTCTACTCAGGATCAGCTTGTAGACGTCCTCACAAAAGCTCTTCCTCGTCCACGCTTCCAATTGTTACGATCCAAGATCGGTGTCTCTGACGGGACCACCGTCTTGCGGGGGCGTAAAAAGGAATCTTCTTCTCAACATATTGATTGCTTGTCCACTAGCCTTTCATGATTGCTTCCATTAGACATGCCTTTCATAATTGTGTCTAGTCCACTAATTGTCCATTAGTCTTTCTTTACTATTTCCATTAGTTGTTGTCCGCTCCTTTGGCTCCTATAAAGAGCATCTCTATTGTAAATCATAATATACAAAAACAATATACATTTATACTCACCTTAATTGCACATACACTGGAACAAGATGGAAGCTTCAAGTTCATCAAGATGTGGCTCCTCAAATCTTCATACTCCAAGCTCTGACCGGCTAACAATTAGAAGATTTTGTCTTCCGCAACCCTCTTCAACAGTATAGTAGTATCAGTGGTATGAGGCCTATAAACATCCAACTCGTTCCACATTGACGTTGTAGTGAGGTCACCAAGATGTTGAACAAAGGACTTACTTAATTTCTTATTTAAGGGCAACAATATCTCTTTTGAGCTGAAAAACTCTGGCTGAGTTATTTTGGTTGTCATAGATTTCTCTCACCTTGTCTCATAGCTGCTGTGAAGATTCAAAATAGCTAAAGATTTCGGCGATTTTCCTTTCCATGGAGTTAAGTTGCACATCGATGATGCATAATATGGGGAGGTTTTCTCTGGTACTTAAATGACTCTATTAATGAAGCTAAGCTTAGCTTTTCCTCCAAGGGTTAGAGTTATTACCCTAGACCAAAGGAGATAATTGAACTCGTTGAACAACACTAAACTGAACCTTTGATTAAGGTTGATACCAACCTTAGAGATATTGGTAGAGAATGTGGCAATGGTGCTCTCAGCTTCTAAATTTTCTTTAGCCATGTTAATGGCTGAGAATGAAGAATGATGAAACAAAGGGCATCAAAGACATGCCTAAGAAGGACACTGCTCTGATATCATGTGAAAGATTTGGATTTGCGTGTATTTTCTATTATGAATTTGAGATTACAGCAAACACTTTAAGTAGTAGCAACCAAGGGAAGATTACATGCAATCTTTCCCTAAAATTAGCCCTAGTGGATGGTAATAATCCAATAAAACATTACCAAATTTAAGGGGATATTTATTAAAAAGTCAACTAGAGACCTGAGGTTTGGGGATAACTGAACCCTAAAACAACCTAGAGAACAACATGCCGCCTAGGGCTTCTGGAGGTGATCGAAATGACTACTGCTATGTTAATCATGTACATTTTAGCACTGGAAATAACTGAGGGATAAGACTGATAACAGTTCTTACAATATGCAGAAGAACGCACAAAAGCAGAGCAAGAACTAAGAACAAGTGATAAGAAATAAGAGAGAGAGAGAGAGATGAAATGTTGTCTATTGATGATATTGAGTGAATACAATTGTATAGCTGTAGTTGCTAGATATTCCTTCAACACTTAATATCTAAGCTACTACTCTAACTATATAACCGACTCTTAACAATCTTTGTAACTGCCTTGCTTACATGGCACTCCAACTTATGCTGACATGGCACATTACATTCAACAAAGACCACCTCCAACTCTTGGAGTAAAACCTAAAATTTTTAACCTATAAACAATTTTTTCTGCTCCAACCCTTCTATGTTAAATTTTTTAGCCCGATATTATTAAAGAATAAATTTAGGCTAATTTTGTTTCAAGTCAATTTAAAAAAAAAAATTATGTAGACTATCCTAATTTAATTTTATGAATATTTTAACCTAAAAATATTTAGATTCCTATAAATATTGAAAAAAAAAACATTAAATTGGCGTGAATTTTGAGTTAAATAATTTTTTTTAATTATTTCAGCCGTTGGATTTAAATTTGGGCCTTTAGATCTTTTTTATACTATTGGATTTGATCATATTAGATATCAGCTGTTAGATTCAATGAAATTATAAAGATAAAACAAAAAAATAAACAAATATGAATCTTGACCGTTGGTTATCCAACGGTCCATTTGAATTTGTGCCATTGGATTAAGCAAAAGAGCCGTTAGGTTTATTTTTTAGGCCGACAAGTCGCCGGCATGGCCACTTGGGTGGGGTTCATCCTTTGTCGAAGCACAAAGCAAGCTCACGCGTTGAAGCGTGGGCCGCGTGCAGGGCTTGTGCGTCTGGCTTTTGCTAGCGAGTCCACGCGCACAAGTGGGCCAACTCAATAACCAAAACTCAAATCTTGGCCGGATTTAACCCAAATCTAAAATTTGGGGCAAGGGATGGAGTGAAATTGTTTTTTTTTTTTTGTTGGGGGGGGGGGAGGGGAGAATAGAAAGCAGATTTTGAGACTTGCTCCAAGGGTTGGAGATGGTCTAAAAAATAGGGTTAGAACAATGCCGCAGTTGATTTGCTGTGTTCAACAATGGTTAACACTAGTAAAGCAAAAGACAAAACGGACAAATGCTAATAGAAGAAAGGTAATTTGAATATTATGAAAGCTTTATCCTTTTTCCTTCTCCCTTTATATATACATATAGAAGATTAATAATACTTCAATGATTCTATCTTCTACAAGATCTTTTACAGTGAATTGGGAAAAGAACTTGTTTGCAAATATTGGTCTTGTTTTTACATCTATGCTAGCTACAAATAAAATTTGAGATCTCTTACAAAACACGAACAATTTTAATAGTTGATAAATTAGCTAGTTTAACAGAAAATAGAAATGGGATCTAAAAATCCAAATCAGAGCACACGTTATATCAGAGCCAAAAAAAGTTTATGCTCAAATCCTCAGCAAAATGCAAACCCTCACGGACAAGGATTGTCTGTCCTTCATTTTTCCACGCCCTTCCACGCCCTCCTGTGTGTGATCACGGTTCAGCCACGTCAACATTTTATATTACTATTTATTTTTTGTCTTATTATCTTTATAAAAAAATAATATAAAATGTTAACGTGACTTAACCGTGACCACACAAAACAGGAGGGCATAGAAGGGCATGGAACGGAATGGAAAAAAGGAGGGCAGACAATCCTTGTCCAACCCTCACATAATGTAATTGCTTCAAGACCACGCCAACCAATTAATAAAGGATTTCCAAATTGGGAGTCATTGAATACAATTAAAGAAATCTGTAATTAATTCAAATAGCGACGATAGTCAAAAACAGCTAAATACACAAATATGAGTCATCAAATTAAAAAGGTATAATGTAATCTTAAGTGGTAGAATAGTCAAAGAACTTAATCAACAAGAGACAATCTATGGATAATCTTTTGGTGTCATAGGTTGCTAATCTTAAGTGGTAGAATAGTCAAAGAACTTAATCAACAAGAGACAATCTATGGATAATCTTTTGGTGTCATAGGTTGCTAATCTTAAGTGGTAGAATAGTCAAAGAACTTAATCAACAAGAAACAATCTATGGATAATCTTTTAGTGTCATAGGTTGCTAATTGTTTTTTATTCCGCTCAAATTATAATACGTAAATTTGTTTTAAAACACGTATAATAATATATTTTGTGGCTTGTGTGTCTAGACCAAGTGTAACAAATTTTCAAGCTTAAGACGTGTATAACACAAATTGGATGAAGTAAAACACGTGTGGGCAAACTTTTGAAGTGGGATATTTCTTCACATCCTCACACACATGGTCCTTCACATGTGGTGAATTTTGATGTTGACAACGAAAATTGGGCAACATGAGATACGTGTTGTGTTGAGCTTAAAGGTGAGCCACCTGCATTGATACCTGTATTGATGACTTCACAAGTTTGAACTTGGAGGGGTTATGAAGAGGTGGTCAGGGTACGTGGCTGTACTTTGTCTAAGGCGATAAACCAGAGCTTAATTAATTAAGCTTATATTAAAAGTCAGAAAAAATGGAGAATTTGAAGCAGCTCTCATCCCTTAACTTCAAATATATATGATAATTATAATGATTTTTATTTGATCTATGTAATAGCTGATGACATCTTTCTTACTAAACTAACCAATAGGTCTAAAAATAAATAATATAAGGACGAACATTTTAATAAAGTCAAATCGAATTAATGGTCTACATGATAATAGAGTATTCGGAAGAGATTATGTGATAAAAAAATTAGGATCTAAATCCCGATGATAAAGGCTGTTATCAAATTTAACCTAAAGTAAGATTTCTGTCATATCTCATTTAGATGCAATTGTACCTCCATGGCTCCACCTTCTCCTCCCATCTCTCTCCAACCATTTTTCCGTTGGTTTCCTTACCATTAGGCATTAGTTTCAAGATTCACAAAATGAATACATATCTAATGATCATAGATACCTGTTGACCCTAAAAACTACCAAGCCTACGTGGCGCGCAGGCCGAATAATCTATAAGCTAACTACATCCTTCGGTGAATGCGGGGCGTGCCAACTCGTCTGCCGAGCTCGGCCGAGGAGTAAATTTGTTGATGTTGGGTGCGCGGCTGACTTCTGCGTCTTGCGATTGCGGCCGAGAAAGGAATATGTCTCGGCCTCTTGGGCTCTCGAACCTGAAGACAAGGTTACTATTCTTACGAAGTTCAATATCAAATTCGGCTTTCAATATGCCGAATGCAATAACTTGTAACAGCTTACTTTGCCGAGAAGGCTGATGAGATGACCTCGACCAATAAGGATTCAGAAATCCTTCTCGACCGAGACTTGGATAGGTAATCAACCGTCCTTGCCGCAGTGCTGTTGATGCCAACGGAAGATGCTGCAAGATCGGCTGATTCTACGGTGATAGAGCTATCTATGCCGACTTAAGATATCACCGGTTGCTTTCACAGTGCTGTTGATGCCAACGGAAGATGTGTCAGCGAAAAGAGAAAATAAAAATCTCAGTTGTTGAGAGAGTTTGCGCAGGGCAGTTGTGTGTTGAATTGAAGGTCCCTTCAATGATGCACTGAGTCTTGTATTTATAAGGTTGGATATCTGCTAGCTTTGGCCTGACAGATTTGTATTTCAATTGCACCCAAAGACTTCTTGATGGAATATGCGAATCTGAACAACAATAGGGACTCTGCATGCTAACCCTATTTTATTCCCACTTTGACTTATATTTATCCCATTAGAAGCTTTCTTATCTCATCAGAGCCTAGCCTTATCCCATCCAAAGCCATCACTTCAAAGTCAAAGATTCCTAATGCAACTATAAACCTTCTTCTTCCACCACGAATGTCCATATGCATGCAACTTCATTAATCCCATTTAATTATAATATTTAGCATCCTGCCAAGATATTCGATGACTATGATTCTTCCATATCTGTCAAGATATTTGAACTCCTCCGTCCATATCCCTTTGTGTTCTTTCTTGACCAATTTGCTTTGACCATACATGATAATCAAATAATATTCAACGGCCTCGATTATTCGGGCCGATTGTGTAAATTTGGGCCCAAACAATACCCTAACAAAATCAATAATAATATAAGAAAAACAAATGTGTGCCACTTAGTATTACAGTCTAGTAGTATTCTTTTTTACTTGTAAGGTCTTAGGTTCGATTCTTGACAAATGCGAATTTGAACCACATTATTGATAATCCATTGTGAAGCTAAGTGCATCCCTCCTCTTAAGTAATAGACAATACCGTTTGTTAAAAGAAAAAAAAACAAATGTGTGAGAGCCTGGAGAGAAAATCAAGGGACACTGCATGTTGCTGGGGTTTGTTACTTGCGAGTTGCGAGGATGAGATCTTGGACAGCAATAATCTCTACTCTGAATGCTACATAATCAGATGAGGTTGTTTTAAACCGGACATCCATGAAATTTTGGTGGGGCTGATTCATGAGCAATATGAAAATTAAAAGCAAAGGACCCTCCCAAAAACCCATCAAAACAAACTGAAAATTATTCATCTGAAACATAAAAATATCTCTTTGATGGGGCTGATTCATTTTCAGTTAATTTTCAGCAATTCTTAATATTTTTCAGACATAAAGTGTTGGTTTGACTGATTTATTTTAGGCTTTTTCAAAATGGTTTGTGCGATCGTCATAATTCTTCATTTGGGTTTCTGACAATGAAAATCGATAGAAGTGGTCCCTGAGTTTGTCCACCGTAAATCATTTTAGTCTTAAATGAAAAATCTATTGACATCCCCATTAAATTGGCATATGAACGGTCAAACCAACTGTTTCACTTAATGAGGATCGATATTGACAAATTTTTCACAAAAAATAGAACTATGATTGTTTTAGTGGGCAAGTTGGAGGCAAAGAGATGTGAAAAATAAAATGTCCATAGTACCTTTTAATTTAACGTTTATTTGACAGAATGAACAAAATGAGGTAAATTGAGACTAAATGAGATGAAAATGACAATTTTATAGGACAAAGTAAGACAAAATCAGTTTCAAAGAGTAAAGTGAGAAAACGACAGTTTCTAGAGACATAATTATTTGTTATTAATTTGTTATAGTTTTTTCTGTAATGATGTGAATCATGTCCTAGCTGACTATGATCATGATCTGTCTTACTCTTTATCTCTGAATTATAAATAACCTAATGCAAATTTGCAAACTAATGTGATATTGAAGTCAATGATTTCTTAATTATATATTGTTAATTATGAATAAACAGGTGCAACTATATACAGCTTCCAGATGTTGATGCGTGGCAGCTTTAGTGATATGTTTTGTCTGGTAAAGTCAAATATAACAAAATATTTAATGGATTAGTCATAAGATCATCTCCAATAATGTTCATATTTATTTCCTTAATTCTTTATAATATTTGTATGTTTTGCAATCTGTTTATTACTTTACTACCATATTTATATTTCACTTTTGTCTCTATATATGCTTGACAGGTATGAGGCTTTAGTATTATAATCCTCTCAAGCAGTAGCCCCTTTAATTATCAGCTCCCTATAATATTACCTTAGGAGATCGCTAAAAAAATTATACTTCAATTATACTCTCTAATTTAGAAAATTTTAATAACCCTGGACGAATATGAATGATTTTTATTCATGTTATTAAATTTAAAAATTAATGTTAAGAGCTCCTTTTTAACTCTTTAAATTTAGTAGCTAATAGAAGAATTCCTATCTTAAGAGGTAATTAGGGATTGAAGATGAATTTTTTATATGATGTATAAAATATAGCTAAGAGCTCATCTAGAAAGGCTGTTGAAAATGTTCTAACTCATCATTCATGTGAGTATAATTTAATTAAAATTTTGTTCATACAAATAGAGAAAAATAATACCCGACCATAAAAATAGTTAGGAAGAAAATATGATGCGAGGACCCGATCCACCAACTTGTAGAATTATCTGAGAATCGGGCCATACGGCCTACTTCCAATAACATTGATATTATTCCCAACTTGGTAATTACCATATGCACAATCCGTCAGGTGTGAGGTTTTATCACAAAATGTCTCGGTATAAGTATGATATTTAAACTCTTCTTTTTTTATCTGAGAACCGGGTCATACGACCCACTTCCAATAACACCGATATTATCCCAACTTGGTAATTACCATATGCACAATCCGTCAGGTGTGGGTGGTGTGGGGTTTTATCACAAAATACCTCGGTATAAGTTGAAGTGGGATTTTAAACTCTTCTTTTCTTATTGATATGGTTGATGTGGGACATTTCCAATAATATCGATATTTTCCCTAACTTGGTAATTACTGTGGATGCAAATTTTCTCCTCCTCGATCTTGGACGATTTTGCACGTACAAAACAACTAGCACCTTAGGTTAAGGCCAAAAGCCTCACGCGCCCACGATGAATGGGGGGGGCTTTGGCCGAAGAACCTCTGATGCCAAAGTTAGAATTTTAGAGAGAAATAGTGTTTAGAGTATTTTGGATTTTTGCCAAAGTGTTGGAATTAGTGTTTGGTGAAAATGGGAACCAATTTATAGGAGAGGAAAGGATGGCCATCCACTTAGTAGGGTTTTAGGTTTTGTTTTGGTTTAATTAGCCAATTAATTGGCTAATTAAACATAAAAGGAAATGCTTTTGTGGTTATGGAATTTATTGGCTAATAAAAAGGAAGAAATGGTGAAAAAGGTAGAAAAGGTGATGGATGAGGTTTTGAAATGGGGATAGTCGGCCCTTTTGTGGGAGTTAGGGTAAAGTGAAAGGTCTAAATGCTAATTAAGGGAATAATTAGCTAATTAACCCATTAATTAGCTATTTATCATTATTTTAGAAGGAATGTTTTAGGAATTATGGAATAAGTATAGTATTTAGCTAATTGATTAGCTAAATAATGAAATAGGAAATATATGAATAAATTAGGTTTTAAGTTGATACCTAGTTTGGGCACTTTTGACTTGGTTGAAGGATAATTGCCCGCTGCTTGCGCGTAGGAATCCCGGTATGCCCCAAGGGTAGTTTTGTCTTCTTTTGTCAAAGATCCACATGTCGCCTTGTGAATATTTTTGGTTCCACAATTACCACCTACACAATCCGTCAGGTGTGGGGTTTTATCACAAAAGACATCGGTATTAGTTGGAGTGAGGTTATGATATTTAAACTCTTCTTTTCTTATTGATACGCTTGATGTGGGACATTTCAACACGTCCCTTCACGTGGGACCCAATTAGTGGGTCACACGTGGAAGATCCACACATCGACAACCACGTAGAGCCAAGGGGACTCATCCTACACACGGGGCCAAGGGACCCACAATCATCACGTGGGGTCAAGGGGACTCACCCATCACGTGGTAGTATAGTACGGGTCCGCTTCTTGACTATGATACCATGTAGTATCATTAGAGGGCCGGGCCATACAGCCTACTTCCAACAATACTGATATTATCCCTAACTTGGTAACTATCACCTGTATAATCCGTCAGATGTAGGATTTTATCATAAAAGGTCTCGGTATTAGTTGAAATGAGATTAAAATATTTAAACTATTATTTTCTTATTGATACGGTTGACGTGAGATATTATCTGAGTAAATAAGGCAAATAAAAGTAAGCGAAACCAAATGCAACCGTTTCAGGCATAGTAGTTGTTAACGAATAAACCACGTGTTCTTTCTGAAAGAGAGATATTCTAAAGGGGTGTGCTATCCACACACCCCATTTTACTTCTCACACACCCCTTGATAATTTCTATCCATTGATCTTCTTCAATTCATCCGATCCGACAGTCGCAAATTAAAAAGGTGTGTGAGAAGTAAAATGGGGTGTGTGGATATCACACCCCATTCTAAATCAGACCAAGATTGAAGGGTCAGTTGGTGACAGGTCCACATCCAACTATTGAGCTCATACAGAAAGTGATTCAATGACCTGGCTTCTCTGCCCTCTCACTTCTCATACACTCTCATCCCTTCTTATTTGTGTGGTCACGATTAAGTCACATCAACATTTTATATTACTATTGTTTTTTGTCATCTTATCGCTATAAAAAAAATTAATATAAAATATTGACGTGACTTATCCGTGATCACACAAAATAAGAGAAGAAGGGAGTGTATGAGAAGTTGGGGGGGGGGGGTTGGTGACAGGTCCACATCCAACTATAGGCTCATACAGAAAGTGAGGCACAAAGGACAAAGTCTCAATTACCTCAAAAAAAAAAAAAAAAAAAAAAAAAAAGGACAAAGTCTCAATAACAAAGCAACCTTTGATCATGTAAATCCCACAATTAATCTATATATATATATATATATATATGAGCCCATCTAAAACACCATTGCTCACAGCGTACCCAAAAGCTGAGTATGGAAAAAACGACATCTGCCAGGAAGAGCTTGTACGGTGGTTCTCTTCATGTTCCTAGTGTTCAAGAATTCGTAAAGAAGCCAATACTCACAATCCCACCAAGATACTTACAGCCTCATTATCAAGATGGTGAGCATGAGATGATCATCAATTCTGATCATCATGCTCATCAAATACCATCCATTGACATGCAGAAATTGCTTTCCCAACAATCAACCAATTCTGAAGCTGAACTAGCCAGGCTCCATTTTGCTTGCAAAGAGTGGGGTTTTTTCCAGGTAATTAAGTAAACTAGCTTTACCACTTATATCTTTCATCAAATAGTTCTGATTGTTTTTCGCCCACGAGTTCGAAGAATTTGTCGATAATCATTTATGGCTGGTTTACGTAACCCTAATTAAAAAATGAGAAAATGAATTGAGAATGAATCAGAATCAAATTCTTATTGAAGTTGTTTACTTAAATGTTATGGAATCAGAGTATGAATGAAATTGAATTCATATGAGTTATTTACTAATTCACTTGAATCGGAATATAAATCAATATGATCATTAAAATGCCTTATCTTTTTTATTTTATCTTTATATTTATTTTTAATAACATTTCAAACAATTATTTTTATTTGTTTGATTAAAGTGGAGTTAAAAAACCCTAGCCAAATCATCTTCTCCGCAAACCAAACAAGTTAAAAATTTGTAACCCACTCATCCTCCTGTATGCCCAGGAAAGCCACTAAACGAGCTCTTAGTACTGGTTTAGTATTGAGGTGCTTTTATAAAAAGTATGTATAAAAAAAAAGCTGAACTCAAAAAAGTGTTTGGTAAACACTTAAAAAAAAGCTTATTTTCATAGTTTTGGGTGAAAAAAGCTGAAAACATGAAGCAGCAAAAATCAGTTTATTCTCATAACACAGCAGAAGCAGTTTTTTTTTTCAAAGCATAGCAATACCAAACTAACCTTTAGTCTAATATCTTCTACTCTTCGTTGGCGATGTGAAGATTAATACATAAAGGGGTAATCATATAATTAAAGGGACCGACTCGTGTCTCCAAATTTTTTACGTAAAATTTGACACAAGTTTTAAGCCATTAAATTATCCCACTATCAATAGTTGAGATTTTAACCTTTGATTTTTTTTTTAAATAAAAACATACATTGGAAAAAAAAATTGAAACCTTTTTTAATTAATTACTAGCATATGGGCACACACAAAGTGTGTGAGAAAAAATTTTATTTTTGTTTTTGAAATAGAAGGAGAGAGGAAGAGAGTGAGAAATTTTTTAATTTTTTTTTAAATTAGAGATATGTTAGGATTACATGTAGGTGAGGCTTTGAAAAAAAAAACAGTAAAATTTGATTGTGTGAAATTGCATTTCTGCCTTATATTTCTTATTCATGTTCTGTTTTAATTAGAGGGTTAAACTAGTAATTTAATAGGATTTTGGTTGACAATGAGTGTTTTATTAAGGCCAAATTTTTTCCGTGATCTTTGTGGTGATACTCTACTTTTAAATAGACCCTTATGGTGAAAAAGCTATTAATTGTAATCCTGTGGTGAAATTTGTTATCAATCATAGTCCAAATTGAGTTTTTCCTCATTCTTTTGTCATTTATAGGGGCAAACTTGTTATTTTCATTTTTATTGATTCCATCAACCAATCATAAAGCGTCATATGGACATAAATTTTTTTATTTTTAAAACTTTTAGAGCTACAATAAAAGAATAAATAAACAATAAAATTACAAGGTTCATATTATTAGACTTTCTCATTTCAAGAGAGCCAAGAGTACAAATTCAAGATTTAAAAAATCACAAAATACCTCACCGCGTTTAGGTTAGAATATCAGTTATTATGCAAACATTGAATTTAGTTTCATTTCAAGAACAGTGGTGGACGGGATGGCTAGGGTTATGTGAGAAAGAGGGGGGAAGGTGGTGGGTGGTCGATGTGGCTATGGCTGACAAGGGTAGGGATTGGGGAGGGATTTGTTCTTTTTTTTTCCTTCTATTTTTGTTGATTATAAAAAAGTGAAATTACCAAAAAGAAAAAAAAATGGAATGACCTTTTTGCCCCTGCATGTGGATGAGATTTTGATAGAAATTTCAATTTAGACTATGATTGATAATGTACTTCACCACAGGGTTAAGATAATGTTCTTCTTTTCCTTGGTGAACTTGGCTACTTTCCTAACCTATGCTTTTTCACCTTGCCCGCATACTGAATTTTTAGAATTTGCTATTCGTAGGTTTTTGGCCATAGTATTCACTCTATATATTTTTGCAGTTGGTAAACCATGGTGTGAGCTCTTCCGTGTTGGAGAAAATGAAGACAGAAACTCAAGAGTTCTTCAACCTACCCATGGAAGAGAAGAAAAAGTTCTCGCAACAGCCAGGAGACATTGAAGGTTATGGACAAGCATTTGTAGTTTCTGAAGACCAAAAACTCGATTGGTCTGACATGTTCTTCTTGACCACCCTTCCTGTCCAATTGAGGAAGCCTCACCTACTCCCAAAGCTCCCTTCTCCTTTCAGGTCCTCACGCGATCTCAAATATATATGTTTGTGTGTTATTTTGTGCAATATGAATGTGAATGCATGAATATATTGAAGAGTAATGTTGTTTAGTAAAAGAAAAAAAGTGACCTCATTGCTGATAATCACGATATATAGTGCTCCATATAATGAGCAAATAATGTCAACAAATGTTACTGCTAACTTTAATTATAATGAGCAAAAAATTATTACACATATTATTACCTTAATTATATATAAATTATTTGCACATATATAGTGCTACATATACGTACAAAAATATTATACCAATTAGTTTACCTATACAAAATTATAATGAGCAAATCATTTATTTTTATATGTAACTTATTTTTTATGTATTATTACATATATTGAGCAATAATAATATGTATTGTCAAATAATTAATTTATATTTTTATAATTATAGGTAAATTAGTTTTTAAGCAAATAACAATTCTTTTATTATGTAGGTAATTCATTTTGCATTATTCATTCTACATATGCTGGGCACAATTTATTATCATAAGATATATGTACAAATAATAAGTAAATTAATATTGAATCAAATAACATTAATTTATTTTGTAGGTAAATTATTTTGCATATATTGTAACATATTTTAGGCACATTTTATTATTATAAGATAGATGTACAAATAATTCACCTATATTTTTTCAATGCAGAGAGACTTTAGAAACTTACTCATCGGAACTGAAAAACCTAGCCATGACTATCCTATCACAAATGGAAAAAGCTTTGCAGATGGAAGCCAAGGAAGTAACCAACATATTCGAAGGTGGATTGCAAGCGGTGAGGGTCAACTATTACCCTCCATGTCCTCAGCCGGGGAAAGTCCTCGGTCTGCCCCCTCACTCTGATGGTGGAGCTCTCACCATCCTCCTACAAGTCAATGAAATGGATGGCCTCCAAGTGAAGAAAGATGGGATTTGGGTTCCAGTGAAGCCACTACCGGATGCCTTTATTGTGAATATTGGAGACGTTCTAGAGGTAATGATTTTCACCGGTAACTTTAACCATTTGAATATTATCTTGCTCGATACATATATAGATGAAAGGAGATGAAAATGTTATCCAACTGTCATTTTCATACCATTGACCAACAGGTGATCACTTCTTTTTTAAACGCGTAAATATTTGATATTACAAATGAGTTTACACCGTAGAAAAAAATATTTGGTAAAAAATGAATTTTACTCCAACATACCAATTTTCACTCTGGTGAGTATATATAAAGAGTGTAGTGTTACGAACGAGAGTTAGTTGTGTTGATAAGGATTGTTCTCTTTGCTAGACCAAGGTTTAAGTTCGAGTCTTGCTACTGGTAGTCAATCTTGGTGAGGGACATGTAAAAATTAAAAAAAAAAAGGGGCTAAATCCCTCTCTGTAAGTCCTCAAAGAGGCATGTAGCCAGTATGCCCTAGATCTGAAATGGGATAGCCTCCTCTCGCTCTAAACCTTTTGTTACTGAAAAAAAAAAAGAGTAGTGTCATCCATATCATGTTTACTGACTATATTGTTAAGCATGTAAATCTTTCACACATAGCTTAATCTTCGATAACTTTTTACTGCGTGAGTGCGTCCTATATTTTGTGAGAGGTGTGTTGAACAATTATTTCAAACAAAATCTTGGTCCTTAATAATTTATACCTATTGCAGCTATTGCCACCTTTTATTTTAGTGTTTAAATATGTGCATGTATGCATGGCAGATTATAACAAATGGGACGTATCGTAGCATTGAACATCGTGCAACTGTGAACTCTGAAAAAGAAAGGCTCTCAATCGCCACATTTTACAACCCCAGAGTTGATGGTGAAATCGGCCCGGCCTCTAGCTTGATCACTAAGCAAACACCTGCAGCATTTAAAAGGCTGAGTGTTGAAGAATATTTCAAAGGTTTTTTTGAACGTAAGCTTCATGAAAAGTCTTTTCTTGACGAATTGCGGATTAAGTAATGATGTTAAGCAGTAGAGAGATCTATCTGAAGAGAATAAAAAGGTTTATGTAAATTTCTGAAGAGAATAAAAAGGTGTATGTTGTAAAATTAATATTGACTAAATGATGTCTTAATTGTCATAAATTATCATCTAATGATAAGTTTGGACGCCATTCTCTGGTTGTTATCACGAGACAAATCTGGAGTAATGCTAGGGAGACTATATTTTTGTATCATATTAGTGTATCATTTTATATGACATTGACAAGTAATGTATACAATCAATATCCAATGAGATAAATTAATTAATAAGCATGGCATGTACTTACCATATGAAATGGTACACTAATGGTTAAAAAATGCGGTCTCTCAAAAAAATTTCGACAAAGTATAGTTATATTTTCTTTTTCTTTTCTTGGATATGATGCTTAATTTATTTGACAACCTCATAGTTGAAAACTCTAACAATGAGTGCATCACAATTAATTTATTGCTTAAGCATCCCAAATTTTAAAAGGACATGAAATTCTTGTTTGCCTTGTGAGGTTATACAATTAAAACACAAAATAATGAGTGACTTACCTGATTCCAACGACGGCCATGGAAGTCGAACACGAAAACATGCAGGGCACGGCAACACAAGATCTTCTATAAACTTCTAGCCGGATACAACTACTCTATGGGAAGCATTATGTTGTGTGTTCTAGGGCTTATAGGAACCATTGTTTTTATATAGGCTAAAAGCTAGGGTTTCCATCCATAAAGGAAACCTAAACTTACTTTATTAGCCTCCAAGTTAAGTATCATAATCATATTCAATTAAGGATTCCATCAATCCTATTTCCAATATAAGACACCTTATATAGGATTAATATCTTTAAGAGATCAAATCACAATCAACATTATTCTTCAATATTACATTCCTATTACATGTAGTAGACCACTTAAAGGTCGATTTATATTGGATAAATCCAACAATTCTTACATATTCCATTACGGGCATAAGGGACCCGTTGCAGAAAACCCAAATTTACCATGGACATTGAAAGTTCGTTGTGAAATAAATGGTTTTAATAATGGGCAAAACTGGCTCGTAATAGAAAATATTAAAATAATAACGCGCCAGTAAAGTCCATTGTATTTAATTGATATGACCACAAGAGTAGCCCGTTGTTTAGATAAATTTAATCACAGCCCCTTTTTGAAATCAACCACAGTTCATAAATGTTGTAGATGTAATTTATTTATTTATTTATTTAATCAACCAATATAATATTATAATTTGATATTTGTTATCAGTCAAACCCTACTCCATCTAAAAAAATTCCCAATATATACCATTTCCATAGCTGAGGACACCAACCACCGAGTCTCACCCATTCGCTTCCATCAGTGGTTTTATTTCTCTCTCAAAGTCCCACCCCAACCTTCATTCCCACCCCCACATTCACCCCCACCTTCTTCGCAATCGCAACCGTCTCTCTAAGCAAACCCTAGCAGTCGTGGCATCATGCTTCCGTCTTCGCGATGCCAAAGTTCATGCCGACTACCGGGAGCTGGACGCAATGTCCGGCCTTGTTATGGGAAAGATCTCCCTTAGGTAATCCTGCTCTCATTTTCAATTTTGATGTCCTCGAAGACTCAACGATGCTATCTTCGAACCTATTTTTGTTTCCTTAATTCCTTGAGTAAATTATAGTTATGATCCCTTAACTTTAACTCAATAGAAGCAATGATCCCTTAACTAAAAATCCATTATCATTGGTCCTTCAACTTTAGTTCAACTGGAGAAATGATCCCTTAACTTTAACTCAATTGTAGCAATGATCCTTCTAACATAACTCGTTTTGACAAAAATTTTGACGTAGTTGACAAAAATGACCATAATCACACACTTTGATGAGTTGAGGGACCCTAATTATATAAATGGTTATTCCAACATAACTTATTTTTACAAAATTTTGAAGAAATTGATGAAAAAGACTATAGCTACACATTTTGATAAGTTGAGGGACCAATGGTAATTGATTTTTAGTTGAGGGACCATTGCTACAATTTACTCTAATTCCTTTGCCATTTTGTAAAGGAACTGCTATTATGTGACTAATAGAAGTAGAAAAGAAGGAAAAAAAGGGGTTGAAATTTGGCTTATGCTGCCAGTATAGATGTTTTTACAAGTGGTTGGGTTATGCAGAGAAGGGAAATGTCGGATTTATTTGTTCTAAAAGAGGTATGAATTAGGGAAATTCTGAGGTGCTTAGCTTGAATTTGATATGTTATTATTCCTTTTAAGTGTGGCCTGATAGAATTGGATTTAGATTTATTATGTAGTTTCTTTTTTTTTTTAAACAATTTTGATCAAATTTTCTGTTATCAGTGAATTTAGTGTTTGATATTCTCAAATATTTTAGTATGGGGATCTATATTTGCACTGTTGAACTTCAAGCATCTAAGGATTCCACATTTAAGGATGCAGGCATGTTGTTCTTTAAATACAATTTTCGTCACCTAATCTGTTAAGACAATCTCCAATGGTGGGCTAAATGCTAAACTACCCCCCCCCCAAACAATCTCCAACCCATGCTAAAACATTGAGCTAAATGCCAAATGTTAAAGTTGGGCAAATGGTAAAGTTGGGCCAAATAGCCCCCAAAATCCCCCCCGTGCGACTGGACTCGCTGGCAATTGGGCCAGTCTCGGCTCGGTCACGCTCCAACGCACCCCATGCGGTGCGCTTGCAAACCTTTCCCGACAAGGGTGGTCCTCGCTGTCAGCCGTTTGTCGACCAACCAAAAATCCCAACAGCTATAATTTGAATCCAAGGGCTTGGTTTAACGGACCGTTGGTTGATCCAACGGTCTGATTCAAATTTAATTTTTTTAAATATGTTATTTTAAAATACATTGAATCCAACGGCTGAAATCGAATATAATCAAATCTAACGGTAAAAAAAAATCTAACGGCCTAAATTTAAATCCAATGGCTAAAATAATTTTAAAAAATTATTTAACTCAAAATTCACCCAAAAACTCTATAAATACCTATGTATTTGTTCAAACATCCACACAAAACTCAAATTTCTCCTACAATTCTTCCAATTTATCTTTCTACCATTTCTTTCCATTTCCAAATTGTTCAACATGGTAAGAGAGCATATTAGAGGTCGTAATTGGACCTGTGAGGAAGATGTTGCTTTATGCTTGGCATGAGTTTCTGTTAGCGAAGATGGTGTAGTTGGCACAAATCAAAATAAGAAGCTTTTGTGGGATAAAATCATTGCAAAGTTTCAAGAAAACTACAATGGCGGTGGGCGGGATGGTGGTGGTGTTTATGATCAGTGGAAGACTATCAATAAAGCATGCACTTTATGGAAGGGAAGCTTGGAGAGAGCCGTGGTTGGCATGGCTAGTGGAAGGAGCGCCACAGAAATTGTGAGTTTTGTTCTTAATATTTTATTTGTCATGTACATAATATTATTTTGCAACTAATTATTTTTATGTATTTTTTGCATAGGGTAACAAAGCAATGGAAATTTACAAGACAAGAGTAACACCAAAAAATCAAGTTTTTAAGTTGCAACATGCTTGGGACGTCCTCAAGGATTGTCTGAGGTAGGGTACCGATGCGGACCAACAATGGGGAAGATTATTTCAACGTGAAGCCGCACAAACAAATGTCGTCGATGAAGGTGTCGATGAAATGACCACATCTCCTTCTTTTGCAAGGCCCTCAGGAAGAGATAAGCAAAAGGAAGCAAAGAGAAAGGGAAGACCCAAGATCCGATGAGTGGACACTTTGGTACCGGAATTGCAAAATTGAACGAAACCCATAGCGCTCGCCATGAAGAAATGGCCTGAATGCGTTTGCAAATGAAGGAAATCTCAGATAGGGAGTAAGATAGATTTGAAATTGAATTTGTGATGGAGGACCTCAGCAAATACAATCCAGAGAGGAAGAAGTTCTTACGTGGTAAGTAAAAGGAAATTTTGCAAAAGTCTGCCTCAAGGAGTATGTTTCAAGATGATGAATCCTCTAAACCCTATATCCCAAGATTTCAACGAAGTCCATCACCAAGTGAAGATGGTGGATATGATTATTAAGTTTATGTAGTGTATGAATTATGTGCTTTATTAATTACGTTTATTAATTGTCGTTTGTGTTAAGTTTATGTAGTTTATTAATTATGTGGTTTATGAATTATCGGTTGTATTAAGTTTATGTGGTTTATGTATTATCGGTTGTATTGTTTCTATTAATCTAGATGCCTTCAATAATTATTGTACTTATTATTCCACATTTTGATGTAGAATAGATGCCTTCAATAAATCAACCTCCATTCAATAATTTATCCAACGTACTAGACAAAATACTTTGCACAAGAAGGCGCTTAAATTTATTACTAGAAAATAACAACTTAGTACACTTAAAATTATTACATAAATGCTTAACCAACATCATCAACATTCACCTTCTTGGTGCCATACATGCTCAACCAAATCCTTGCGGAGTGTGTCATGACATTAAGGAGCTTGAATTCTATTTAAACGTCGCATATACTCACTCAAGGTGACCCTATCCTGTCGGGTCTCATATGTGGTTGGAGTGAGATATTCAACATCTCTTGCAATAGCTCTCGCATGTGTTGGTTGGTCATCATCCACATCTTCGTCCGAATCTTCTTCAATTTCGATGTACTCATCTTCCACAATTATGTTGTGCAAAATTATGCACGTCATCATGATTGAATGGAGGTATTCGAACTACCAAAATAGTTCTGGCCCTCTAACAATGGCTCATCGAGCTTGTAGGATCTCGAACGCTCTCTCCACATCCTTCATGTAAGACTCTTACCTCTGCGAAAATAATTTTTTCTTTGCACTATCGAGATGAGAAAAACTTTTGATAAAGGTAGACCAACTAGGATAAATATCATCAGTTAGGTAGTAACCTAGCTCATACTTATTACCATTTACCTTGTACCGAAATTATGGTGCCCATCCATTGACAACATTTTCGAGCAAATGAGAAGACCAAAGAACGTTGATATCATTGTTTGATCCAGGAACGCCGAAGAAAACATGCCAAATCCATGTGTCATAAGACGCCACAACCTCGAGCACGATGGTTAGCTTGTTATGACAGCCATTGAATTGACTAGCCCAACCAGTAGGATAATTCTTCCACTCCCAATGCATACAATCGAGACTTCCTATCATGCTAGGGAATCCTTTTTTGTCTACTTTGCGTAAAAGCCTCTTCAAGTCTTCACGATTTGGGTTGTGGAGGTATGTGGCTCCATATATGCCTTCAATTGTCTTATAGAAGCGCTTCAAGTTCTCAATAGCAGTACTTTTTGCAAGTCGGCAATACTCATCAGTTGAGTTTATAGAGCACCCATTAACTAGCATGCGAAAAGCAGATGTGAGATTCTGATGAGGTGATAGACCTTGTCGGCCTGCGGCATCTAGCCTCCTTGCAAAGTAGTGGTCATGATTGATAACTGCGTTCAAGATGCTTTCAAAATGCTCTCTCCTCATCCGAAACCGTTTCCAAAAATCATGAGCAGGAAATCTCGAACGCTCGATGAAATAATCTTTCATCATTTGGTCATGACACTTTTCTCTATCACGCTGCATATATGAACGCCCGTGACAGAACCACGATGGCTAGATTCTCCATGGTGCTCAGATTTCATAAACAAGTTGACAAGTTCAACTTCGGCGTTGAACAATTATGCATCTTTTATCACCCATTGATGTGATATTGAGGATTTTTAGGAAACAAAAACTCTTTGAAAGTTGAAAGATTGGTGAATATAGAGGATGATTGAAGGTTGAAAGGTTGTGTGATCAACAAATATTGGACATATGTTTATATAGAGGATGATTGATGAAAGTTGAACGGTTGGTGAAAGTTGAAAGTTTGGTGTTAAACGGTTGGTGAATTAAAAATTTGGTGTTGAACGGTTGGTGAATTGAAAGTTAGCCCAAGGTTGAAAGATGGTGAAAGTTGAAGGCTTGCTTTGTGAAAAATTTAGTGATTTTTCAATATTTATCGGAATTTAAATTTTTTTAGATTAAAATGTTCATAAAATTAATTTACGTTAGTCTATATATTTATTTATTTTTTTAATTTAATTTAAGAAAAAAAATTGCCTAAGTTCATTCTTTAATAATCCGGGGCTAAAATTTTAGGCCAGAACTGTTGGAGTAGAAAAATTGTTTCTGGGCTAAAGGCTAAATTTTCTGGGCTAAAATATTTGGCTTTTAGCCCAACCATTGGAGATGGTCTAATAGCTTAAAGGTCTTAACGCCTCTTTTTCTTTTACTGTTGCTTTTGTTAATTCAGGGTTATACAATTTGCAATTTACTATTGAATTATATTTGATACAATACAAGGTACAACAATAAATCAGTATGGTTCAATAATTATTTGGATTGTGATGATTCCTTTTATATTCTTGTGACTTGACATCAGTGTGTGAAATGTAGGTAAAAATGGTACAAGTGCCATGAAGATTATACAATTAACACAACATCGCCAACTCTTTCACTTAACTGCTTTATGAGAGCTTTCTCAGGTACTACCGCTCTATTTCTCTATTTTGGGAGATTTTTCTTTATTAAGACTAAACTCTACTCATTTGTTTGCATACACTATTCGAACCCTAAGTTATGTATTTACTCCATTCATTGTATATGCAATGTTAATTTTACACTCGTGCTCTTGTCAAAGTTGTTATGTATATTTGTTCGAGTCTTTATTGGTTAATTTTTGGCTTCTTGTATGGACTGTTGGAGACTCGTACATCTGGTCAAGTCTTTACTTGTTAACTTTTGGCTTGTTTTGTATATCTATTCACTTTTCTTGATTGAGATCAAATGTATATTCCCACCTATAGATCTATATGCTTATGTCCATGCATATAGAGAGAGGCAACAATTGTTGAGGCTCAAGCATTAAGGGCAGTAGTTCACTCCTTTGTTTGGAGGTGTCCAAAGAAATGTGAAGTCTTCAAGTGACAATGTTCTTGTTATTAGAGGCGTATTTGATACTTTGTGGGTAGTTTGGTATTTCTTTAGTATAACTTATCGATTTTGTTGTTAGCTTTAGTGTATAGTTTGTAGTACTTGAATCATGATTTTTTATGGAATTATTAAATCATAGTAAATGTGCAATTTTATATATAAATAATATATATATATATATATATATATAGTAAATGATTTTATATATTTTTTAGGTTTTTTAGCCAAAATGGTCCCTGAGATATGCATAACACATCACTTTGGACCCTGAGATTGAAAATCAATAGAAATGGTCCCTTAGATTGTCCACCATCCATTATTTTGGTCATTCCATCAAGTGTTTCATAGCTCTTGGTCGGAAGTTTGGGCAATTTTCAAAACTTTGTAACTCAATCGTTTCTTAACCAAATTCGACCCATAATATATCAAAATGAAGATAGGAAAGTGTAGAACAAGATTATACAAATTTGGAAGCCCAATGGTTGCCAAAGATGGCCTGAAAATTCCAAATGGTTGCCAGAGATGGCCGAAAAATAGCCTGAAAAGTGACTGGTCCGCGGAAAAACTGGAAATCTTACTGGAAACTGGGTAAATTTTAAATATTCATAACTTTTTCAATACTTAATGAAATTGAGTGATTTAAAAACAAAAATCATACTTCTCGACAAGACGAAGAGAATGGTACCTTTCTTGATGACTAACTTGCCGTGGTTTGGCAGGAAAATAGCTTGAAAGTGGCTGTCTTGGTCTCTAGTTAGCCACTTTCGAGCCGCTTTTCGGACAAACCACGACGAGTTAGCTATCAAAAAAGGTATCATTCTCTTCGTCTCATCTAGAAGTATGGTTTTAATCTTTGAATCACTCGATTTCGTTGAGCATCGAAGAAGTTATGAACATTTAAAGTTTACCCAGTTTCCGGCGAATTTTCCAGTTTTCCCGCCGACCAGTCACCTTTCGGGCTATTTTCTGGCCATCTCTGGCAACCATTGGGCTTTCAAATATATATAATCTTGTTCTACACTTTCCTATCTTCATTTTAATATATTATGGGTCGAATTTGGTTAAGAAACGATTGAGTTACGAAGCTTTGAAAATTGCCCAAACTTATGACCAAGAGCTTCGGGACACTTAATGGAGTTTTTAATGGAAGGACCAAAATAATGGATGGTGGATAATCTCAGGGACAATTTCTATTGATTTTCAATCTCAGAGACCAAAGTGATGTGTTATGCAAATCTCAGAGACCATTTTGGCTAAAAAGCCATTTTTTTTTTTGGAAATTTTTGTATAACGGGCATTAGACGTGGTCGATCTGTAATCCACAACCACCATAGTGCATGTGGTTTTAGGTCCCAATTTACCACGGTCACAATTCGTGGTTATATCACATTTGACAATGGCATTGCCCGTGGTAAAAACTGATATTTTTTATCACATTCAGATTACTAACGAACGTAGTACTCGTGGTGGATTACAATCTATCATGCGTATTCACTGTGGTAGATGAGCTTTTTTTTCTACTAGTGGTCCTCGGTCTGACCCCTCACTCTGATGGTGGAGCTTTCACCATCCTCCTACAAGTCAATGAAATGGATGGCCTCCAAGTGAAGAAAGATGGGATTTGGGTTCCTGTGAAGTCACTACCGGATGCCTTTATTGTGAATATTGGAGACGTTCTAGATGTAATGATTTTCATTGGTACTTTAACCATTTGAATATTATCTTGCTCGATACATATATAGATAAAAATGTTATCCAACTGTCATTTTCATACCATTGACCATCAGGTGATCAATTCTTTTTTAAATGTATATATAGTTCATATTACAAATTAGTTTACACCGTAGAAAAATATTTGGTAAAACAAATTTTACTCCAACTCAGTACCAATTTTCACTCTGGTGAGTATATATAAAGAGTGTAGTGTTGCGAACGAGTTGAGTTGAATTGATAAGAATTTTTCTTTTTGCATGGCAGATTATAACAAAAGGGACGTATCGTAGCATTGAACATCGTGCAACTGTGAACTCTGAAAAAGAAAGGCTCTCAATCGCCACATTTTACAACCCCAGAGTTGATGGTGAAATCGGCCCGGCCTCTAGCTTGATCACTGAGTAAACCCCTGCAGCATTTAAAGGCTGGGAGTTGAAGAATATTTCAAAGCATTTTTTGAACGTAAGCTTCATGGGAAGTCTTGTCTTGATGAATGAGGATTAAGTAATGATGTTAAGCAGTAGAGAGATCTATCTAAAGAGAATAAAAAGGTTTATGTTAATTTCTGAAGAGAATAAAAAGGTGTATGTTGTAAATTAATATGCCACCAAATGATGTCTTAATTGTCAGAAATTATCATCTAATAATAAGCGTGGACGTCTTTTTTTGGTTGTTATAATGAGACAAATTAGTAGTAATGTTAGTAAGGCTACATTTTTTTACCATATTGGTGTATCATCTCATGTGACAAGTGATGCATACAACTAACGTCCAATGAGATAAATTAATTAACTGGCGTGGCATGTACACATCACTTGCCGCATCAGATGGTACACTAATGTGGTTAAAAAATGTGGATTGCTAACTCACATTATGGAGGGAGTCTCACAAAAACAACTATCAAAAGCATGTATCTCCAAATTTCCAATAATGTTCATATTATTTCCTTAATTCTTCATAATATTTGTATGTTTTGCAATCTGGTTGCTTTACTATCAAGCAGTTGTCCCTTTAATCACTACTCCAAAACTGGTGTAATGTGTCGGAGATTGGTGGCGATTTTATACAAAATAATGTCAAATAAGAAATTTTTGACAGCCTTTTTACATGATGTCGGATGATAAAGCATTACTGTTGCTTATAATCTACATAAATTAAAAATGTCGAATATAACCGACACTAATGTAGGCGTGAGCCCAAATTAGATTAGGAATATAATTATGTTTCCTAGTTTGGTTATAATTCTTTTAATATTACTTGTATGACAAGTTGTATCTTCTATTTAGCCTCCTCCAAGGAGAAGAATAAAAAAAAACACAATTCAAACCTTAAACACTTTTATGTTGGCATTTGAGCAGGTTTCGGCCTGTCTCTTCCCTAAACCTTAATCCTGTTCACCGTCGTCTTTGGTGCTTCTCTTTGTTGGCTGCGTAACAGCTATTAGAATCAAGCTCAGAGGTCTCGAAACAAGAGACCTTTTTTACAACCCAAACCCAGAAAAACAAACAACACAAAAAGCCAAAACAACTGACTGCATCTTGAGAGTCTCGAGACAAGAGACTTCAACAAACAATCTAAGCCCCGAAAAAAAAAAAGGAAAAAAAAAAAAAAAACCAAAACAGAAAACACAAACCCGCTGCCTTCAATGTCTGACAATCAAACCATGATTCGTATCATGGGTTCAATCCCTGCCTCAAACGAATCCACCCACCAACGCCCAGCGCAGGCCCAAGTTGCTGAGGATGGACCCTTGCTTGTGGAGCTAACCTCCTGTGTGAATGAAACTGGGCTTGCCGAGTCTGGCACGCGTAGTTCAATTGGGCAGCAAGCAGGTTCATCTGCAGCCCACAACCAGGTTGGACAACGCACAGATGATGATGTCGGCATCAGATTGGGTAAGGACTTGCTTAGCCCACCAGCGGAAAACAAGCAGGAAATAAACCCGGGCCTATCGCTATCACTCTTGAATTTGCTTTCCGAACGCAATCCGATGATCCAAGTAACACGAGCAAAGCCTTAATTGCATTTGTTGATCTTGATACAGGTTGGATCATTGACACTGGAGCCATTGATCATATGACTTATGATCGTACTTTATTTAACTCTACAACCCCACCACCAGCATGGGATAGTATTGTCACAGTTAATGGAGGTGTTGCCCCGGTTACAGGGGGGTACGATTGCACTCACTCCTACTCTCTCCTTACACAACTACTTACTTGTTCCCACACTCTCTAGCCATTTGTTATATGCGGGACAGGTCACCGAGCAATTAGACTATGTTGTGCAAATGTTTCCATCTTTCTGTTTACTTCAGGATATCCGAACTCGGGCGATCATTGGGCGTGGTACTAAGAAAAGGGGGTTGTACTATGTTGATGATGTTGCACAGGGCCGTGTTCATCAATTTCAAGGTCGTGATAGTGGGAAGTTGAAGACCATTCAGTTGTGGCATCGTCGTCTTCGGTTATTTGCGATAATTACTTCCATCATTATTTGGTAATATTTCAGATTCTTCATTAAAGTGTAATGTTTGCACATTAGCCAAAAGTCATCGAGCTTCTTATTCCCCGAGTTTGAATAGAAGAACAATTCCTTTTGAGCTAATTCATTCTGATGTGTGGGGGCCATCTTCGATTACTACTCAGCATGGTGTGCGTTGGTTTGTAACATTTGTTAATGACTGCACCAGAATGACTTGGTTGTACCTTACGAAAAATAAAAGCGATGTGGGTAATATCTTCAGAAGTTTTTATCACATGGTATTTGTGAGTTTCTATGGCTTCAAATTCTACTCATTGAGATAGGGTTTAAACCAAAAGGTTCTATGATGTTGTATTGTGATAATCAAGCAGCACGGGAGATAGCTAACAATCCGGTGCAGCATGATAGGACCAAACATGTTGAGGTGGATAGACATTTTATCAAAGAAAAGTTGGATGTTAAGTTGGTTGACATTCCGTTCATGAAGACAGAAGAACAGTTGGCAGATATTCTAACTCATACAGTTTCTGCAAGAAGGTTTCAAGACTCACTCGACAAGTTGGGCCTAGGTGATATCTCTGCACCAATTTGAGGAGGAGTGTTGGCGTGAGCCCAAATTAGATTAGGAATATAATTATGTTTCCTAGTTTGGTTATAATTCTTTTAATATTACTTGTATGACAAGTTGTATCTTCTATTTAGCCTTCTCGAAGGAGAAGAACAAAAAAAAAAACACAATTCAAACCCTAAACACTTTTATCTACTAATGCATTGTTTCCAACAAAAATAATTTCTAGCACTTTTATCCGACATGATGTGTTTTAATTTTCAAACTTCAATGAGGAATTGGTGGTGTCGGTTGTAACTGACGGAATTAGGAATTGGGCAGAGTGATGTCAGTTGATGAAGAGTGGTGTCGGTTTAACCAACATCATTGCAGTTTGTGTCAGATACTGACTATAGTAGGTTTGTTAGTTTTTCAGAGTTGGTGTAAGTTTTTTCCGACATTACTGGTGGTTTTATTCGACAAGAATATCAAAATACCTATTTCAAAACCCTCACGCGTCTCTTTCTCCTTCACTCTTCTTGCGCTACTGCACTCCCCTTCCCCTTCCTTTTCCCTGTTGCACTCCCCTTCTCTTTCCCCTTCCCCTTCCCCACTGCATTCCACTTCCCCTTTCCCCTTCCCCGCTGCACTCCACTTCCCTTTCCCCATCCCCGCTGCATTTCTCTTCCCCTTCCCTACTACACTTCTCATTGACTGTCCATGGATGAACAATTTGAGGAGCAACTTAAGCATCCTAAAAGTGGTGAGTTTTAAATTATTTATATTAAATCGAGTTTGTGTTTTGAATATTGATTATGTTATTGGATTACTGGAATCTGGGGTTTCTTTCAATGCACTTTCTCTAAAAAAAAAAAATCTGGAGTTTCTTCATCCTAATGGTGAAATCATGGAGTTTCATTTAGCGCTCTTTCTCTAAAAGTCTCTAAGTATTTTTTTTGTCGCTAGACTATTACTAACAAAGTTAGTAAGTTACAATGGTGATAAAAGGAGCAAAGATGAAGGCCAGCCGGAAACCTCCAAACAGCAGCAAAGCTACTTGGCCATTGAGAAAGTTGGTCAAAGCCTTTTAGATAATGAAAGAGTAAATAAAGGGATGTGCTATCCACACATCATTTTTTACTTCTCCCACACCCCTTGTTAATTTCTGTCTTTGATCTTCTTCAATTCATCCGATCCAACTGTCGAAAATTAAAAGGGTGTGAGAGAAGTAAAAAAGGTGTGTGGATATCACATCTCTAAATAAAACAAAGATTGAAGAAATCAATAGCTAATTATTCAATCCCTTTAAATTGTGAATCGTTTCGAATCATGTCCGGTGCGTTTTCATAAATCTATGTAAATGCTATTCTCTTTGAACTTTATTTTTTATTTTATTCAAACATAATTATTTTTAATTTTTTAATTATTAATTGATTTAGCGGCAGTTATGGACGACAGTAGTATCTATTTATCCAACGAAATTCAACAATTAATGTCACCCGTATCCGACGTCATTGATCTTTTTATAATTTTAAATGCTTTCCTTTTTCTTGGCGGTTTAAGGGAACTAATCGACAGCAAAAGCCTTTTAGTGACGCAAGCAATGTTGTCGATTTTTTTATCCGCCATTACATGAATTTCTATTGAATTTTTGCTAATATCCGACAAAAATGGGTTTTTCTTGTCACTTTTTTAAAATGACACTACCGGGTACTTTTGTAGTAGCAGTGAATTAGCAGCATGCAACTCAAGTGATCAAAGATCAATTATCCCTTAATTGAGGGTTTGTGTTTCATTTCATCTTTCTTCGTTATCCAGCATATCTTTTCGTTTTGTTTGATAGAACAATATTTGGGTTGCTAAATTTAGCTACATATATAACAGGTCAACCATAATTAAATATACAAGAGCATCTTCAATTATGCTCTTCATTTTTTTTAGTTAAATTGTAGCTAAAAAGACTAGAAAGTTATTTTAGGAGCTCCTTAAAAAAATTCTATACCAATCATACTCTTTAATTTATGAGAGATTATCTAGTGTACCTAGAACACGGGCAGAACATCACATGTTATTATACAATTGGTGGAAAGTTTTTTTTTTTCAAATGTCCCTCCAATTATATAATGATATGTGGTGTTCTGTCTCATGTTTCGGGCACATTGAAAAATCTCTTCATATACACTACAATTTTTGCCATAAAAAATTATATTGTCCTACACCAAGATACATGCAATATATATATATATATATATTCCTGATTTGTAGTGTAATTTTCTCATTTATGAAGTTAATAAAAATAAATAAATAAATAACTGTTAATGAATCTTAAGTCAAAGGGCTAGGTAATTTACTTACCTGGGAGAAACCCCACTCTTTGCAAGCCAATGGAGTGTGGCTAGTTCAGCTTCAGAATTGGTTGGTTCTTGTGGGAAAGCAATTTCTGCATGTCAATGGATGGTATTTGATGAGATGATGATCTCATGCACTTGTTGGTTTCTAAGTGGGATTGTGATTATCGGCTTCTTTTTGAATTCTTGAACACTAGGCACAGGAGGAGAGCCACCGTAAAAGCCCTTCCCTGCGGATACCTTTGTTTCAACTTTCTTCCATAGCTTTGCCTAATGCATATGGTGTAAGCAAGGGATGTTTTGGATGTACTCTCTCTCTCTCTCTCTCTCTCTCTCTCTCTCTCTCTCTCTCTCAATCATGTTCATGTTCGGTTATATATATATCTTTCTCTAATCAAGCTAGTTCCTTTTTGAATTTAGTGTGGAACCTCCACTATTTTTATATATTAGAGCAGGTTATTCCACATGTAAAGTATAACGGTCACACATGCTTTACATTACTTCATTTGTGTTGTTCGTGCATTTAACTTAAAAATTCGCAACACGTAAAAAAATATGTTAAGAATGAATCTTACTATGAGGCTTCTTTGTCTACCCCAAAATTCTTGTACAGGTCCATTTCATCATCCTCGTCATTTGGCCAGCACGTCTCCTGTTCAGCCACCGCCCACCCCGTCTCCCTTCCGCAGTTCTATGAGTCACGAGATTCGCGACAACTCCATTCTATAAGATGGTACATCACTTGTCTTGTCTCTTGTTCATCCTCGTCATTTGTCTTGTTGAATGTTGTATATATGCATCACTTGCCATATAAGATGATACATCAATGTGATACAAAAATGTACGATAACAACTAGAGATGGCGTCCACACTTATTAATTTGGGCATATTAAGTTTACAACATACACCTTTATTCTCTTCAGAGATCTCTCTCTACTGCTTAACATTATACTTAATCTTCATTTCGTCAAGAAAAGACTTTCCATTAAGCTTACGTTCAAAAAACGCTTTGAAATATTCTTCAATTGCCACCCTTGTGTATGCTGCAGGTGTTTGCTCAGTGATCAAGCTGGAGGCCGGGCCAATCTCAGCACCAAATCTGGGGGAGTAAAATGTGGCGACTGAGAGCCTTTCTTTTTCAGAGTTCACAGTTGCACGATGCTCAATGCTACGATACGTCCCATTTGTTATAATCTGCCATGCATACATGCACATACTTAAACACTAAAAATGAAAAGTAATAGCTGCAATAGGTATAAATTATTAAGGATCAAGCTTTTTTGTTTTATTAAATAATTGTTCAACATGTCTCTCACAAAATAGAAGACGCACTCACGCACTCATAAATTATTAAAGATTAAGCTATGAGAAAGATTTACATGTTAATAAATATGACATGAATAACACTAGTCTTTATCCTCACCAGAGTGAATATTGGTACAGGGTAATGTTTTACATGTTAATAAATATGACATGAATAACACTAGTCTTTATCCTCACCAGAGTGAATATTGGTACAGGGTAATGTTGAGTAAATATTTTTTTTTACCAGATATTTTTATCCTCACCAGAGTGAATATTGGTACCGGGTAATGTTGGAGTAAAATTTTTATTTTTTTCCACATATTTTTATAAGTCACGGTGTAAAATTAAATTAGAACATGAACCATGGAGAGTAGTTTAACATCTTATAAACCCTTACAAAGTTTTCACCGATGTGAAACTCTTTTACCTTCACATCCTCACACGCCCCCTCACGTGTGACAAATTTTCAAGCCAAACACGTGGACAACACTAACTGGGTGACGTGGAGCACGTGTGGCTGTTGGGCTTCGCACATGGGCCAACTTGCTCTAGTACCATGAAAAAAAATTAGGGTTTCACCATAAAACCAATTAGTAATATAGAGAGTAGCCTAATATCTTTCAAGTACATATAGGGTAACTTCTTTTTCAGATGTAGGATTCATTATCAACATTCATCAGATCATCAATTATATGAAATTTGACAGTCAGATAACATTTTCATCTATGTATCTAACAAGATAATATTCAAAATGTTAAAATTACCAGTGTATATCATTACCTCTAGAATGTCTCCAATATTCACAATAAAGGCATCTGGTAGTGGCTTCACAGGAACCCAAATCCCATCCTTCTTTACTTGGAGGCCATCCATTTCGTTGATTTGTAGGAGGACGGTGAGGCCTATAGCATCAGAGTGAGGGGTCAGACCGATGACTGTCTCCGGCTGAGGACACGGAGGGTAATAGTTCATCCTCATCGCTTGCAATCCATCTTCGAATAAGTTGGTCACTTCCTTGGCTTCCGTCTGCAAAGCTTTTTCCATGTGTGATATTATAGTCATGGCTAGGTTTTTCAGTTCCAATGAGTAAGTTTCTAAAGTCTCTCTGCATTGTAAAAATATAGGTAAATTATTTTCACATATATCTTATAATAATAAAATGTGTCCAATATATGATTTGGATATAGTGGCATGAGTTGAAATATTTTTGGGTTTTAGTTAGATATTTAAGGTTAGGTGGGTTTTTGTCTAGAAAATGGGTTGATTCCAGC
Organism: Malus domestica; assembly: GCF_042453785.1. NCBI lineage: Eukaryota > Viridiplantae > Streptophyta > Magnoliopsida > Rosales > Rosaceae > Malus > Malus domestica. Next base: position 37,174,755 of record NC_091671.1, read on the forward strand.
ATTGATATTTCAATTACCAAAGTCTTTTTTCAAGGAGTAGCCGCTGTTCATACTGAGTAAGTTCCATTTTCAGAGCAATTGTTACACCGATATTTGATGTTATCAATTTAATAATTTTGTAACACGTAAATTAGTAGTACGGTAATACCACTTGGTATTTTGACAATTGCACTGGACGAATTTTCCATACAAACAAGAAATTGTGCAGATTTACTAACATTGTATATTCCATTTTGTGGGCATGAAATCAATCATGTTTTAGTGGCAAGGAATGGAAGGATCCAAAAGCAGGAAGTTGCCTAAGACAGACCCAACCAATTCTAGGACCAACTTATCCAGGACCAAGTCATCCGGGAGAAGCTATTGTAAAGAGTGTGTTAAGTGGCATGGAAAAGCCTGTGTATTTATTGGACATCACATTGCTCACGCAGCTCAGAAAAGATGGGCACCCCTCCATTTATGCAGGTGAAGGTCCCAAATATAATGACTGTAGTCACTGGTGTCTTCCTGGTGCTCCTGATACTTGGAATGAACTTTTGTACGCAGCTTTGCTCTAGGAATTTTCTTATTCTTCTTTATTTAAATAAATTTTCTTATGGATTGTCTGATAATAATAATTCGTATTGTTATTATTATTAGGAGTAATTAGGTTTTCATCCTTATTTTTACTACTCTATTGATTAAAACCTTATTACTTTTCAATTTTTGATCAAGGTCCTTTGTATTAATAATATCATTAATTATTTCAATAATAAAATATTTTTTATTTCTAAATATATTCATTTAATATTAAAAATATTACAATTAGTATATTTATATTTATGGCTAAATTTTTTATCATATATTTTTATTTTTAGTTTGTACCCATTTTTAATTTGCAACCCTTTTTTAATTTGTACCAATTTTCCTTTCAGTTTTAATTTGTACCCATATATTAATTTCTTTTTGTGCCCATATTTTTTAAAGTTTTATTTGTATTGTACCCATATTTTTTTATTTATTTGTACCCATTTTTATTTTTGCTAAATGTACCCATTTTGAAGAATGTACCCATGTTTTGATACAATAACTTTTTGGTTATTTTTTATGAATGTACCCATGTTTACACACACACACAATAGTATATTTATATTTTAATATTTTTAATCCCATCAATTATGTTTTTTATTTAAAATCTCATTACTATAAACAACTATAAATTTTAAATTTTAATTTAAAAAATATAGTAACGTACATAGAAATAAATTATCAATTAATTTTAGGGACTTGGATCAAAAATTGAAAACCAAAAAAGTTTCAGTCAAAGATTATTCATAATTAGGGACCGCATCCAAAGTCTCCCTAAAATAAAATAAAATCCCTAAGATGAAAAATATAAAACAATCAGAATCGCAACCCAGCGTTGGTGGTAAGGCGCTATAGCATTGATCCTCGTGATTTTGAGTTGGAAGGCTGGTAAGGAACAATCAGAATGCCTTGCCTCGTCTGCATGTCCTCACTCACAGCGGCGTCAATGCCGGCTCATCAGGGGTTGCCAACCGCTATGTCCGCGACGTCATGATTAGTTCGAGGCTTGCAATGGGTTGTCAATGACCATGTCCACGAACACGCCGATTGACCTATGCTTGTTTTCTTTATCTAGTGTCTGGGTTCTACTCTCGCTCTTTCGTGATGCTGTGCCATCTCGATTTGAGTTCTGCGACGAGAAAGTAGTGTCCATAGGAGGGTTAGAAGGGCGAAGGTGGGGCGGTTTTGGAGCGGTGGTGTTCCTGCAGCGGTTGGGATTCGAGTGGTGGCCTGGGTGGTGTTGAGGTTGTGCGGGTAGGTTTTTACCGTTTGGGGGGATGTTGGTCTATCGGAGATTGTCAGCAATTGTTAGTGTTTAAGTGTTTTAGCTGAAATAAAGCAATGTCTTTTACTTGTTTTTTAATTAGAGCCATTGGATTACATTCCAACAATGAATGCTCTAGATTGAATGACAGTTAGTAATATAGAGTGACAAATGTAGCTATCTCATAGGATAGATGAAATGAATGGCTGTGATGTATTCTTTCTTGTGTGAGAGAGAGATAAAACAGTGCACTACATTTGTTGAAAATGGTTGGACACATTCTGATCAGATCTGAATGATGAAATGAAGTTGAATCATCTTCTCTGTGAATTCTCTTTCTGAAAGTTACATTTCTTCTAAATCCTATAATAATCACTCTTCTCTGTAATCTAACATGGCCTCAGAGCCGGGTTGCATCCTCTGCAACTGGGCGTGAATCTGTGAAGCTCACAGTGAAGAGCTCGAACTGACCGTTGAGTTCTCACTGAAGAAAACGCGGAGAAGAAAGTGTAGTGATCTTAGATCTCGTCTCACATGGCTGGATCGAGTGGAGCTGATCTTCGTGCACCGGTTTTCAATGGTGAAAACTTTGATTTCTGGCAGATTCGGATGAAGACAATATTCCGATCGCACGAGCTATGGGATATCGTCGAAAATGGTGTCGAAACTTCGACGAAGAAGGATGAAGAACTTACTGTAGCTGAAAGCAAGTTATTGAAGGAGAATATAGTCAGAGATGCAAAGGCACTTGGAATCATTCAAGGCGCGGTTTCGGATCAGATCTTTCCGAGAATCGCAATCCAAGAGACTGCAAATGTTGCTTGGAATGTGCTGAAACAAGAATTTGTGGGAGATAAACAGGTACGGGCTGTGAAACTCCAAGGCTTACGCCGGGATTTTGAATATACTAGAATGGGTGAAAATGAAGCTTTCTCTGCATATCTAGTTAGGTTATTTGATTTGATTAGTCAAATGAGAAGCTATGGTGAGGAGATAAGTAATCAGAGAATCGTTCAAAAGTTGCTAATAAGTTTACCTAGGTCCTATGATAGTATTGCTTCTGTGATTGAAAATACTAAGGATCTAGATATTGTTGATGTTCAAGATGTGGTAGCTATTCTCAAAGGTTATGAGCAAAGAATTGATCGGCATGATGAATCTCATACTGAGAAAGCATTTGTTAGTCTCAGTATTGCTCCAAAACAGAATAAGTACAATGGGAATCAAGGGTTCAAACCACAGAAGAATTGGAAGTCTAAATGGAAGAAAGGAGAACATAGACCTGCAAATCAAACTGGAAAAGTTGCAGGTACTTCTGAAGGAGCTAAGAATCCCTGTATTCATTGTGATAAATTGCATTTTGGTGAATGTTGGTTCAAAGATAAACCAAGGTGTCATAGTTGTCATAAGTTGGGGCATATTGCAAGAGATTGCCGAGTCAAGAAGGAGAAGACTAATCAACATGTGAATTTTGTTAATCAAGTCAATGATACTCCTACCATGTTCTATGTCTGCAATAATGTTAATGTGAAGAAAAATGAAGATATATGGTATGTAGACAGTGGTTGTAGTAACCATATGACTGGAAGGGAGGAGTTACTGATTGACATTGATAGAAATATGACTGCTAAGGTAGAGATGGGTACAGGACAGCTCATCGAAGTCACAGGGAAAGGAAGTTTAGTAGTTGATACCAAAATGGGAAGGAGATATATCAAAGAAGTGATGTTAATTCCAAGGTTAAAAGAAAATTTGCTCAGTGTAGGGCAAATGATGGAACACGGTTACTTTCTTGTGTTTGGAGGTACAACTGCAGAGATATATGATGATAGTTCAATGTCTAATCTGATAGCTAGAATACCAATGAAGGGAAATAGAAGTTTTCCTTTGAGACTTATACCTGAGATGCAGGTTGCTCTAAAGACTTGTGTGTTTCAGTCTTCTAAAATCTGGCATAGGAGGTTAGGACATTTGAATTTGAGCAGTTTGAAACAACTCAAAGAGCATGATATGGTGTTGGGTTTGCCGGATCTTGAAATGACAAATGAGATATGTGAAGGGTGTGCTCTTGGGAAGCATTGCAGAGATGCATTTCCAAAGGAAGCATCATGGAGGGCCACACAACCTCTTGAACTCATTCACTCTGACATTTGTGGACCCATGCAGATTTCTACAAAGGCTGGAAATAAGTATTTTCTCACCTTCATAGATGACTGCACTCGGATGTGTTGGGTTTACTTCTTAAGGAACAAGTCAGAGGTGTTTAGTGTATTCAAGAAATTCAAGCTCACAGTTGAATTGCAAAGTGGATATAAATTGAAGAAGTTGAGAAGTGACAGAGGAGGAGAATATGTATCTGTTGAATTCAGGGAATTTTGTGAAGAAATGGGCATGGAAAGACAGTTTACAGTGGGATACACACCTCAGCAGAATGGAGTAGCTGAGAGGAAGAATAGAACCATAGTTGAGATGTCAAAGTGTATGATGATTGAAAAGGGTGTCCCATTTGAATTCTGGGCAGAAGCTGTTAATACATCAGTGTATATTTTGAACAGATGTCCTACCAAGTCTCTTGATAAGAAGACTCCTTTCGAGGCATATAGTGGAAGAAAACCAGGGATCAAACACTTAAAGATTTTTGGTTCTGTGTGTTATGCATACATTCCAAGACAGGTTAGACAGAAATTGGATGAAACAAGTACTAAATGCATATTTTTGGGATATGGCACATGTGAGAAAGGGTATAGACTCTATGATCCTATCTCAAAGAAAATAATTGTGTCAAGAGATGTAATAGTCAATGAAAATGCTTGCTGGGATTGGGAGTCATAATCTGAGAAAATCATCAGTGTATCCATACCTGGAAAGAAATTGTGTGAACAAAATGTGGAAGAAAATTCAAGTGATAAGAGTGATGAAAATGATGAATTCTTAGCATCTTCATCTGAAGCAAATGAGTCAATTGAAAATGATTCAAGACTGGTGCAAATGCAGAGTAACACAAGTCCTCAAGACTATGATCACACACCTTTGAAGTTCAAGAGTTTGACAGAAGTGTATGCAAAATGCAATCTGTGCATAGTTGAGCCTGAGAACTTTGAGGAAGCATCACAAGATGAGTCATGGCAGAAGGCCATGCAAGCAGAAATTGGCATGATAGAGAAAAATTGTACTTGGGAACTTGTTGATAGACCACTTGATAAACCAATTGTTGGTGTCAAATGGATCTACAAAACAAAATTGAACCTAGATGGATCTATACAGAAGAATAAGGCAAGGTTAGTGGCTAAGGGATACTCTCAAAAGCCTGGGGTCGATTTTAATGAGACATTTGCTCCTGTGGCAAGACTTGATACTATTAGGACTTTAATTGGACTTGCTGCACAGAAAGGATGGAAGCTGTTCCAACTTGATGTAAAGTCAGCATTTCTGAATGGAGTTCTAAATGAGGAAGTATATGTAGATCAACCACTTGGTTTTGTGATTGAAGGCAAGGAGAATAAAGTTTACAAGCTCAAGAAAGCCTTGTATGGATTGAAACAGGCACCACGGGCCTGGTACAAGGAAATTGACTCTCACTTCTGCAGTACTGGTTTTCATAGAAGTCCAAGTGAAGCAACTCTCTACATCAAAGTCACTGAGGCAGGAATTCTCATTGTTTCTTTATATGTTGATGATATTATATATACAGGGAGTTCCAGTGCATTAATGAATGAGTTTAAGGCAGAAATGATGGGAAAATATGAAATGTCTGATTTGGGACAATTACATCATTTTTTGGGACTTGGTGTTATACAAACAGAAGGTAGTATATTTCTGCATCAAAAGAAATATGCAAGAACCTTGCTGGAGAAATTTGGATTGAAGGAGTGCAAATCTGTTGCAACTCCACTTGCAACAAATGAAAGATTAATCAAAGAAGATGGAAGTGAATTGGCTGATGAAAGTCTCTATAGGCATATTGTAGGTAGTCTGTTATACTTAACAGCTACAAGACCTGATATCATGTTTGCTGCAAGTCTACTTGCTCGATTCATGCATAATCCAACCAGGAAACATATGGGAACTGCAAAGAGAGTGCTAAGGTATATCCAAGGTACATTGGACTATGGAATTGCATATGAGAAGGGTAAAGATGCTGTGCTTATTGGATACTGTGATAGTGATTGGGCAGGAAGTGAAGATGACATGAAGAGCACCTCCGGATATGCTTTTAGTTTTGGTTCTGGAGCATTTTCTTGGGCCTCAATCAAACAAAGCAGTGTAGCATTGTCCACTGCAGAGGCAGAGTATGTTAGTGCTGCAGAAGCAACTGCTCAAGCCATCTGGTTAAGATTTGTCTTATCAGATTTTGGAGAGGAACAAGTGGAACCAACTCAGATTCTCTGTGATAACACTTCAGCCATTGCAATCTCTAAGAATCCCGTGGCACATCATAAAACAAGACACATAAACAGAAGGTTTCATTTCATCCGAGATGCTCTGCAAAATGGTGAAGTTGATCTGATTTACTGCAAAACTGAAGAACAAGTTGCTGATATCTTTACAAAAGCATTGGCAAGGGATAGATTTGAGTATTTGAGGAAGGCTTTGGGAGTGATTTCAGCTAAACACTTAGAAGGGAGTGTTAGTGTTTAAGTGTTTTAGTTGAAATAAAGCAATGTCTTTTACTTGTTTTTTAATTAGAGCCATTGGATTACATTCCAACAATGAATGCTCTAGATTGAATGACAGTTAGTAATATAGAGTGACAAATGTAGCTATCTCATAGGATAGATGAAATGAATGGCTGTGATGTATTCTTTCTTGTGTGAGAGAGAGATAAAACAGTGCACTACATTTGTTGAAAATGGTTGGACACATTCTGATCAGATCTGAATGATGAAATGAAGTTGAATCATCTTCTCTGTGAATTCTCTTTCTGAAAGTTACATTTCTTCTAAATCCTATAATAATCACTCTTCTCTGTAATCTAACAGCAATAAGGTCAGTTTTCTATTTTTCTTTTTTTATCAAATAACATTACTCTTCGATATATTCGTGCATTCACATTCATAAGGCACAAAATCACAGATAAACACATATGTTTAAGATAACAAGAGTACCTGAAAGGAGAAGGGAGCTTTGGGAATAGGTGAGGCCTCCTCAATTGGACAGGAAGGGTGTTCAAGAAGAAAATGTCAGCCCAGTCGAGTTTTTGGTCTTCAGAAACTACAAAGGCTTGTCCAAAACCTTCCACGTCTCCTGGCTGTTGCCAAAACTTTTTCTTCTCTTCCGTGGGTAGGTTGAAGAAGTCTTGAATTTCTGTCCTTATTTTCCCCACCAAGGAAGAGCTCACACCATGGTTTACCAACTGTAAAAACATATAGAGTGAATAATATGGCCAAAAACCTACGAATTAGCAAATTCTAAAAATTCTGTATGCAGGCAAGGTGAAAAAGGTTGGGTTAGGACTAGAAAGTAGAGCCAAGTTCACCAAGAAAAGGAACAAAAAACTAAATATACTTTGATGGTGTGAGTCAATTTCAAAGATTATTTGTGATAAAACCCATAAATCTTGTAGGACATATATATGTGGCACATCAGTATACAACATGATTTTTGACATAATTGTGACAAAGGACCACATTGATTTGCAACACCTATTTACAAAGACTACATTTATCGATTTTCAAGTTTAGTGATCATCTTGATGGTGGGGGTCAATTTCTTCGTAGACGACTTTTGATAAAAACCTTATATTTAATTACATGATTACATATATATGTACTAATCTTCACATCACCAACGAAGACTAGATGATATACTGGACTAAATGATCATCGAGAAGTTCTCGTGGCCAAAAAACAATCAGAACAATCTGATGAAAGATGTAAGTGGAAAAAGCTAGGTAATCTAATTACCTGGAAGAAACCCCATTCTTTGCAAGCAAAATGGAGCCTGGCTAGTTCAGAATCAGAAATGGTTGATTCTTGGGAAAGCAATTTCTGCACGTCAATGGATGGTATTTGATGAGCATGATAATCAGAATTGATGGTCATCTCATGCTCTTGGTTACCATCTTGATGATGATGCTGTATGTATCTTGGTGGGATTGTGGTTACTGGCTTTTTTACTAATTCTTGAACACTAGGCACAAGAAGAGAACTACCGTACATGCTCTTCCCGGCAGATGCCTTTTCTTCCATGGCTTTTCCGTAATGGGTGTTTTAGACAGGCTCTGGTAATGGTATATATACTAATTGTGTAGAATATTTGTGTGTGTGTGTGTGTGTGTGTGTGGGTGTGTGTGTGTGTGTGTGTGTGTAATGTTCCTCTCTCTAGTTCTTGCCGACGATGCTACGACGGCTGATGATCAAAGTAAGCTTGGTTACGTATAGAGATTTTGTCCTTCGTGTCTCGACCTGGACCAGTCACCAACCCACGTTTATCTGATTAGAATTATCTCTTTTTTTCCAGAAAGAATAATTAAAAAGGAATATGTCTATTTTTTCCCGTTTAATATTATTCTTAATCAACAAGATATCAATTAGGATCGAATCACGTGAACAATAAATTACAATATCTCCAATAATAATGAATGTCTTTAATGAACTCTTAGCTAAATTTTAGAGAGCACTAGACCTTTAGTACCTGTGCATTGCCGCGGGAATATCAAGTGGTTTCGGCCCTTATAATTAAAAAGGAATATGTCTATTTTTTCCTGTTTAATATTATTATTAATCAACAAGACATCAATTAGGATCGACTCACATGAACAATAAATTACAATATCTCCAATAATAATGAATGTCTTTAATGAACTCTTAGCTAAATTTTAGAGAGCACTAGAGCTTTAGTACTTGCGCGTTGCCGCGGGAATATCAAATGAATTATAAGTTGTATAATAGTGTTAGAATAAGAGATTAAATGAGTTGTTAGCACAATCGTAGTTATGTAAAAAAAAAAACTATTTACATAAAATATGAAAAGTATTCACATAAAATATATATTAGTTGTTGACAACTCTATATACACCTATAGAGTTGTTCAAAATATAACAGCTTGTACAAGCATGAGTTTTTTAAATTTACCTGCTTTAGCTTGCAAAACGCCGATTTGGACTATTTCCATTTTGTTAGAAAGTTGCTCAACCAAAATCTAAATTTCATCAATTTATGAAAACATGAATATACAGATTAAATTGCATATAAAGAATGTACAAATAGTGTTCACCCAAAAAGAGAATGTACAAATAGAAAAATATCAATTAGCAAAAGAAATCTTAACATAAATACAACAATAAGAAATCTCAGATAGAAAAAAATATATCTACCAACTACCATACAAAAATATAATGTGTCATACAAAACTTAAAGCTTTTACTCGCATACTTTTCCTTATGAGCTGCAAAACTCATAATATCTTCCTGATGCAATCTTACTTAATCTCAAATTTGTTAATTACTTCAAAAAGATCTGTTTAATATCTAGTCCACAAAGTTATATGATTGACTTTAAATACATATCCGTTGTGTTTATTCAATCCCTTTTGATTTAAGGAAAACTAATAAAGAGCTTGAAAACTTTGAGTTTTAACGATAAGGACAAAATAAAGAGTAAAATAAATAGTATCAAGATTGATTTTTTAATATAAAAATGTGATTTTGAGATATCCATCGAAATGAATTCACACAAAATCAAACTCAACAAAAAACGAATTCCAATGATTCCAGCTCCTACCAAATTTCAGATTTTTCAACAGATGACGTCAAAGGCAGAATCCGCGTTTAGCTGGCAAAGCCTCGACAACACTACAACTCACTGTAAAACCAAACCTGCCAAATTTCAGATTTTTCAACAGATGACGTCAAAGGCAGAATCCGCTTTTAGCCGGCAAAGCCAACAGAAAGGGTGATGATGATTGGATGAAAGAAGTATGAAAAACTAAAATACATACAAGTTTGAATTCTGAGTCCCAAATTGAAAACATAAAGGAGGAGTGTAAGGGTGGTTTACCCAGGTTGGGAGCAGTGAGTCTCGTAAGAGAAGTTGATGAACAGTGGCAGTAGCCACTGCACAGTAAAAGGCCTTCTCATGTGTATCCTAAGCAGAACGGAGTGAGTGGTGGTGGTTCTGTGGTGATGTTTCGCCGGAAAATGGAGGCATTGGTGCGCCTGTGTGTCCTTGATTATATATCAGAATTCATAAACAAAGTCAGAGGAAAATTGATGATTATTGAGCCAATATTGAATAATGGGTATAAGATTGAAACTTTTGGATGCTCAGCCTTGTTTCCAGATGAAAATAAGCATCCCAAAAAACAAAAACAAATCATCTTAAACATAAACGTTTGTATTATCCACCTCAAATCGACAGGAGAACTCATATTGGAATTTCTATATACCTTCCAATTTTTCCTGTAACTTTTACCATCTCAGAATTCCTGAATAGGACATGGATTCTACAACATTAGATAAAACTATCTATACTACACATATGCAGATCAATTAAGATAAAATCAAGGTATGAAATAAATCAATTTAGGGTTGGAAAATCACCTTCAAATTTCAGTGGAGAGAGAGTGAGCGAGAGTTTTAGAGCTGTACCTGTAGTGAGTGAGTGAGTGAGTGAGTGAGTGGGCGAGTGATGCTGAGACTGTGAAGAACACGGAGATGGGATCGAAGAAGATCAAGGATCTGCATCAATGGTGCTGAGATCCCCACTCTTCCCTTTCATTCTCTCTCTGTCGCTCTGTCTCCCTCTCCCTCTCTCCCTCTCCCTCTCCTATCTCTATCTATATCTCCTTCAGCATGGCCTCCCAACTGCGAAACCCTCAGCGAGCGATCCTTACTCCTCCCTCTCCCACTCTCTCTTGACATCAAATATAGTGGCATTTCTTGGTGTACCTGAATATCTTTAATGTTCGATGAAACATAATAAAATATATGACATCAGCATAATTAGTATAATTAGTTGAATTTATATTTATTATGACAAATAACTTATATTTTATTATAAAATATCCAAATATCCAAATATATTATGTAGATGAACATCATATATAATGTTCCAAATCTTAATTGGTGCACTCATCAAATGCACCAATGTAACATAATAAATCTATAAGTTCAAAAATGGTTAAAGCAACGAAATATACCTATCACCCTGGTGGCTGTAAGCTACAACACCTGAGTTCCACCATGTAACCTTGTGTATAGCTGTGTAACTCGTGGTACCAAAAGGGCTGCGAATGTTTAGAGATCTGATCAGAGAACCAAAACCAAAATCACCTAATCACCCAAGTTTCTGAAAATTCCAATGAAACTAAATCCTTTAGCAATACAGACAAATCCGAGGACCAAATACCATTAAATTGCCCGTTAAATATGCAAAGGCACACAAATTAAATGAGAAATGTAAAACATTTTGAATAAAAGAAATAGAAGAACGATCACAATAAGAGCTCCAAGAGGACATTTTAGAGACGAAATGACCTCAAAGGTTCAGAACACGCAGGTCAAATACCTTTAGTAAAATTCAATGATTTACCAATCTCACTACCAAAAAGGAACAGACAACACCAATCTAAGAAATAGGAACTTCTGGATTGAATCCAAAATCACATGGTCAATGAATTTAATAAGCTTAGAGATTAGGTTGCTGAAAGATAATTGAAATTATAAAGAAACGAAAAATGGGGTAAAATTATACACATGGAAAGACAGTGAACCCCAAACCCTTATTTTCAAACTCAATATATTAGCCGTTTTTATCATGCAAACACATGAAAAACCAAAGTTGCTGATAATGTTTACAACGACAAACACATCACAACTTGTTGTTCTCACAAGAAACACATGCTAAAGTCAATACATTTGGTTGTTTTTATTAAAGAACCAGGCTCAACTTAAGACATAACGATTGCACATTCCACCATAACAACCGCAAATAAATATACCTCAAAAGCCAAAGGGCCAAGTGCTCTGTCCAACGATCCAAGTACCTGAAAATCGCAAACACAGCAAAGCCATTAACACTAACTCACAGAACAGCAACGAAAATAACAGCTTAGAAACAACAATGAAAATCTATTTGCGCCAATCAAACACTGTTGGAACATGGATCATAGCAAAGGCACAACAATTAAACGATTAAAAACCACTAACTCAACCATTTTCTCGTGCAAACAAAATTGTCATCTGCATCCACTTTAAAACCATGCTTGTTCAACGATAGAATCATACCAAACAGAAAGACTCAATCCATTGTTAACATCACCAACCATAATTCCCCACCAAAAAAAACACAGCTCCATACATTTGTCAGGAAATGATCACAGTCGCTGCGAACCACAGATTACGCAACCGTAACACAACCAGATGAAACCTCAATCAAATTTTTTCTGATAACAAAATTATGGCTCGCCCTCAATTTAAAACCGCATGTACAAACCTCTGCTCTAATTTGTACATCACACACAACATACACATTTTAAAACAAAAAAGCACAATCATAAAACAACCAACAGAGTGATAGCACCATCATCTGTGAACGGAAAAAAATCAGACGCATCATGTATTTTAGAGGAATAGATAACTGAGTATTTAATTCACACGATCACCACCAGAACAAAACCCAAATTCCAGGCAGCCTTACCTATTGCTTTGCTCATCCTACCCCTCCCTCTCTCCTCCAATTTTTCCTTCCAGGAATAGATAACTGAGGAATAGACAACCGGCAACATCTTTAGTTTGAATTAACCTAGTGTTGTAGAATCAGGCGATGAAAGAGCACCTTTAGTTTGGAGTAATAGCCTTGCTTTGAGTTCGGTTGGTTGTCTATCCAAGTCTCTGTCAGTAAGGAGTCTTCGGTCTTCTTATCGAAAAAGGTCCCTCATTAGACTTCTCGGCAAAGTAAGGTGTTTACTAAATTATTCAGTGTTCAGCATATTGAAAGTCGAACCTTATTTGAACTTTGAAGTTACTAGCAGCCTTGTCTTCAGACTCTAGAACCTAGAGGCCGAGATGAGTCCCTTCCTCAGCCGTGATCACTCAGATACAAAAGTCAGCAGCGCATTCGACACCACAACCACGTTCATTTTACTCGTCGACCAAGCTCGGCCTGCGCGTCATGTAGGCTAAGTAGCTTTTAGGGTCAACAATATGTAATCAAGTAATTGCACGACAATACTTAATTGAGTTGTGATGCTGCCACAGTGATGTCCCATTTGTAAGTAAGTTCTTCACGGAGATTAAAAGCTTTGGCTATAAAAGTGAGCTACAACATAAATTCAACAAAATTGTTATTCGTACCACATTTGTACCATCTTTCTATAAGATATGACCCATATGTATTGGTAGGTTCTATCTCTATTAAAAAGATGATACAAATGTGGTATAAAAAATGGTAGTAAGTGTATTATTACTCTAATTCAAGTTTTTTTTTCCCTATTCATGTTGGCTACTATACTTAACACTTTGCCTACGTATTTCAAATTTGCTATTTCGTATGATTTTCGCTGCGTTCTTAAATAATTTTAACCGCAATTAGAAAGCAATCGTGAAGGCATCATACCTATGTATGATGCAGTCGGTAAACCACTGTGTGAGCTCTTCCTTGTTGGAGAAAATGAAGACAGAAACTCAAAAGAGTTCTTCAACCTACCCATGGAAGAAAAGAAAAAGTTTTGGCGACAACCAGGAGACAATGAAGGTTTTGGACAAGCCTTTGTAGTTTCTGAAAACCAAAAACTCGATTGGTCTGACGTTTTCATCTTGACCACCTTGTTTGGACTAAAATTAAACAGTTGGCCTGTTGAAGGCCCAGCCTCTCACTCATGTTTCTGCTGTTGGATATTTAACCTTAACAGGAATGAACAGTGAACGGCCCAAAGGTTTTGAAAACACTTTTGACATGAAAGCCTTTTACTTGGGCCATATATTAGTGAAGCGCACAATTTACATCGAGTGAAGGGAAAAGGGGCCTCTTTCCTCGCGTAACTGTATAAGTTTGCCTGACTGTGAGACCTACTTGTTGAACAGAGAAGAAAGTCGGCCACAGTGATCTAGGACTCCCGTGTGGAAGGGCTCTCGCTCAACGAATCAAAGGTATGCCGGGAATAACAAGCTGATGACTCCTAAGAGCTCTCATCGACGCCCTCAAGCTTGGATAGTTTGGGCAATAGCATGATTTCAGTTATTCTACAAGTATCATTTGCCTTATCATTAGTCAATATATATACAAGATTAGAAAACAAAGCTTTATTATTAATTACTATTATCCAACAGTGCATACACATAATTACAGAAGGCACAATTGGAAAGGAAAGAATTGGGATTACACAACCACTCCACCCTCCTCAAATCTAAAGACTCTCACGCCTCTTGAATCCCCACATTAAAACCACTTAAGACAATCCATACTGAACAGCTCCAGCGTTCCGGTGAGCAGCTACAGCTACGGCTGCAGCACCTACAGGACCAAACTGAGATTGCGCCTGCAGTAATTTGGAATCTATCGAGTTTAATTGATCTACTTTGGTGGGTGGTGGGTAGTATGGGTTCATGTTGACTTCAATGGCCATGCCCGGTGAAGGTTTTCCTGCTAAGTTGCGCTGTTCGGGCTGGGGTTGCAGTTTAGCATGTGATTCATCCCTCCGCATCTCCGCTCCAGCCTTGTCTTGATTGGCAGTATGAGTTCTGAAGCAGTGTGGAGTGACAGACTGAGGAGGAACTGCGTTTCTAGAGAATGTCCTTGGATCATAGGTTTCCTTCACATTTCTGCCATTCTCATATGGAAGAACTGGTCCAACAACTCGCCCAGGTTTTGCTGTAGGGGAAGGAAATATAATTAACACTGGTAAAGCAAAAACAAAACGAAAAGATGCACCAATGTAATACTACTAGAGCAAAAGCAAAAACAAAACGGACAAAACTAACTATTAGACATAGTCAGTGCCATAACAATAAGTGTTGGGGAACACAAAGAGGGATTATTGGTTCCAAAACCAACTTTGCCTCATCACAAATCATCAGTACATCGTAATAAATTCTGCCACTTTGAATTTGAAATTGCATACCTTAAAATAAGAATAGCTAGGTATTATCACATCCCATAGCTAATGCTTGACAAGAAGGCAGTGGATTACCTGTTGGCACCCTCGGCGGCGGCCGTGAAACCTTTGGTGCATTTCCAGAAGCGTCTGTTACTCTAAAACTGCTGGAAGCCTCCTCTGTCTGCCGGTTCTCATATGATAGCAAATTTGGCTGTGCATTAGGGGGGATTGTACTCGAGTGAACGGTGGATCTGAAGACAAGGAATATGATTAGATGCGCACATTCACAAAAACATAAATAATCAAAGAAAAATTCTCAAAATCAAAATATTTACTGATGAAAGCATAAGACTAATATTGACCTACAATGAAAGGAACTTGAAAATAACATACCGTGGAAGGGAGACATGCTTCCTCTCTGGAGGAACAACCGATCCAGTTTTCCCACCATTTTCCTCAAGATAAGCAAACTGCTTTCTGAATTGGCCTATAGCACTGCATTGAATAAATGTTATAAATATATGGAAACAGAAAATTCTATATAACAAGAAAAAATGTAATAGGATTATAGGATTGCTAAGAAGTAAACTCTCAACCTTGGATACATAAAACTTGTGCCTTCAGTTCCATTCATGTAGTCCTTAAGTAGCTGAGGATGGTATTCTAGTATTTCCCGGTAAATTAGTTCTCTTATGTCCTCTTTTATGACCCTTCGCCTTTCAAATTCAAATTCCATCTTTGAAATAGGCTGACAAGAGTGTTCTCTCTCAACTTTGGCTAGGCCCTTGAAGTAAGGATCAGCTAGTGCCTATATAAAACAAACAGAAAGAGGTTTTAGTCCCAACTGTGCTAAACGCATGTTGAGGAAACATTCATGTGGTGAACACACTCAATAAGACATAACACAAACCTGCTCGGCAGTTGGTCTGTCCTTTGGGTCAAAAGCCAATAGCCTTTGTAATAGGCGGAGTGCTAGAGGATCTGCCTTGGGAAATTTTTGTGTAAATGGCACGGGAGGTCTTCTCCGCATTTCCATCAAGTATTTCCTTGCCTTCTCATTTCTAACCTGAATGCGAAAATAGCCATGGCATTAGTAACTAGGGAAAAACAGCAATACACATGCATGTGTGCTTGTGAGAGAGAGAGAGGGGAATAAAAGGCACGTACTCCAGAGATGGTCTCTAGCGGAGGTGTTCCAAGGAGATCAGTGATCAAATCTAATTGATGAATGACACTTTTACCAGGAAACAATGGCTTCCCTGTCAATACCTCCGCAAAGATGCAGCCAATACTCCATATATCAATTGCAGGAGTGTACTGCAAACAAGATGCAAGCAAAAATCAGATCATGGAACCAGAATTTGAAAGCTCATGAAGCACTTAAATCACTCCAGAGAAACGGACATAACCTGACACAATTACCTGAATGACAGATACAACTTCCAGGAGAATTCAATAGTCCTCCCTGAACAAGAATTATTATAATCTAGTATTACTGCTTACTATAAAGCACTCAGAAGACATTCCAGACAGAAATAAAAGCATGATTTCACCTACGTCAAACCAAGTAAATTTAAAACAAGTAGAAATTCCACAGGAGACTGTCCTAAGAGAAAAGTCAATAACAAACCATACAACATCATAACAGAACCAGTTTTACAGTCGAAAGAAAATGGAGAATGATTTAACTATATTGCCATTGGCTCTGAAATCTGAATATATGTCATTGATGGTAGAAAATCCA
Organism: Malus domestica; assembly: GCF_042453785.1. Taxonomy (NCBI): domain Eukaryota; kingdom Viridiplantae; phylum Streptophyta; class Magnoliopsida; order Rosales; family Rosaceae; genus Malus; species Malus domestica. Next base: position 37,191,365 of record NC_091671.1, read on the forward strand.
TACCTTGGAAAAGAATGACCCACATAGTTCTGGAGCTCTATACCACCGTGTTGCCACGTAGTCCTATAAATGCATCAAAAGAAGCAACATAGATGACATTATTTGATAAGCAGGTTTGAAACGTATAAAATTCTTTTGAAGGAAATTATAAGCTTGAAAATTACTTACTGTCCAAAATATTGTTGTTGGAGTATCATTAAAGGCAACTCTTGCTAGTCCGAAATCACAAACTTTAAGCTTGCAATTTGCATTTGCCAGTATATTTTTTGGCTTAAGATCTCTATGATACACATTGGCTGCAACCAAAAACACTTATACTTATCATGAAATTCACCCTTGGTTTTCCATAAACAACAAAAAACTAAAAATAGAATACACCTACCATTCAAGAATTAATACAACTATGGATACATTCAGCACTTAAACGCATTGTTTATGAAATTTAACAATGTATGGAAAAAAACAAATAAAGAACAATGAGCATAAATGAGAAAAATAGGAGAGTCACCTGTATGCATATATTTCAAAGCACGTAGCATCTGGTAAAGAAAGAATTGCTGGTGTTCGCGGGTCAAGTCATCATTAGCCTTGATAACTTGGTGAAGATCAGACTCCATGAGCTCAAAAACAACATAAATATCTTTGAACTCCCTCTTTGAAGGTGGCAACATTATGCGCTTAATTTCGACAATATCAGGATGTCTTAAAAGTCTAAGCAACTTAACTTCACGCAAGATCCTAATAGCATCGGAGATGTGCTCAAAGATACTATGTATTTTCTTTATCGCAACTTTCTCCCCAGTATGTGTGTCAATAGCTGCACAAACAACCCCATAACTTCCTTTCCCTATGACTTCAAGAATCTTATATCTATTAGCTTCACCATATTCGGTGAAAAAGTCCATCTCTTTCAGCTCCTGAAAATAGCAAAAATAGATTTAGAAAAACATGAGCGTGCATATATAAATTTCAAAAATCAACAAATTGCAACTTCCTTTTTTACAACAAAATACAATGTCATAACATAAGTTTTATGATCGACTAGGTGGTAAGCAGAAAAAATCCAGCAAATTTTTATGAACTGAAAGAAACAGCTTAAGATCGGTCACAAAGCACCAATGATTTCATAACAAATGCTTCTTCCTAAGGTCAAGGTTTCCTTAACATATCTCAGTTTGTTGAAGTTCTGTTAAAGAGTTACCAAGAGACCCTTTTTGTTTACATAGGAACCGAGATATACATTGCAATAACTACAAACTCAAATGGCCCTCGAAGAAAGTAATAGAACAGGAGAATAGAATCAGGTGCCAGAAGACAAGGGAGCAAAGTAAAACAGTATGCTATGGTGGAGTATCTAACAGTTGTAAAAGGGACTAGATTCCTTGCTTTGAGTGCAATTCCACCACAAAGAAACAGAAAACAAAAAAATAAAACATAATCCGTACCAACACCATATAAAAAAGAATATTCAAAACACATTCAGTAATTAAACCATTCTGCTTATTGGAGTGACCAAAACAAGATATATAGTACCAAAAGTAATAATTACTACAAAAACAGTAGCATCAACAAAACAACACAAGAGAAAAAGCAATTGAACAGTTCACCCAAGAAACTGGAAACTGGAAAAACAATGCCACCCAAAAACCAAATTGGGTTTATGACTAACCTTATAAATATGTATAATATGATGAAAATTTTACATAACCCATAGAAAAATGTTAAAGAAAATCATAAACCCATTAAATTTTGAATGATATCTTCCAAATTCTGGAAAACATTCTCTAAGCAACCAAATCGATGATGATAACCACAACCCAGTTCTTCAAAAACTCCAAAAAAAAAAAATACAGAGAGATAACGAAAGATACCTTGTTTTGGTGACCAGGACGCATCATCTTCTTCTTGCTCTTCTAGTAATCGAACAAAATTCGAACTCCAAAAGAAAACGACGACTGATAAAGCTATAAATACAAAATCTTTGCACCAGGAAGAACAAGAAGAAGAAAATTAAACTATCCACATTTGCCCCAGTCCGAACGACGAGCCCAAAGTCCGTTCTAGCACAAACACATACACCACCAACCTCCTCTCTTATCCAAATCCACACCCTCCCCTCAATTCCCCAATTTCCACAGATCCAGCAATCACAAAATCAACCCCAAATTCAGAAATTTCAACACGAATTGAAAGGAAACCCTAGAAACTTTGGAAAAATCCAATTTCCAAACCCCCCGGGATTGCTCGAAATTTGAAATTGGAAACCCTAGGCTCTCTTTGGGAACGAGAGATCCCGTAGGGCGGCGGTGGCGGCGTCGGATCGGAGAGAAGCGGAAGGGAATTCAAAGAAAAGGAAGAGATAGAGAGAGAGATGATCGTCGTCGTCGTCGTCGTCGTTTTTTGATTTAATTGATAATTTTGATTTGTTCGATTTATCCACCACAACGGACTTTTTTTTTATATTTTTAAATTTGTCCGTCCAATACTGTTAGATTAACTCCATGGAGCTTTCCCCTGACAATCCACTGTTGAATCCACCATTTTGAACAGTAACTGCCTTAAATGAATAGTAACTGTCATTAATGAACAGTAATTGTCATTTGCATCTCCACCCTTGGAGCCCTCCCCCAGACAATAGGCAATAAAATATTAGTTTTTTTTAATTTTTATTCAAATAATTAATCTCTTCCGTTGGATTTAAAAATTTTGAATTCCAACACTCCAGATTGTGCCACGTGTCACAACGGCAACTTTTCTTAATTTTAAAACTATTTTTTCTTTATTTATAAAGCATATTAATATCGATCGTTGATCTCAGATCGAACGGTTGATATTAAATCAGATTTTTTTTATTTTTTTTACCGTTGAGATCCAACGGTCCAAATGAAGGAGCCGTTGAGATCGAACAGACCGTGGGAAGCCACGTGGCTTCCCAACAGTAACTGTGAAAAGCTGTAAAGCTGCCTGTTTTTCTGAAAAGTTGTCGGGCGACGCGCCCCCACGCGCGAGTGGGGTGCACGCGCCTGACTGAAAAAATTAAAAAATGGGCTTGGAGCTCGGGCTCCGGGGCTGTCACAAATTGACAGGCCCCCTGCTCGGGCCTTCTCCACGAGCTCGGCCCCTTGTGGCTGGACCCAGTTGACAGGCCCTCAGGCCTTTTGTTCTCGCCTGTCCCCCAGCCAATTGACATGGCTGGAAGTGCTCTTAGTGTTACTGATGGCGCACGCGTCAGTGGCCGTATTCGTAATTCTTTCAGATACTATGCCTCTTTCGGTCATTTAACCATAGAGAATAATAAATTCCAGCTTATCCAATTTGAAATTAATTATGGACCAAGAGGAGATTTTTTTTTTTCTCACACACAATATTGTTTGCTTTTGAGATAATTGGAGCAATGGATTCTCAACTTTAGCTCAATTTAAGCTTTGATTGTTGAACTAAAAACTCGTTAGCGTTGGTCCCTGAACTTGTAATAACGTAGAGCAATGGTCCTTTTAGCTAACTCTATTAGAATTTCTATCCATTTTTTTTTCCCTTTTTAAACCCTTTAATTTGGATGGAAGTTTTAACGGAGTTTGCTAAAAAGACAATTGCTCCACATTATAACAAGTTCAAGAACAATACTCACATATTTTAAGTTCAATGACTAAGGCTCTAATTGAACCAAAGTTCAGGATCATTGCTCAAATTTTTTCTTCCTTTTTATAATATATGTAGCTGAGTACGTAGTAATCAACTTGCCCTGTATATCAAGTCATAGGTGATTAATTTGTGTATTGAAGTTGCCGGAAGAATAAGGTCACCAATTCAAATCTTAATTCATCTTGATCGTCATCTAGTTGGCCGGCCGCCAAAGTCATAGTATCCACAACTAGTATATAGTAAGTTGCAACATGACTTTCCTGGACCAATACGTTGTTTTCATGCATTGCTGTTTCTGTTTCAACCTCTACACACCTCACAAATTACCAATGTATATTGCCCCTCTCTCTCTCTCTCTCTCTCTCTCTCTCTCTCTCTCATCCACTCGAGGAAGCAGATTGTCAAATTCTTGGAGGTTGGCGTAGTGATGATCGTCATGGTCGTATATGTACGGACATCCGTACACATTCATGCACAAAACTACAACCAACGTCGACATATTACTACAACCAACGTCGACGTATTCTATATGCACACAGTAGGGCTGACGAAATAGAACTAAACACACTCAATGGGAAAGTTTCTTGCCCATCAAATATATGTCAAAGACAAGCATTGGTTACAAACATCAACCGATCCAGGGTTTATGCAAACACACAACTATTACAATTTGAAGCTCATATTACACAATAGAGTGTCTTATGTATATCAACTCACTCAGGGGGAGAAATTAGAAAATTAGTTTACTAGGGCACAATTAATTAAGTAGCAGCATACGCATAGCTCTATCTATCCAATAATAGTGTGTATCCTCAAAATTGTTTTCTAGTTTTTTTTTATGAGGTATTTCGTTAAGTATTTGGTCGATCCATACCACTGTGTGCTTAGCGTACACTCCCACCCTTTAATACTACTCTTTTATTTGTGTCTTTAGGTCAATATTTTTTTTAGCACAACGATACATTTTACACTAAGGGGAAGGGGGAGATCGGCTAAACCACATAATGGGCAACCTAATTTGGTATCAAATTCGCCATCCACGAGATTCGAACCTAAGACCTCTCAATTACAAGGGCATAGAAATACCACTAGACCATAATACTAAGTGCTAGGTCAGTATTGTTATGATCAATAAAACAATACGTATAGAGTCGGGAGCCATAATTTATAAGAAGATTGGGAGGAGGAGGGTTAACGCGTCCTTTTCATTTCAAGTATAAAATGATACAAAAAAAACTTGTTAAATACGACGCTAAAAACTCGTCTTGTAAACTCATGAAAGCGTCGTTTAAGCATTTTAACTACGGTCATGCAACGCTTGTGATCGTGTCGCAACTGCTTTGATGGTGGAATTAAACAAAGTATTTGGGACATGTTTGACACGTCATAAATGCTTTTATCCGTGCAATTTTTTTGCTGAAAATACAAAATGGCTAGAAATGATATTTGTTCAGTGAAAGATTGGGTTGCAATTTATAATCTTATTCGCAATCATCCTAAGTTCAAAAGTAAAATAATATATGAATCAAAGAATTGTGCTTTAGAATTCCTAATAACATTGAAAATACACCATCCGCATATCCCAATACATAATCCTACTAGAGTCAAATATAAATAATCTAGTCCCAAAAGTTATGAACATTTTTTTTTATTTCAAATATGCTCCAACATAGTTCAAGAGTTTAATTATGATCCAGACTCTTCATCACAATTTCCATGCAAACCTGAAAAATAAGAATTACACAACCATCAATAACATGTTTCAATTAAAAGTTTAATCTTTAGTATAATGTTTTCTTCAAACCTTTTATGAAAGCAATTGTTTCTATGCTTCTGGGTCTAATTGAGGTTGCTGCTCATTACTCCCATATGTTTCTTGCTGATGGCTTGATGTATTTAGAGCCTATATTTAATACCAAAACGACGAATAGAAATCAAAATTGCTCAAAATTTCACACTAATTTATTCTAATAAATTGAAAAGAGAACAAAATCACATTCAAATGTATATACATTTCCACTTTCGCTTGGTGATGTGTTAACATGGAAACCAATATGAGTCATCATGAGATGGAGTTTCAAATTGACTTCACTATACTTGGATCGGAGATCTTCAATTTTAGATTCATGCTTAGCCTTAAGATCATCTATCCCAGTCTTATATTCTCTTTCTACCTCATCTTATATGGTGTCCTCATTAACGTCGAAAGATCTTGAACTTGAGATGGAGTTATATCTATTCCATACATGCGAACACGTCCATGTGCATCAAGTCCTATAACTCTAGTAAGCACCTCATTTTGATAATCCTCATCTTGCTCATGCTCTTCCCTTTCTTCCAAGCATTGATTAAATTGATTCTACAAAACATGACACAACCAGTTCAAATGACCAAAAGATAAAATTAATGCACAACCTAACTAATCAAAACAATTGATATCAGAGTGCAGAATGAACAAGACTAACAAAATAATAAGAATATTATTAAACTAACTGAGAATGCCGAAATGGCTACAAAACGCTAAGAGACTATATTGTGAATGACTTGATAATTCTACGAGCTACAAAGCATCATATATATAGAGAACTAACCTAGCCCTAATAAGCAAGAAAATGAAACCCTAATACTAACGGGCTAAGCCCAAATTCAAACAATAAAATAATCCTAAATTCCAACACCCCTCGTCAAACTCATGGCGGTACACGTCATGAGTTTGCCAACAAGCAGATGCAGATGCAAGCTCCGTTAGGCGGACAAGACAAGACAAGCTCTGTTAGGCGGACACGACAAGGTAAGCTCCGTTAGGCGGACACGACAAGGCAAGCGGGCAATCAAGCGAACAAACGAACAATCCAAGTGAGCAGGCGAGCAAACAAGCAATTCCAGCAATCAACAAATTTTTATCACTCGAGTGGTCACAATTCCAAACAGGCCAACCAACAATTCCTGCAGGCCAAAAACAAACATCCAAAAATAATTTCTTTTTTTCTTATTTTTTTCTCCTTTTTTTTTCTTTTCTCCTTCTGCAATATCCTTGGCCCGTGGAATATGACGGATGTCCTGATCTTCTTTGCCTTCTTCTTGAAAGCAGGGCCTGATTTCACAGCCTTGGCAGTCTTCAAGGCTTGGGCCTTGGGTTCACTTTTCTTCGTGCTATCAACTTTAGCGGGGGCCATTGCTCCAAGCTCTGCGGGAAACAATCCTACCTGAAGACAAAGAGCAGCTGCGGCCGAGGTGTAGGGTTTCCTGATTGCAGCGGCAACATGAGTAGATGGTGATTGGGTGCGATGATGTTGGGTCAGGTACGGCGGTGATGCGGGTTGGGTTTCGATGAAAATTGCAGAGATGACATCGAGTTCAGACTACGACCTTTTTTGTTTTTTTCAAACTAAACCAACGAAAATCTAAACAACGAACAAGACGGACAAACAAACTGATATGAATCAAGGGCAGATTAAATCCCGAAGGATCAAACCTGCTCTAATACCAAATTGAATATCAGAGTGTGGAACGAACAAGACTAATAAAATAATAAGAATATTATTAAACTAACTGAGAATGCCGAAACAGCTATAAAACCCTAAGAGACTACATTGTGAATGACTTGATAATTCTACGAGCTACAAAGCATTATATATATAGAGAACTAATCTAACCCTAATAAGTAAGAAAATGAAACCCTAATACTAACGGGCTAAGCCCCAATTCAAACAATAAAATAATCCTAAATTCCAACAAAAAACGATGTGAATAAGCAAACTTTTTCCTATACTTTGAGTGAAAAATATATAAATTAACTAATACTTACAATAATGCTGCCACTTTCCTCATCAAAAAGGTCTCTATGGTCATTCTTTGTTTTCTTTGTTCTTGTTTTTATAAACATGCTCAGTCGATCCGTTGTCTCTCCCTTCTCTCTCATCTTAAGAGCACACAATGTTTAATCGAGTTAGTAATGAAAATTGTTAAATGAAGAAAATAAAAGCTTTCCAGCATTCCAGCATGCTATATTCAAATTGGACCTGCTTCAAAATTATACCATTCTAGTTTTCCAGCATGGTGTGTCTATATATATATATATATATATATATATAATTAATAAAACATTCATTGTCAACCAAAATTCTATGAAATTATCAGTTTAACCCTCTAATTAAAACAGAACATGAATAAGAAATATGGGGCAGAAATGTAATTTCACAAAACCAAATTTTGTTGTTTCTTTTTTTTCAAAGCCTCACCTACATGTAATCTTTACATATCTCTAAATATAAAAAAAATTAAAAAAAAAAACTTCCCACTCCCACATTCTCTCACTCCTTCCACTCTCCTTCTATTTCAAAAACAAAAAACAAAAACAAAAAAAAAAAAAAATTCTCACACAATTTGTGTGTGCCCATATGCTAGTGTGTGTGTATAAATATATACATCCCCCTGCTTGTATTAGTATTGGTCCTATTATTTTAATTATTATCACTTATTACTCATTGCAAATTATCTATTCTAAAATTGAGGAGGGATTTGACTGTAGCTTAGCTACAGTCAAACGTTTGCCATCCAATTTCACCTTATTTACAAGAAACCCATTACATTTGGGCTGGTATTGGGGCTGAGTTGTTTTGGGCTGCTCATGATGCTTGCCCTGGGCTTTCTCATTTGCTGGTGTGAGCCCGGCCCTTTGGGACTCTAAATGACGAGAGTGCCTATCTGCCCTTCAGATCGCACCATCAGGATTACAAGTTAAAGGGGTGGAGTCGTCATTTCGTTCTTGGGGGTTTCAGAGGTAATGGGGTTAGGTTGTTCCACTTCCCATCATTTCTTTCTTCTTTCTTCAAGCTTGCCGTGACACAGAGACAGAGGCAGAGAGATGTGACACAGAGACAGATAGATAGGGACAGATAGAGAGAGAGACGGAGAGGGGAAGGGAGAGGGGAGAGGTAATGGGGTTAGGTTGTTCCACTTCCCATCATTTCTTTCTTCTTTCTTCAACCTTGCCGTGACACAGAGACAAAGGCAGAGAGCCGTTACACAGAGACAGATAGATAGGGACAGATAGAGAGAGAGAGACGGAGAGGGAAAGGGAGAGGGGAGAGGTAAGGGTCTGGATGACTGCCCGTCCATGCTTCAGATCGCAGAGAGAGAGAGAGAGAGCGAGAGAGCAAGAGGGAGGGGTCGGGATCACTGTTCATTTTCTGTTGCATTGTCAGATAAGTGTTGTTTCAGATTACATTTTGTACCAAATTTTTACTTCTTTTATCATTTCTTGCATTTATGGTTGCGTGCATGTGGTGATTGAAAGGTCAAAAAAATTTGCAGATATTTTTTCCATGTTTGGTTAGGTTAGGGTTTTGTATTTTTTTAATCGATTTGGGCATTTTCTGGGTCTCTATATACTTGGTTGCTTTTGGGTTTTTCATCTCATTCTCGGTTTCTCTCTGTCAAAATTTTTTCCAAGGTTCGTTCTTTAACTTTTTTTTGCGTTTTCAAAATTTTCATCTGAGCTTTGCCATTCGTGTTTAATTTTCTATTATTTTGTTGAATTGGATTTTATTCAATGGGGTTAGTGAACTAAAAGTGCAATTGGGTTTGTTTTGGTTTTGAAGCTCAGACTCTTACATATTTGAAAGTTGAATCTAAGCCTTTCAAAACCTTTGTAAACGTGCTGTCAATTGTAAGGTATTCTGTGCAACAGAGCTTGATATCAATTTTGGGGTCAGTCTTGATTGAATGGGATCTCTGTGTGTAATTGTAATGTTGGAGAGAGAGAGAGAGAGAGAGAGAGAGAGAGAGAGAGAATTAATGGAAATATATATGAATTTATGGGTGATGAAATTTTGGAAGCCCAAATGATTCAAAATTGAAAGTTATGTGTAAATTGATAAGTGTGGGTGTGAATGTTTTTCATTTGCCTACTCTTTTTAAGTTGGTGTTTTCAGTTTTTTTCTGTTTTTGGCCAAATAAAAAAATTAGTACTAGAGCGACATAGTTGTATTAATGGAATCCCTAATTCTAATAAATTAGAGATTCTCAACCCTTATATGATTTTGGTGTTTTCATTTTGTTTGTCACATTTTGTTGTTCTTGCCTAATTGTTATTTAATTAGTTTTGTTTTTTAACTTTGGATAGGTGCTGTTTCAGATTTTGTGTATCTCATTTTGGAAGTGATTCGTAGGTGCTCTGTAAAGGTTAGTCTTATACTCATTTAAAAAAAAAAACTGTGCATAGTAGTTGTTAAATATTGTGGCGCTGTGAATGTGTCGTTTGTGAACGTTTAAAATTATGTTGAATTGGAACAAAATCAGTAAACACAACAGATTGATTTACAATATGTGATTTTCGTAAAAAATGTCGTATTTAAGTTGAGCTCTATTTTAAATTATTTGGATTTTTGCCTCTGTGTCTATGTATGTGCATATCTGTGTGTATGTGGAAATATTTATGGCTGTAATAAACCCTTTGACCGTATTGTTAGCTTCTGTTTAGACTGTTGTTAGTTGTTGTTAAGTTGCTGCCATTTTTTTGTAATTAGTGTTAAAATTTTTTTATTTTTTTAAGATGTTTTTCTTTTGTGATTTGAAGTGGTAATCTGTGTACATGTATATATGTATGTATGTGTCTGTATGTATCTACATGTATGTGTATCTAGGTATGCATCTGTGGGTGTATGTGCATGCATGCATACATCTGTATATATGCATCTGCTTCTGTGCATACATGCGTATGCATGCATGCATGCATCTATGTGTGTATCTACATGTATATGTATGTATGCATGTTGTGTGTGTATGTACATGCATGTGTGTGTGTGTGTGTGTGTATGTGTGTGTGTGTGTGTGTGTGTGTGTGTGTATGTACATGTAGATGTGTGTATATGTAAGGTTTAGGGTTTAGATAGTTTGTGTCTGGATTGTGGTCTCTAATGTTTATGGAAAATTTCTAAGTTAGTTACTATTACAGGATTAGTGGTGATGGATTTGCTATGTTTGTGAATTTCAGAAATTTGGATACTCGAAGGGAACACTTGAGGCTTTGGCTTTTTGAGGTATATTCATTAATAGCGGTTTTGTAACTATATAATATCATTTCTTTACAGGTTTAAAAGTGTAACTATAGAATGTCATTCATTTCCAATCTTTTTGGTATTTTGCCATGTTAGTAATTAACATTTAAAGGTGTAAAAACAGCTATGTTGTATATATATATGGAGTTGCAATATGTGTCAACTGTTACAAGCAAATATAGTGTTGACTTATAAACAATTTTCCCATCCTCATTTACATGTTCAGTGTAGACTTAATTATCCTATTCAGCCTCTGTTGCAAAATACAAATCTCCTTTGAGGCTAAGTGAAAACATGCAGATGATATTTTTTATTAATTTTCAGCGTAAATTAACACTTGCATTTGATTGGTGTAAATATGTATTGTTTGGAAAAAAACTATTTGGTTTCATTTCAATTTATTCCGAAAGATTCATAAATATTTGCCTTAACGTATTGTTTACTTATAAAAAAAAATTGATGTATTTTCTCTATTGTTTTGGATTTTTAAGATTTTAAACAATGTTGGTCGCGTCTATTGAGTCAACCAATTTTTTTTTATTAATTTGTGATTCAGAGAAAATAAAATGGTGAAAGAGATCGATCGAAAACAACAACAAATTCTAGGAGGGGTTTTGGTAAAAGATTTAAGAAGCTTGGTAATAGCTCGAAAAGAAGAACAACTTCGAGGGACAAAATTGTTTTATTCAGAGACTGCTCCAGGACCCAGCACATCGAAAGCACGAAAAATAGAAAAAACAAGAATGGGTTTACGTGTCTATGGAAAAGGTGTCAATCGAAACAAGTTAGTGGTTCACACTATGTATTCACCTAGAAATCGTAGTAATCCGCCGAAAGAAAGTGGGCAGAAGAACTTTTTTGGGTTGTACAATTGGATTTGCAAGTTTAATCGCCCGAAGAAGATTGGGATGCTACTTCTTTGGTTCATCTCCACTGTAGTCGTTTTTTGGATTTTAAAAAATATGTAGGAATCAGCTAGATTTTGAAACCTTTTTTGTTGCTTGATAAGCATAATGATGTAAACGACGAAGTGGAATTTTGGATTTTAAATATGTAGGGATGGGTGGGATTTTGAATTTAAAAAAAAAAAGGTTGTGTAAACCTTTTTTGTTGGCTTACAAGCATAATGATGTAAACAATGAACACCCTTATCAGTTTAATAATTAAGTGTTATTACTGCTCATTTTGACACATTTTTAGCTTTGATTAATTCATTTCTGCCTTTGACAAAAAAAAAAAAACATTTCTACCTTAATGCAATTTTTCCTTGGTTTTGTAATTTGACAGAATTGATGTTAATATTCCATTTATTATATCACAAAAATAATCACATTATTTAGTGGTGATTCATGTTTTGCTTCTGCTTTTAATTACCTTGGTTTTTTTGTCATTTATGTTTATTAACTGGTTAATCCATTGTTTACCTAGGATTGTTCTTTTTTTTTTTTTTTTATTCTGTTGTGTTGTGTATGTGCTTACATTTTTAGCCTTTTTTGTTTGATTATCTTTTTATTATCCAGGTTTTCACAAAGTGATTCCTTTTGCAACTGAAACTGGTTAGCTTTCTCGATTTTTACATATGAATTGGTTTTAAAATTAAACTTTAATCTCATTTACTTTCTTTATTTTATTTTAGAGGATTAAAAAAGTAGTTAGTTCTGGTAAATGTGGATGGATGTTTTAGCTCTTAACGTAGTTTACATGTGGTTTTTTTTATTTTGTTATTTTATGCCTAAAAACTTGAGAATGATTGACAACACCGTTAAAATTAAGTGGTCTTTATTGCTGGTGTTGACCTAATTTAATTAGGTGATTTAATTAGGATTTTGTTTTTGTGGTTATATTTTGGATGTATTTGTGTTTTTAATAGTGCCATCTTTACGTGTGGCGATTTGATTAGTGAGTACGGTTTAGTCATTCGCATGTTTTGTTGGTTTTATTTGCATAGTATTATGCGTAGGAAAGTCAGAATATCTAGGAGGGCAGCTGAAATTCAACAGGCCAATTTAGGTGTTTTTAATGGCGATGTTTGTTTTTGTGGTTATATTTTGGATGTATATATGTTTTTAATAGTGCCTTCTTTACGTGTGGCGATTTGATTAGTGAGTAAGGCTTAGTCATTCGCATGTTTTTTTTGTTTTTATTTGCGTAGTATTATGCCTAGGAAAGTCAGAAAATCTAGGAGGGCAGCTGAAATTCAACACGCCAGTTTAGGCGTTATTAATGACGAAGTTTATCCAGATGATGTGATTTTGCAAGATGTCCCAACTTCTTATGATGAGGAATATAACAACGTTTCAAACTCTTTACTGTTTCATAACAATACAACCAATCATGTCCAACCCAATACATCTGTTTTGAAACAAAATGCATTTATTGGCAATGGATTCAACTCATCTTCATCCGCTGCTAGCACTTCACATGAAATTACTGTCCCTGTTTTCCTTGCCAATGATGCCACTTTGCGTGATATATTTATCACTGATACTCAAGATAATCATCCTGTTAGAAGCTCACATGTGATTGGCCAGGCCGCTTATCAAAAAAAAAAAAAACGTATGTGCTCTGACAATATAGTCCTCTTTGCATTTTTTTAAACTTATTTCAAAAGTTAACTTTAGTTCGCTACTTTGGGGATGATTGTGTCAATCTTTCTTTTCATAGGTGTTGATCCAGACTATGTTGATTTTGGCCCTAGAAATTCTCAATGTCAATATTGTGGCGCTTTGTTTTGGTCTACAGAGCGATTAAAAACAAACATTTCTTCTGTTAGAAGACCACAATTCACTGCATGCTGTATGAGTGAAAAAGTTAAATTCCCACCTGTTAAGCCCACTCCTGCTTATTTGGAACATCTGCTAAATTCAACAAATTCTCAAGAAAGTTCGCATTTCAAAACAAATGTTAGGTTGTATAATTCAATGATGGGATTCACTTCAATGGGGGCTAAAGTTGATGCATCGATAAACAAGGGTCAAGGTCCTTATGTTTTTAAGATTAATGGTCAAGTGCATCATTTAATGGGTTCTTTGTTGCCTCTTGAAGGCGAGAGCCCTAAGTTTGCGCAACTCTACATTTATGACACTCAAAATGAAATCAACAATCGGATCAGTTGTTTTCCTCATTCAGAAGTATCTTCAAAGGTTGACGAACAAATTGTTAGTGGGCTCATTAAAATGTTAGATGAGTGTAATGAGTTGGTTCAATTATTTAGAGTTGCAAGGGATAAGATTAATGAACAGTCAACAAGTTCTTTGCGCTTGCGTTTACACGGCACACCGAGCAACCATGATGCGCAATATAATTTGCCAACATGTGATGGGATAGGAGGGTTAATAGTTGGGGATATCGGTCAATTTCATACCGAAAGAGATATTATTATAGAACACAGGGCAACTGGTCTGCAAAGGATAACAAAGTTGCATCCGAAATATATGGCCCTTCAATATCCTCTACTTTTCCCATATGGTGAAGATGGATACAATAAGGGTCTCCCTTGGAATCCAAATTTTAGAGGGAAAAAACCCAAGACTGGCGGGGTGTCTATGAGAGCATTTGTGGGTTACCAAATTCAGGATAGACCAGGACAGGATAACACCCTGTTAAAGGGTGGCAGATTATTTCAACAATATTTAGTAGATGCATATGCCACGCTTGAAGAAGAAAGACTTGATTTCATTAGGAGAAATCAAAATTCTTTGAGAACTGAGCGTCTTAAGGGAATTCATGAGGCGTTGAGAAAAGGAAATGCAAGTGGTTCCGACATTGGTAAGAGAATTATCTTACCAACTTCATTTACTGGCAGTGCTAGATACATGATAAATAATTATCAGGATGCTATGGCTATATGCCGTCACTTAGGAAATCCTGATTTATTTATCACATTTACATGCAATGCTAAGTGGCCTGAAATTATCGAAGATCTACGTGAAAGACCTGGTTGTAGGGTTGAAGACAGACCAGACATTGTATCTAGAATTTTCAAAGCAAAACTTGACCATCTGGTTAAGTATATAAAATCAGGAAAACCTTTTGGCAAAGTTGAATCTGGTTAGTTATTGGCTTTTCTCAATTCCCAACATTATTTGTTTGTTTTCTCTTCTAAACATAAATATCAGGCATTCTGTTTTGATTTTTTTTTTATCTTATTTTTCTCCAAACAGTGATTTACACAATTGAATTTCAAAAAAGAGGTCTCCCGCATTGCCACATCTTGGTCTGGGTCAGTAAAGAGTATAAGTGTCATTCTCCTTCCGATGTGGATTCAATCATTTCGGCTGAAATTCCTAGCCAAGAATTTGACAAAGATAGGTATGATGTTGTTGCACTGTACATGATTCATGGTCTATGCGGTCTTGCAAATGAAAAATCCCCTTGCATGAAAGAAAAAAAATGTTTAAAGAGATTCCCAAAACCTTTTGCAAATGAAACTACTTTTCAATCTGATGGTTTTGTTGCATACAAACGTAGAGAAATGGAAAATCATTTTGTTGTAAAAAATGGTGTGAAGCTTAATAGTGCGTTTGTTGTCCTTTACAATCGTGAATTGTTATTAAAGTATCAAGCACATATAAATGTTGAATCGTGTTGTCAATCAATGCTTATTAAATACCTTTTCAAGTATATCACCAAGGGTGTTGATAGGGCCAGAGCTGTTTTTGAGGATCAAGAGTTTGATGAAATTGTGGCTTATCTAAATTGCAGATATTTATGCCCTTATGAAGCAGTTTGGAGATTGTTACAATTTCATATTCACTTTAGAGAACCAGCTGTTCAAAGATTGTGTGTGCATCTTCCTTCTGATCAAAATGTTGTCTTTCAAGAGGATGATAATTTAAACTACATTGTTAACCAACCTAATCTTGAAAGCACAATGTTAACAAATTGGTTTGAAATGAATGCTCAAGATCCTGATGCATGCCAGTTATCTTATGTTGAATTTCCTTCAAAATATGTTTGGAATAGTGAAAATAAAGAGTGGACTCGAAGGAAAAGTGGTAGATGTCTAGGTAGAGTTGCGTATGTTCACCCTGCTGCTGGTGAATTATACTATTTAAGATTATTGCTTAATTATCAAAAAGGTGGCTTTTGTTTTGATGATTTAAGAACAATTAAAGGTGTTCTTCAACCCACATTTCAAGCTGCATGCAACTCGCTAGGTCTGTTAAGAGATGATAAGGAGTGGAACAACGCAATGTTAGAAGCGATGGTCACTGCATCATCGTATCAATTGCGACAGTTGTTTGTTACATTAGTTTTGTTTTGTGATGTTGCTGATCCGACAACTTTGTTTGAGGCACATTGGAAAATGATGTGTGATGACATCTTGAAAAAGATGGTTAATGCTTTTGGCTTGCAAGATATGTCTAAGTATGAGGATGAACTTAGAAATTCTCTTTTGTATGAGTTAGAAAAGTTGTTTGTAGCTTCAAATAGTTCTCTGTCTAAACATCACCTCCCAGTTCCAAACAAAGATTTGATGGATAAACTTAAGAATAGAAGTTTAAGAGAGGAGTTAAACTATAACACTGAATCGTTGAAAGAGCAGCATTCACTGTTGATGGCACAGTTGAATAAAGAGCAAAAAATAGTTTATGATAGTGTCATAGAGGTTGTTGATGGAAACAAGTCTGGTCTGTTTTTTGTTCATGGACATGGTGGAACTGGTAAGACTTTTTTGTGGACCACTATCATAGCTAAGATTAGATCAGAGAACCGTATTGTTTTGGCTGTTGCTTCATCTGGAATTGCCTCCCTTTTGCTTCCTGGTGGAAGAACTGCACACTCTCGATTTAAAATCCCCATCAGCATTACGGATTGTTCACTTTGTGAAATAAAAAAAGGAACTCATCTAGCACAATTAATTAGTAATGCAGCTCTTATTGTATGGGATGAAGCACCAATGAATCATAAACAATGTTTTGAAACTTTAGATAGATCTCTTCGTGATGTTCTTAAAGGGTCTAAACCAGGTTTTGATGATTTGCCATTTGGAGGAAAGCCAATTCTCTTTGGAGGTGATTTTAGACAAATCTTACCTGTTGTTCCAAATGGAACTAGGGCTGACATTGTTGAAGCTTCATTGACAAGTTCTTATCTTTGGCCTTATCTAACTGTTTTTTTTCTCAAAGAAAACATGAGGCTTTCAAAAACTGGTTTGAATGAGCAGGAAAAACAAGAGTTAGCTGATTTTGCAAATTGGATATTACAAATTGGAAACAGTAATGTTGTTAATTCTATATTGTCAACTGATGAAGAAAGTTCTTGGGTTGAAATGTCAAAAGACTTTCTTATTAATTTTGATGATGATCCCATCAAAAACATGGTTTCAGCAGTGTACACAGATTTTGAAACAAATTTTCATGATGTATCATATTTGAAAGAAAGAGCCATTGTCACACCGAGAAACAACACGGTAACTGAGATAAATGATTTTATGTTGACTATGGTGCCTGGCGAAGGTCACACGTACCTCAGTTTTGATTCTGTGTCTTCTTCGACAGAAAATGTTGAAAATCTTGATATACTTTATCCGCTAGAATTTCTGAACCAACTTGACTTACCTGGTTTGCCGCACCACAAGCTGGCATTGAAAGTTGGTATGCCAGTTATGTTGCTTAGGAATTTAAATCAAAGTTGTGGATTGTGTAATGGGACAAGATTAGTGGTGATGCAGTTAACTGATAGAATTGTGGAAGCAAAGATCATAACGGGTAGCAACATTGGTGAAAGAGTTTACATTCCAAGAATCATTACCGAGTCATCAGAAAATAAATATCCGTTTACTTTGCGGAGAAGACAATTTCCTCTTAGAATTTGTTATCCAATGACAGTTAATAAGAGTCAAGGACAATCTTTGAAGATTGTTGGGCTATTTCTATCTCAAACAGTTTTTTCTCATGGACAGCTCTACGTTGCATTGTCTAGGGTCACCTCAAAACAGGGTCTTAAAATTGTGATTGCTCATGATAGCGATATGCCTTATGGATACACAAAGAACATTGTTTATAAAGATGTTTTGAATTGTTTACATGAAGGTGTGTTGATTTGTGTTTATCCATTCGTTTTTCTTTTTCTCTTTTTGTCTATTTTTTCAAAATTCTAATGTATTCTTTGTTTCATGTGTGTTGTACATTTTTGAGGATTTTATTTGCTTCTAAATTTAATTTGTATAGATTGATGGAGCATATGCCAGTTCGTTTTTTGTTACCATACAAGCCAACAAGGAAACTACAAATTAGGATATGCAGAATTTGGGTGACAAAAAATATTGGAGCTGATCGTCAACCTGCAAGTTTGGACTGTGTCTTTGTTGACAAAGAGGTTACATCTTTACACTTTTTTCTCATTATTAAATAGACACAGTTTTATATTTGTCGAAATGCATCTATCATACTTTTAATATTAATTCGATTTTTCCTTCTCATTGATTAACATTCCATCTTTTTTGTATTACAATTTTACCCCTCAAGGCATATAGGAAAACATATGAAATGTACATCATTTTATACATATTTTAGTCCAAATGTCAAACCTTAAATTTGCAAATCTATAAAATATCTAAGTTTGTTAGTTTGCATGATTTGCTCAATGATTTTATGCATGTGTTGCTATATACTATAGCCATACAAAATATATTTTATACATATTTTGCTACTTGATTTAATGCATTTTTTTATTACTTTAATGATTAATTTAATTTTTTTTTCCTTCTAAAAGGAACATGCAATTCAAGCGACCATGAAACCCTGGGACATCCAATTCTTTTTGGACCGTCTAAAAGTTGGGTTCGTGTACGAGATAGATAAATTTTGTGTTATCAATAACAGAACGTCAAACAAAATTGTCCCTCATGATGCCATGGTTGAGTTGAACAAAAACACTACCATAGTTCCAGTTGAGAAACCAAATCAACTGATCCCGATGCATTGGTTTAATTTAGTTGAATTTCATGACCTTCACAAGAAAGTCGATAGAGATGTAAACCTCACAGGTAAAGCGTCTAATTTTGACTATTGTCACTACTCTAAAATCATTATTCTTAGTTTTTAACTTAATTTAGCTTAAACTGGTTCTTATAACTATATCATACATATATGTTTTTGGTTGTTTGATGGCTTTACAACCGATTGAAGAAATCATTGTGCAAAATATCAGAGTTGAGAAAAAGCGAGACCTCAAACTTCAAAATATTAGGTGAATCATACTTCTCATAAACTGTTATTGCAAATTATACAAATATAGTCATATAAAAATTACATAGAAAGTTCTGACTCTATTTTATAATTGTAGAGGTGAACAAGTTACAATAACACTATGGGCAGAAACTGCAACAAGCTTTTAAGAGGATGCATTGCAGTCGCTTTCACCGCCTGTCTTCATTGTTTTGACTTCACTCAAAGTGAAGAAATACAAAGGTTATACCTTAACAAAATCTATATGTGATCACTTTACTTTTGTATTTATAATTGTTATCTTTATATTTATAGGAAAACCTGTTTTGGGGAGCACAGGCTCAACAGTTTGTATTTTCAATCCTGATATCCCACAACTTTCAAAATATAAACAAGAGTGAGTGAACAAATCTTATTTAATGTTTTTTTTTTGTTTATGTTTTTACCGTCTATATTCTTGGACCTAAAAATGTGAAATTCAGGTTTGAATACCTCAAAACATCCATTGAAATTCTACAAACTTCTGCTGAAAAGTATGGAAAGGGTACTATTATGGCTGATTCTGAACAGAAGACAATTGAACAATTGCTTCTCCTTGATCCAACATTAAACAAGGTCAATCCATTATCACTAAATCATCTCATGTTTTGTCAATTTTATTTTACAACTACTTTCAAATTGATTGTTTGTTGTAATTTGGAAATGACAAATTGTTTTGTAATCTATACTATGTTGTGCATACAAAGTGTCATGTTGTTTGTTTCTTTGTTCATTTATAAGCTTTTGTGCAAAAACTTAAACAACTTATCTTTCATGATTCAATATACATTTTCCAAAATGTTATCTCATGTCCAAAATCTGAATTCTGTTTTATAATTTGGGTGGACATGCATATTCTAGGGTACAAGTGTCATATTTGGGAGTTTATTCTTAAATATTTTTTGTATTTGAAAATTTTATATCATATCAGAATACAAGTTTTGTATGCCAAGCAACAATTGTCGATTACGATTTGACCAGAGGATGGTGGTACAAGTCGTGCCCGTATTGCCACAAAAATGTGAAAAATACATATGGAACTTTCCGATGCTTTGAACATGGGCCACTCGAAAAAATGCCTGAGCCATGGTAATTTCCTAATTTATTTTTTCTACGTTGTTTATATCTCTTTGCAATTAATATGGTTTTTATCGAAAGCATTTTTTAAAATTGCTAAATTTACATCTTGATATCTTCGTCATTTATTTAGGTTTAAAATGAATTTTATTGTGGAAGATGCCACAAATCAATTCAACTTCTTAGTGATCGGAAGGATTGCTGAAAAACTTCTGGGTATCTCTTGCCACTCTTTGGTCATAGAAGAAGGCTACGATGACTCTTCTGTGTTGCCGCCGCACCTTCAAAAATTGGTTGGCAGCACGAAAAAATTCCAAGTCCGTTTTGGTAATCAAAACAATGAGTTTGCCAACATCGACTTTGTTGTTCATGGAATAATTGAGGAAGAAGCATCAGTTGACCCAAAACTTAGTTCGATTGTACCACGTACACCTACTACCAACACTGGGAAACAAGTTATTGATGCAGCAACCCCTATCCCTGTTACGACCTTGGAATCCCATATCCGACAAATCGAATCAGTTGCGACAAACAAGGGTGTAAAGAGGACACTATTTGTTGAAAATGAACCTTCAAAAGCTCGCAGGTTAAGTTTCCCCTTCAAATAATGTTGGTATTCCATTAAATAAAAACATCATGCATGCACTTTATAACGTTCATTTCCATCGTTTCTAAATTTAACATGTTTTCACAGCAAACATGATGAGGGGAGCCAACCACTGTCTACTAATTCAGCCAGAATCTCAGCGGAATTCTCTAACTTGGTTGTCCCAAAAGTTGAACCTAAAGACAAAACGCCAATCAGTGCATTAAGAAGTAAATCACAAACAAAGAAAATCAAGGACAGGTATAATGAGTTATTGTTTACGATAATATATGCCAACTTGGACAATTATTGAATTTTTGTTCTGATTTGTTGTTCAGTATTGGAGATGTTCATTCGCAAAAGAAATGAGCCATAGAAGACTTTAGCATGGACTGCTGCAAAGGATCAAATATATATATTTTTGGCTATTCCACTACTATAAATATATAATTTTTGGGCATTCCACTACTAAAGTTGTCTTATTATTTTATGCAACTGTTGGAACAACAGAAAGCCTTGCAGAACATGTATTTTGTTACGTTGCATGCAGAAACAAAATATGTGTAAACTGCATGGTATTTCAGTCTTTGATGCAAAGACAGTATATTTTGTCATTTGCAACTTTTGTCAATGTAAACTTTCCTTCAAGTAATTTCGATTGTATATTGGCTCTCAATGTCAACTTAATAGATTAGCAATGTAAATTGAATTGCTTATTTTATGTATCAATTCACCTATCTCTTACTTTTTCTTTTATTTTTCTATGAATATTATACATAGTTTGAATACCCGCAGCAGAGCGCGGGCATTCCTGCTAGTGCAAGCTAAAGCATGCGCCCAGTCTAGCCCAGATTCATTTCTTTCTAATGCTTTTGCTAATGGCCTAATTCAATGGTATTGTACTTGCCCATCCACTCCACTTCTTATTCGATCGGTGAAATGCTTCTTTTGAACAGATTAGTATTTGGTTAATGGTTACTACCTCTGTGCCAAGTGGGATCCATGCACACTCAACTAAAAATGTGTGCATATATACATATTTAATGATGCTATGTTCTGTTTCTTTAGAAAATAAAGATGCATATGAGAAGAAGCCAAAATATTAAATAAAAAACTAGTGTTCTGACCTCATGTTTCAATTGAGCAAATGAAGTACGACCAGTCCGATGAGGAGCACCTCCATATGCACGATTAGCCTTATTTGCCTCTGAACGTTTCTATATGTGTTTAAGACAACCATAATTCATCATTATTATAAACTTAATAATGTAATTTTTCCTAATTTACCTTTACATTAGGGAGGTCCCAATACTTTACTAGTGTCTTCCAATATGTGTCATACCATCTTTGCTTAACCCAACACTTTCAATCCCTCCATCTATTGCCAATAACCTTTAAGCAATGAAATTTATATGCATCAGGGATATCTGTGTTATCCTGCAATTATTAGATGATAACTATTAATGAAATGAAGACTTGTGCACCTAAGTAAAATTAGTAAATTTTGTAAGTGTTGTTTACCGTGACTTTTTTTCCAAATATCATCTAATACAAGATCAGGCATTTCAATCCATGAAACATATGTTTGAGGAACCTTTTGACCATTTCTTGCTATAATTCCAAGTTGTCCACTAAACCTGGTTGCATTTTCTTTCATTGGCTTCCATTTAGAATCAAAATCAATATGAACTTTTGTTCCAGTTCCCCACTCTGAGATAGAAAGAGCAACACCCCAACCTTTCCTAATACCTTCAGACTAATCTTCTGTAAAGACTCGTCCATAATTATTAAGGTTTTTATAATTTTAAAACATGAATTTACAAAAATGCTCTTTGAGGCAAAAACATTGACTTTTGTTGACCTCATTATCGTGTCATGTAAGATTCACTTTCTTGGCGTATCGTTCTGGTACTCGTCGCTACAAACACGTGGGCGCGAGCGGAATTGAATTTGGAGCTAGAACGGAGATTTTCAAAATTTGAACTTAAGGGTATTTTGGTAATTTTACCATGTAAAGATATTTTTCATCTGGGACCACTCCCGAGCTGACACGTGGCAGCTTCTTTTCCATTTTTTTGGTGTTCCTCCCGTGATTCTCTTTCTCTCAGACTCTTTCGAACCCTCTCCCTCTATCATTTTCCTGCCATTTCCGTGCCTTGTTCCCTTACCCCAGCCCTCATCTCTTCCTCTCTATACAGCCAAGACAACCACCTCAATTCCCAATTCTTTCACATTTTAACTTTCTCCGCTACCTCTCTCTCTCTTTGTCTTTTCCCCATCTTTGCAATTCTCTCTTTTCGAGCTAACATACCCAACCATAACGATGGCATCACTCACCACCATCACTTTTCCCCCCACTGTGAACCCAAGAACCCTAGAACTGGTGAGGAAACTTTCCCCACGAAACTTATCACCATCACTGCACGATTC
Organism: Malus domestica; assembly: GCF_042453785.1. Lineage (NCBI taxonomy): Eukaryota > Viridiplantae > Streptophyta > Magnoliopsida > Rosales > Rosaceae > Malus > Malus domestica. The sequence goes on from NC_091671.1 coordinate 37,214,374, forward strand.
ACTCTCAACATACACCCTTCTCCGGCGAGTTTCAACTGTTTCCGGCCAAGGTAAGCATTTCTAGAGCCCTTGGATCGTGAGTTAGTGTTTGATTATGACAATTATAGGTGTTAATCACGTGTGGATGTAGGGAACTCTCAGGATTGAGCACTGTGCAACTTTCTAGAAATTGAAACAGTGGCTATTTAGGCACTTTCAAATTCATTTTTCAGCCAACTCCGGCCATGTCACGGCCTTCAATAGGTATATTTTTGTTCCCTACATTCCTAACTTCACTTTGGTTCTTGAATCATCGAATTTGGTTGAGAATCGAGCTTATAATGAGCTCTAAAAAATGGCTCGACAACCTGCAATATTCTTGGCCTTGCGAGGAAGGCGAGTCACTTATACTCGTGGCATGTGGGGCTATGTGTAGGTTGTCTTGGGCCAGGGCGTGGAAAACACTTTTTCAACCAACTTTCCGACGACTCAATTTGGCGCGTGGCGGCGCTTGCGATGGTGCGTGGCCATCCAAGCCACTGCCTTGTGGTGGTGCGTGGGGGAACCTGATGTCCCTCATTAGGTTTTTCGACGTGCCGAATCTGAATCCGTTGTCCGTTTTATGAAATTCGATCATTTTAATAGAGTTTTACTAAATGACCTCTATATGTGCATTTAGGTGCATCTGTGGAAGTGATTCCGCTCATGCTAGTTTGAGTGGCTCTCGGGCAATAAAATATCTGTGAGTGGACCCTTTCTTAATTTATATATTTTTATAAAATATTAGCCTAGCATGCACTTCATATTTCATGATTTGAATATGTTTTATAATATGTGTCACGGACTTCTATACTCAAAATTATGTTTATGAACAGTTATGAATTATTGGATTTGCATATATGGATTTCTCTGGTTTTCAATTACGATTTATATTATTGTTTTACGAACATGAATTATGGGCTTTGAGTATATGATTTTATATGGCTTTCAAACATGATTTATTTTATGGATTTACGAATATGGTTTATCATGGATTTATGAGACGAGGTTTGAGCTTTTAAGCTCCCGTGTTTTGATATGAAATTCTTGAGGTATGTCTTCAGTACTTATCTAGTGGGTTATCATACAACATATCCACACAACATGGGTATGTAGATCTCTATGGTCATAAGACATAGTTGAGGATATTGATGTTATATATTTCTTTTCCGGCGTAACCCGAAGTCGTACAGTTTCACCTTCGGGTGATAGGGCCTACCATGTTTCTTCACTGGTGTAACCCAGTGTCGTACAGCTTCACCTTTAGGTGTTGGATAGGAATTGCCTTTGGGCGAATGACGAGTTGATGATATTGATGATATACCCCTAGCTTCACTAGCTCGGGGCTAGTGTCGGTGTGTGATATTATGCATTTCCTTCTTCGACGTAACCTGGAGTCGTACAGCTTCACCTTCAGGTGATGGGGCATACCATGTATCTTCACTGGCGTAACCCAGTGTTGTATAGCTTCACGTTCAGGTGATGGACAGGTACTGCCTTCGGGCGACTATGATACCCCTAATTGAGTATAGCCTGGTTACGATTTACACATGTTTTATGGATTTGCCTTTGGTTGTTGTTACCATTTCTGAGCATTGGTTTTACATACATGTTTTACAAATGTTTACATGGCATGCTAGGGTTTTTATAAAGCCTATATGTAGTATTACATATGTTTTCAAAACAGGGGGTTATTATGTTCAGAAATAAAATGTTTTCCTATTATTAGTATTATTATTATAAACTTTGGTCCACTCACATTTTTTGTTTTTACGCCCCCTCAAGAGTTAGGATCGAGGCACATGATCCCGACATCAATGCATTTGGGCATAGGTATCCTTAAGTTTTCTCAGTGTAGGTATCATTCCCTTATTTGGATCTTTTTATAGTAATTCTTCCATATTATTCTTAGTAGTTGTATGCTCTGAACACGTTCCTAGAATGACCTATTTCATTCTAATTACATATCTTTCAGTTGTATACATGTTTAAAATGGCTTCGTCACCCTCGGGTGTCGGCCAGCACATACCTATCCTGATATGTGGAGATATCAGGGTTGGGGCATGTCATTTTCACCTATAAATTATTCATTATAAGCAAAATATAATTTGAATGATAGAATAAAAAAAAACTAGAAAAATTAATGGTCCTTTAGCATTGCAAACCCGTTTCGTCTAATGGAGTCACCAAAGGCTCATCTTAACGACTAAAGGCAGATGGATTTTATTGAAGTAGTTGCATCTCTAATTGAGACTGTATGACACTGGGTTACGCCTTGTAATCGGTGGCTGTTGTTGAGTTTGATTCAGTGTGGTATGGTGAGACGACCTAGATAACTGAGGCTGATTCGAACTTTGTCCATGCTACTAAGATGGTCGTGCTTGTGACCTACCCTTTTTAGCTCTCATTGGAGATGGGGAACTCAATTCCTCCATTGTTTTGCCTCTTCCCCTCTTTGGTGCCATTTTCTGTTGCACTAAAAAATTAGTATATAAACACGATGGATCATCATAAAATATTGATGTACATAATTCATAAGATGTAACCTAATACCTACCAAGTACTTTATCAAATGCTACTCCCTGTGCACGATTATTAATCTAACATATATATATATATAAGCTATTTTAAGAAGACATGCATTGATAAACATAATAATAATTACAATGATAGAAAACAGATAGTCAATTAGAAGTAATAAAGTAACTAATATAATCAGAATTTCCAATATAAGTAGAAAACAAATAATGTCACACGATAATAAGGATTTCCAATATAATCAGTAACTAATACACTATATGGCCAATCATTCTTCCTTCTCGTTTTCAGGAGGATCGTCAACTTCTTCAACATTTGTGTCTACGATTGCTCTATCCACTCCTTCCCTGACCCAACGAACATCTTCATCATTCATATATACAATTTCATCCAATTGTTGGGGTGCATAGAGCTCTTAGGCACTATTGTTGGGGTGTGGAAAGAATCATTTGAATGCATATCAAATAGATCTCTTACAATCATATTAACAAAAACATGCCCATCTAAATCAATTGGACCCTGTATATAACAAACTTGCTTTGCACCTTGTGCTAAAATGAAAGGCTCATCCCTACAGTATTATCTTTGTATAACAGATGATTAAAATTCACTAATCTGAATCTAAACACATCTTCTTTCATTCCACCAAGTGCATCAACCCAATCGCACATGAACAAAAAATTTCAAGGTATTGGTATATCAGATTTCAACCACATCTTTCAACGCACCATAATAGGTGACATCGCCTAAGCAAGGCCTTTTGTCCTTAACAGTAGCGTAGTTCATGGTGTCTGCTTGCGATACAACACCAGAATTTTGAGTGGTTCAACTTTTTTTGCTTTCTTTCGTACAAAATTTGGAGCCATGAATGATATAACGTTTATATTTTCGTGCAAATTGGTCAGGACCATTAGCCAAAAGTGATAATGTCTTTAGAAAATACTTCATTATTAGTTTGTTGTAGTGTATCAACCTATATAATATCATTATTATAAAGAAGTCGGAGAGAAGAAAAATTTAATTTGATTGGTCTACATTAAATATATAGATCTAATGATTGTAAGTACTTACATAATTTTTAAACCATATGTGAAATGTCTGAGTGTGAACTCTTCTGATATAATGACTTGTTTTACGAGGCATTTCCAATGCAAGTACTTCAAGGTGTTTGCTGTGTATATGATACTTAGAGAAAATATATCCAAAATTTCAAGGAGTGTCACAAATAAGAGGTTAATCCAAAGTAAACTTTAGGCAGTACAGAAAAAACAAGCCTACATCATTCACCTTACCTTGTGCGAGGGCCTTCTCCAAGATTTTCCCAATCTATGGAAAAGCAATGCATGTAAAAGATACACTCTAGTCATTCACCATATTTTTAAGGAAGAAGAAGAAGCCAAATATTGTTGCAAATGACAATAAAATTACAAAAAATATGGACAAGATGTCCACGAATAAAAAATAAAGGCACACAGAAAATCAAGAAGCACAATCACCTTAAAAATAAAGGGCTCGTTTGGATGTGCTTTTAAAATGGCTGAAAACGCTTTTAGAGAAAATGTTTTTGGGTTCCAAAAACATTTTAAGTGCTTTCTGCATATGTGTTTCTTCCAGTAAGTACTTTAAGTGTTTTTTTTAGGATTTACTTGCATTTTTACAAATGATTGGTTCCAAAAATATTTTCACTAAAAGCGGTTTCAGTCATTTTAAAAGCACATCCAAACGAACTCAAAGTATCTACGAAGACACCAAATGGTTATCAACAAGCACAATCCCCCTAAAAAACAATTACTATTTGTGTTGTAAACATATTAAGAAAACAGGGTTTGTTTTTAACTAGAATTGTCTATTTGTCACATTTAGGTCTTCCATCATGGGCCTATTATGAATGTTAAACCCACCAGATTTGACAAGAAAACCAGTTTATATTTTGATTGATTTTAACATTCATAATAGGCCGGTATCAGTACACAGAGCTAGGGCTGTATGGATTTGATAGTTGGCTAACTTATCGAAAAAGCATCAAACTCTTCTCATGAAAACCAGTTTATTTAATAACAGAACAACCCCATTAACACATCATTTACCACTAAGACTCCAAAAATTACTCCTCATCCCCACTACACATACTGCAGCATTTTCATCCCTTTTCAACAAGTAATCAATGAATTTTATCTACTAGTCTCTAAATCCAACTCCTTTTCTCTTCACTTTGCCCACCACAAAAGATTTTCATCCATGTTCACGCAACTATCAAGTGCCATATGTTTTACTTTTTCAGGGAATTCACTCGACAATCAACTTGAAAGCAGGGGATTTCTTTAACCCCTCAAGTATATAATCAATTCATGTAAACATATTAACACCAATACATTCACCAATTAGAAAATAAATCCGAAATTTAAAATAATAATTGGCTTTCAAATTTGACAGAAACCTAGAAATCACTTAGCAAGACTTATGGAATAAAAAAAAAAGAGAAGATGGAGATGGTTGTAGTGGCTTACAAGAACTCTGATTGTGCTCTGGAATAGCCAATACAACTCCAGAATTTTCGATTGAATCTCTTATTAGGGCGAACAGAGCATCATAATTTATTTTTTACAATTGAAAGAGAGGGAAAAGGAAATGGTTGAGGGGGAGAATTAAGGCTACATTGGGAAAAAGAAAAAAGTGATACTTTGGATGCGGTCCCTAATCCTTAACATTCTTTGACTAAAACCTTAATTATATTCAAAGTTTGATCAAAGTCCCTTGACTTTGTACACCTCATTATATTACAATTAATATTTATAGTTTTATAGTTTTGACATTAATTATTTGATATTTTATGAGATTTATATCCTATAAATTTAAAATCCCTCATTATAATACTATTAGAAACGGTTACAATAAAAAAAATCAAACATTTTGATTAAATAAATGGATAAAAACTATGTAAAAATAAGAAATAAGAAATGGCAAAAGAATGTATCCATAGTGTTAAAAAAATTGGTACATTTTACAAAAAAAATGGTACATTTCACATATAATAAAGTGGTACATTAATAAAGAAGAATGAGTACATTGTAAATAAATTAGGGTACAGATAAAAGATTAAAAAATTATGAGTACAAATGAATTTTTTTAAAATATAGGCGCTAAAAGAAATTAGGGTAAAGTACAAAAAACTACCTCAACTATTAGTCTTACGACACTTCCATACCTTATCTTTTTAAAATGACAATGTCATACCTCATCTTACGAATTTGTGCCAATGTCATACCTTTGTCAGTTTTTCTGTTAGTTTCTCTGTTAAGTGTTGACGTGTCTTGGCTTAAATAGTGACGTGGCTTAAATAAATTAATAAAATATTAAAAAATAATTAAATATTAAAAACTAAAAAATTAAAATCATTTAATATATTTTTTACATGGGGACTCACCCCCTTTCCCCCTCCCGTCTTCCCCAAATTCGATCCACCCCCTTTCTCCCTTCTCTCATTTGCAACCCCACCCACATTTCTCACATCTGCAACTCGCACTCACCCTCCATTCTCTCATCTTCATTGTCGACTCCCATCCACCAACGACCATCACCTTCTTCCTCATTCTAATTGACGACATCGAAGTCGCCGATCTTCCGCACACCACCCTCGTCCCTCTCCGGGTACCCACTCATTCCATTGATCTCCTCTCTTTCCTTACCAAACTACCCATATGGGTTCGAATACTTCTGCGAATCCTTGACAACCTTGTCGCCCCACGATTACCAAGTAATCAACTTCGTCGTCGGGTTTGCAGAAGTTGAGGACCGCCTCTGCCACCTCTCTTTGCTCCCGCAGCCCAGCACCATCTTCAAGCCCAGCAAAACGCAGCAACGATCTCGCGCCCACCATCGCTGCCGAGTCTCTTATGAATACAAGTTGGGCTTTTTTTCTGGGAAAAATTGAATGGTTTTGCTTTGTTTGGTTGCTCGGAAAATGTGGGAGAAAGGAAATGAAATTGGTGGGTGCCTTGTTTTTTATGCATGCTTGTAGGTTAGAAATTGGGAGAACGGCGGAGGAAGAGAAGAGAGGCACCTAGTGGGAATGAGAGTGGTTGGTTTGGGGTGGGATCTGGGTTTGGGTTAGGGGAAGACGGCAACCTTGTCGGCCCCAACCTTGACAGCTCTCCCTCTTTCCCTTTCTCCTTGACAGCTTCGGAGATGGCAACGACGGTGGATCGACGGTGGGCAATGGAGTGGGAGAGATAAGCGGGTCGGAGCTTGCAGGTAGATCCGAGAAAGGAGGGCGGATGAAAAAATCCAGGAAGGTTTGGGGGGTTCTGGGAACGGCGAGAGAAAAGTGGGGAGGAAGGAGACTACAGTGAAGATGAGAGGGAGATGCGAGAGAGAGAGAGGGGAGAGAGAGGGTGGATGAGGAAGGTTGGGGGGGACGGGTGGGAAGGGGACGGGGGAGTTGGGTGGGAAGGGGTTTTGGGGATGCAGAGAAGAGAGAGGCGAGAGAGAGGGGGGAGAGAGAGAGAGAGATATATATATATATATATATATATTTAATATATATATATATATATATATTTTTTTTTTTTTAATTTTTAATTTTTAATTATTAAAAAATATATTTAATTATATTTTAATCCAGTTGGATTAGTGAGTGGCTCGTATCTAGCCACATCAGCATTTAACAGAGAAACTAACAGAAAAAGTGACGGAGGTATGACAATGACACAAATTCGTAAGATGAGGTATGACATTGTCATTTTAAAAAGATGAGGTACGAAAGTGTCGTGAGACCAATAGTTGAGATAGTTTTTTGTACTTTACCCAAGAAATTAATACATGGGTACAAAATAAAACTAAAAAGAAAATACTACAAATTTAAAAAAATGTTGCAAATTAAAAGTGGGTACAAACTAAAAATATAAATATATGATACAGTGTTTAGGCATAAAACATAAATATACCATATGTAATTTTTCTATCATTGATTAAATATACAATATCACGTGACGGTATACATATGGGTACAAACACAAATAAATTTTTTTAAAATATAGGCAAAAAAAGAAACCAATATATGGGTACAAATTAAAAATGAAAAAAAAATTGGTACAAATTACAAATAGGTACAAACAAAAAATAAAAATATATGCTAAAAAAATTTAGCCATAAATATAAATATACTAACTGTAACATTTTTAACACTAAAGGAATATATTTAAAAATAAAAATATTTTATTATTCAAATAATTAATGATGTTATTAATACCCAAGGACCTTGATTAAAAATTGAAAATGAATAGGATTTTAATCAATGGAGTAGCAAAAACAAAGATGTGAACCTAATTTCTCCAAGAAAAAAATAGCGCTGGTTTATTTCATCTAAAACACTAAGCGTCCAATTTGTTTCCGCTCAAACTCTATATGTCGTTGGGGGCGTTGCAAACAAATTGTTTAAGACAACATATATAACTATTTGGGACATTATTTGCAACATTATTTATAGCAGTGTCGCAAATATTTTCACGCTAACAAATGCCACACCAATTTTCCCTTATTTGTGACGGCAGTGTAATTTGACGCAAAAAAAAAGTGTCACAAAAAGGCATTTTTCTTGTAGTAACTTTGAATTTTCTTTCAATAATGGTGTCCTGAAGTGCCATAACCAACTTTGATATATATCCGCTTTCCAATGGTCTTGAACGAAGATTGAGTGATAGAGTTAAAATGAAGAAATTGTTGTAGGCATAATTTACAGAACAATTATGGAGGCCTTAGAGAGAGAGGGGGTGCGGCAATAGAGATATGTGTAATTGTGGGTGTGTGTTATCTCACCTCATTGTGCCTTTATTTATAGTAGTAGGAAGGGTAAAACCTTTCCCTTTAGGATTACAACATTTAATAGGTAATCTAATCCTAATAGGAATATAAGATACATTCCCATATTTTATAGGATTTACACAATCAAATTCCTATTCTAAATAGGACTGCAACACTCCCCCTTGAGTGTGTAAATACTCAAGTAAATGGCGCATCAAGTCTTCATTGATGAAGTACGTACAGTTGATGAAGTCGTCAGCACAATGGGCAAATGCGAGTCTCAAATCAACAGAAGAATGCATAAAAAGTAAAACTCACAAAACCTCGCTATGGTAAAACCCAAGATGGGAGAAAAACCCATAGTCTAAGGAGAAAAGTGAGAAGTTGCATTAAGTCAAAACTATACGTCTTTTGGACGCAAGTATAAGAGCTCTCAAGGGTATGATCAGCCCAGGATAGGTGCCTCGTTAAAACCTAGTTAGGTAGCAAAAACCCAGTGGGAAAAATGTTCCTAATCGTAGGGAAAAAGAGTACATTAAGATCAAGTGAGTATACTTCTGGAAACTCCTCCTGAGTTTGACATAACTTCCAAATGAGAACTACAAGCATTGCATATGAGTAGTTAGGCATACCAATTCCTCAGACAAGCTTCTGGAAGGTTGACTTCAGCAGTGACATCGTGTAGAGGTCGGCAAGGTTGTCTGGGATCGGTTTGTATGACTTCAATCTCCTGATGCTTTGCTGATGTAGATGTAGACGTAATATGTCTTGATGTTGACTTCGTTGATGTATCATGGCTTGGTCGGGTTGATACATGTGGCATAATCTTCATGGATCGTCGTTGGGACTCAACGATGGATGAAAATATAGCAAGTACTTCGAATATGCTCAACAAGAACTCCTAACCATGTCTCACTTGTGGCATAGTGAAGTAAGTTGAGTCTTGGAACGATTCGAAGATTTCGCAACTAGGGTCCTATCGTGGACCTCCAAGATATTGCGATATCCCTAACGGTAAAGACATAACCATTCGGGGATTTTGCTTTGTGCGGGTTTGATAAGTAACCAACGTCAGCATAACAAACAAGGCAAGCATCATTTCGAGGATCAAGGGGGTTAGATCAGCTCAAGATGCGTTGGGATTTGCCCACGTAATACCTTCAGGGTACGTCTTTAATACTAATTCAGTGGTTGCGTGTAGGCGCGATGCTGCATCTTTACCAAGATCAACAGCGAATGAGATGTCCTGTCTAAACACAATGAGCTAAGTACAACGAAGTGCAAAGTTGAACTTTTAGATATGGAATTTCGGATTCCATAGACTCTTCAAGAGTCTCATTTGCATATAACGTATGGACGATCATGGGTATACTCAAAGGTGACACATTCCGGGTGTAGTTCAACTCGTAGACCGAAATACCGTCAGAACAATGCTTCAACTTCAGGTCAAGGCATAAATGAGTTTTCCCAAGATCCTTCATCTCAAATTCCATCTTCAGGTGCGAGGCTGTTTTCTCAAGCTCTTCCAGAGTCTTAATGAGATTCGTGTTAACGACATAAACTGTAACACTAGCAATTTGGAATAAGACTTCATAGTTTAACACGCAAGGGCATAATTCATATCCTTGACTGATCAAATAATCACTTAGATGGGTGTACCACATCCGTCGAATTTTTCAATCCATAAGTGAACTCCTCAAAACGAGTTAAGAGGGTGTTCCGTGGTTTGGAACTATTTGAACCAGTCCATGTAATTCTTCGGGAACTTACACGTAAATCTCCGTATTTATATCCCCATGGAGAAATACTAACCACATTTCATAATGCTGCTATCAATCACATGACGTTTTGAGAGAAACCTTGTGCCGTAAAGCGTGCATCATATCGCATTATTTCATTCATCTCATAACGTTTCCTTTCCCACTTGTAACTCAACAGGGTTACCTTGGGCAATGTAGGAACGACAGGTCCAATACACACTTTGGTAAGGAATTTGACCTGGATTGTAACTTTAGTTGTCCAATCAGTTCTACGTTGTCACTTAATCAACGGAACATGGTTCGATCGTTGCATTTCATTTATGTCGGTAGCTACCATATAAGTGAAAACATCATCGATGATAATCTCATTTCAATTCCATTTTCTCATCCAAACTAGTATACTGGACCAAGAACTTCAAGTCTCGGGAGTAATCCGGATTAATCTCATGAGATGGAAATGATTTGAGACAGCGATTGAGTTTAGATTCATTGTTATGCCGTGTCTTCCTCTTCCTGGGAAGTGAATCCTACGAACCGAATGATATGTTGTGCTCCAGGCCAAGACATATTGATTGGTTATCCACCGGTGTACCGAACCGTCTAACAGGGGCGTCCAAACCGTCCAACATGGGCGGCACACCCTCCGGGGATGTTGACTGGACGTCCGTTAAGTACGTCTATCCTTGCAGGCATGTTTGCAGCTGGTATATGATATCGTCACTTTAGCTAGATCAGAGGAATGCGTCTGGAGCAACATTCTGAAATCTAGAATTCGTCGCACTTGTTTATCACACTTGTGCGGTATGGGGATCGAGATGAGACATAGTGGGCAACGTCCATGCAAATTTGTGTTATTCTACAAGAATGTTGACTTTCTTATCTCCCCCTAACGGCTGGAAGACTATCTCATTAAAGTGACAACCCGTAAATAAGCGGTAAAGAGATTGTGTGCAAGGGCTCGAAGATAGCTAGTGTGAAGGAGAATCATGATCGACAAAAGATACATATCTTTCTTTGAAGACCCATGGTGGTACGTTGCGATGGCGCAACTTGGCACATGGAATGCGCACCCAAATGCGTAAATACGAAAGTCGTCAGGTTCGTACCCAGTAACCAACTATAACGTCATATAGGTTGGGTGGTAATGGGCCTCAAGGCGGACCAACATAGTTGCGTGTAAGATTGCATAGTCCTAGGCAAAGACTGAAAACTTGGTACGTTTACCAAAATTCAGGCGATCATTTAAATTGCGCTTTATGATCGCTAGGCTAGGCTATTTGGGGTGAACATGGGAATGCGATGTTCAATTAAAAACCCAAAATGACATGCAATACTTTATCGAAAATCATCGATATAAACTCTCTAGCATTATCCAGTCTTCCAGACCTTAAGGGATAAGTAGGGTGGTAAACCCTTAATCGGCCAAGAGGTTTAGCAGTAATGTGTGTGGACAAACATGTGACCAGTTTGTCGATTCATCAACCAAAACCATAAATATTTATATGGTCTGCATTTTGGTTGGATTAGTCCACATATATTCCCTTGAATCCACTGCAAAAATGGAGTCGTGTCGTATCTTTGCAAGAAATGATATAGAAAATCAATTTCCCTAATGAGCAGGATTGGCAAAGTGTGCTTGTAGGCACAAAATCCTTACTTCAGATAAGGAGATGCGTTGTAGCATCATTGTTCGACCTAAGTGTCCTAAAAAGTCGTGTCAAAGCAAGTAAACTGCTCAATCACCAGGCTATAGGCCGGCCACATGTGGTGTATTCCCAGTTGGGAGACAACCCATTGGCCCCAAATCAAAGCTTCAGGCTCATTTTTGGAGGTGGTGCAAAGATATTTCACTCTATTTTCTTCAGTGGTTTCATTTATGATCATTGTCATCTCGAATATCCTTAAAAACTCAACGTCAGGAAGAATTTAAGGTCATTTAAATGATAATTCAGTATCATTCATACAACGAGGAGCGTGCCAATGCTCTTAATCAGGTTGGATAGACCTGAAGTCGTTGTTAGAGATGTGATTTAGGTGTAAAGTTAGTGTGCGTAGTACGCATTCATCCAGACAACTAACTTGCCCACATTCCTACCTAATCACGTGTTTAATTGAATCGATCACATGTATTAAGAAACATGATTCAATTAACTCATATTCGAGGACAATATCAATAAGATTATCCATAAGTAAAACATACACCAAACTTGAATCCAAGAACATGGAAAAATGTTCACAAAGTAAATTTACTAAGGGGATTCGGCCAATAAGGTCATCCATGTCGAAATTTTGCTCTGCCAACGATGTTCGGTGGAGCAAAATCAATCTCACATATTGACTACTAGAATGGTACTCCTCAACAACATTGGTAGGGGTACGAACAGGTGCATAACCAATGATCTGTTCCATCAAGATGGGAGTAGATTCTTGCAAGGTTGAGGTTCGAGAATATTATCCCTTATTCTTGAAGTTTTAGGTCTTATGTACCAAGGATCATGTTTCGGGCATGATGCCACACATTGGCAGGCCCTAATTATACTATATGTTTGTGAACACAAACTCGAAATTGTATTGTGAAAGAATATGTCATTCAGTGTATCCCTGTCGAAGCAGTGCATCACCATTTGGTTAGGTTTTGACCGAACTGGGTCGAGCCATTCGGTAGACTCTAGCCGAACTGGGTCCATACCTTTCTCTCACGTTTGTGGTAGTAATCAGATCCGAGAATTTGGTAAATTTCCACTTTCTACATTGTTGCTTCAGAAGCAAGTTAGAAACATGGAATGACGAGAAAAGTATTCTCCAGTCAAGATTCAATCAGATTTATAAAATTCAGAATTGTAATCATTCATGGACGTAATCATGGTTTGCTGCGGGCAATTTCTTTCATGATTAGACGGTCTATAGAAGTGAGCCAAAGAGCCATGGAATCCTCATTCGGGGAGTATTTCCATTTGTAATGCTTTGAGCATAAGTCTTCGAATGAAGATTATGGTGGAGGCTTATTCAGCTCTTCCTTGCCATTGTTGGCATCAATGGTTTCTCAGCTTCTTGATAGTCAAGTGGAGATTCACGTCTTGTACCCCACCTAAAGTGGTTTCTATTAGAAAACGTCCAAATTAGGAAAATCAAACTTGTGACGGTTCGACAATCCACTGAATTTGAGGGAACAAGATTGTGATTGGTGCTATGGGAATGAATCATCCATAAGCATCAAAGTTAGAACATTCGAGTTCTAAGACATGGTTTTCATGAAAAACGTCGGGTTTTCATGGGTGTATTGTTTTATGAAATCTTCGGGTTTCAAATGCACTAAATTTGAAACTACAGGCTCAATTTAGTTTATGAACATTTAGTTCATAAAAGAGAGGTTCCTGCAAGAAACTCAGAAGGCAATATACTAACTTAGTGTAGTGCATTTGAGTTGTCTTCAGGAACTCAAGTGTGAAAGCTTCGTTACTACGAAAGTATGTGATAGTTCAAAGAAGAGAAATAAATTATTGAATCGTTAATGTCCAAAAGTGATCTTCAGGTCAATAATTTTGGATTCATTATCAGATTAATGGACTGCATGTAACTTTTAATTAATTCAATAGATCGGGACCATTTGGGGTTGATCGTAAAAGCAAAATAATATTAAAATAATATTATTGGATCCAAAATAGAGCCCCAAAAATAATTGGGCTTAATGCCGGGGGTTAAGAGGCACGGGTTGGGTGCCTTAAGCATAAGGCGAGGCCCAAATGTTCCTTTGGTGGTGGCTGCAGGCCACGGGTGAGGAATGGGAGACCCTAGCCGCAGCTGGGTCGTGTTTTGGGCCACAAGGGAGTGCACAGACAGGTCTAGCGCAAGCTGGCCTGTGGGTTATCACGGGGATCCCAGCGAAGGCTAGTTGCGTGAAAACAGCCCCATAGTGACTGCAGGTCACGAGCTTGGGTATAGGTGGCGCAGTGACAAGCCCAGCATATGTTGGCTATATGTATGCCGGCCAGAGCAACAAAACCCAGCAACCAAAAAGGTTGCAGCGTGTGTATGGGAGGACAGCCCAGACAATTGGGCAGGTTGGATGGCTGCGGGCCAAGGCCAGTGTGCATAGGCTCAGGGCTGCAGGCCCTACCGAGGTAAAATCCAGGCCTAGGCCTGGTGATTATTTGCACAATGATGGTGCGGTGGTGTGTCGCACCATGTCCTGATTCCCCCTTTTTTTTTTTTCAAATCCTTTAGGGTTTAGGAAAACCCGAAACATGCTTCTAATTTAATTGAATACTTTGACTCACAAATTCCACATAGCAATTATTGCGTAATGTATGAAACAAATATATATATTGACCAATATATAAACATATACAATATATATATCGGAAGGTAAATATAAATGTAGGGGGTTCATGCATCATGAGGAATGTTTTCATGCTTCATGGGTCGTTTCAAATATCTTCCTTTATTTTAAGCGTGCCTGAGTAGCAAAAAACAACAAAAGCCTTTGAATTTGTAGAGGATCCTTCTTGAAAGCCGGAATTCTCCAATGCGTTGTATTACGTTCAACACAGAAAAATTAAATTGAATCAATAGCATGTAGATCAATTTAATAAAATAATAAATTAATCATGAAAAGAATGATTAAAACGTAATACTCTCCAAATTGAAGATCAAACTCTCTTGTTAGCGTAGCGTCAAGAGCGTGTTGATAACGTGTTATAGGCATAATTTACTGAACAATTATGGAGGCCTTAGAAAGAGAGAGGGGTGCGGCAATAGAAAGAAGAATAGAGAGATGTGTAATTATGGGTGTGTATTATCTCACCCCATTGTGCCTTTATTTATAGTAGTATGAAGGGTAAAACCTTTCCCTTTAAGATTACAACATTTAATAGGTAATCTAGTCCTAATAGGAATATAAGATACATTCCCATATTTCCTAGGATTTACACAATCACATTCTTATTCTAAATAGGACTGCAACAGAAATGTCAATGTTGTTTAGTTTTTTATGATAATTTTGTCGAATTACTGAAAACTAAAGTATATTTGTGTCTTCAGCACTAAACTCACTCACTAGAAGCCAATAAGTATTCTAGCAAATCATAGAAAGTCTTAAAAACGTTTGTGGTCAGATAAAACAGGGCCCTGTTGAGAATTCATGCTCTCCGACGGCCGAGAGGGCACTGAAACCTCACAACAGGAACAAGCATAGCTGCACAACGCATACTGTCAACCCAAGAGCTCAAAACATTTATGATGCCTAACAAACAAAATAAACAAAAAAATGAAAAATAGAGAGAGGAAAATGTTGTGTGTGCGCTCATTGATCTTGACCCTCTTGATCAAATCACTGAACGTCCATCTAGGGGAAGGCACAAACATTTTCACAAAGGAAACAGCAACGAAAATAATAATTTTTTTTTTTTTTCCATAATTGTACAATCGTACTTTTCATAATGTCATTCATCTTTTTCTGCTTAATTTTAGACCAATAAAATCTTCACCAACCAATTCAACCACATTTTTCAGAACCTCTCAACCAATAAACACTTTTAAGCTTTACTCAATTTTTTGCACAAAATAAATCAACGGGAACTTTAACGAAAATCATCTGGTACTATTCATTTTAATGAAAAATCACATTTTTACATTAAAAAGTCAATCATTGGTACTATTCACATTACCCTTTATTTTGTCCTTATCATTAAAACTCAAAATTTTCAAGCCATTTTCATTAGTTTTCCTATTTTATAAACCATATAACGTATGATCGAATTATTCTTTAAATATTGATTAATATGTTTATTTTCTATTTGTGACACACAACATTTTTTGTGGATTTAATCTAAAGGATAATTCTAGGGAGGCCAAAATTGGAGATCAAATTTGCAAACCAAATAATGTTTGCCAATAATAAATAAGCACGTTAATCAATACTAAGTAATAATCCAATCATCAACAACCACATCATGCGGTTTACAAAATTTGAATTAAAAATTTAGTCTCTAGCATTACTCTAATCTAAAATATTGATTTACCTAGAATTTTCCTAAATTCATCATATATTTTCGGTTCATGATATGTTATTGGTCAACTAAAAACTTATCCTTTTGCTGCCTTGTGACCCTCCACTGTCTTAAAGCAAATCAATCAGGCTCTTTAGGCCCTCTGGTCACTACTCCATTAATCCATCTCCTTTGAAGTATCACTACTGCAGCTAGCTATAATCTATACAATGCAAAACATCCGGTACCAGTAGGCATCTATAGATGGGGAAAATCTTTGGTGAGATCAAATTTCCTCGTGTGAATGTCTTACTCAAAGCGTAATTGTTTTCTCTCTCTCGCATAATATAATCTCACCTTTTTTATCTTTGCCCCCCTCTAACCAATTTTTCTCTTTTTTTAGGTAATTGCTTTATCTCATACATACTACTTTAAGATTTATAAACAGAACCTAATTAATTAGTAAGGCAGATTTGTAAGCAAGATACATGCTAAACTTGCTAATACGTATACCTACAAATTTAACATAAGAAAATAGTACCATACGATATTGATGTTCCTGTAATTATCTTCTTCAAAATTTACATCAAAGTACCGACAGTTGTAATTTGAAACTCATAGGATAAGTGTTCTGAATAGGTGGCTAAAGTGAATTTTTATTTTTATTTTTTTGTGCTTTAATTTGTCATTTTCCACGCTACTTTAGAAAACTTTACGATGCATGGCAATCTTGATAGCCTATCTCACAACTCAACGTGGGAAAGGAATCGACATCTTTACATTGAGTTGAAAGACGCACAGTATTACTTGACTTTTGAATGAAATATACAGTGCATTTTTAATCATTAATTTTTATGCATTTTGGATCAGCTAGCTTTGCAAATTAAGGAAGAACATATGATGAAGGAAATAAAAGAGTATGGGCGGGCACTTCTTCGATCGTAAGATGATGCCGCCCCTTATGCTGAGGAATTGATAGAATTACTGATAGGATTTGCTCCTGAATGTACTTCATGCAACGCTTTCCTTTTGACATGATGACTTCCTTCGACAGATGATGAATAGTACAGCTGCTGATGACATGAAATACATCAAGAAATGCATGTGCGAAAGAGAAGAGAAACATAATCCTAGTTTGTATGCTGTATGATCGGTCAGTAGTTACCTTGTCCCGAAAATTATTTGATGCTCCTCTTAATTTCTTAGTCTTGGTCTCCATATCTGAACAAACACACGTTCATGTCAAGTAGTACTCATCAGAATATGTTTATTTTGTGTATGCGGGCGAGAGAGAGAGAGAGAGAGAGACAGACAGACAGACCTTGTAGTTTTCTTGTGACCAAACTTGAGTGAGCAAACAGATCATGGGAGACTAGAAGGATTAGGAGAAAAAACAAATTCAAGTTCATAGTGTTTCATTAATAAGTGAAAAATCAGGATAGAATAATGGTGATCAACGATAAGAAGAGAGAGAGAGAGAGGGAGAGAGAGAGATAGGGTCCAATGCAATGCATAGGGAGATGATCAGTTCAGAAAGTTTTATATAGACGAGAAAAGATAGTAGTAGTACGACTACCAGAAGTGCACGCACACGCATGTGTGCATATGAACCTCATCCTTATATATCACAGGAGAACTACTTATGTAGCAAGGGTACACTGCCACGTGACCTCTCATGCCAATGAAACGATGGCATATGAACCAAAACTTACACATATTTTTACTTGGCTCAAGACGTCACCGTGACAGTGTATATGTGCCATATAAGTCCTCCCATTGCAGGCTTCATTCAGGATCGATTCAAGTTTGATTGGTTGTTTCAGCCTTTGGTCAGGAATGTGAGTAGAGACGAAAAGAGGATGACTAGACCAACGTGTCGCATTTGGAAAATTATGCATGTAACAAGGACAATGCGACTGTGACCAAATGAAATAGGTGAAACTTGACAAGGAGTGATAAGTTTGGAACACCGCCAACTTAGTGTCTAAATTGCACGTAAGTGTCTTGTGGTTTTGTTTGTAAATGTCTTCAGCTGATCGTGTTTCTATCAGGACAGGATTTTCAATCAAACGCAACAAAAGCAAGCCAGAAATAGCCGATCAAAAGTGTGGCACACATTCAAGAACCAACCAGCAACAAATCATGCATCCATAATCTTCCCACAAGCAAGAAGTCACAATCAAAATCAAAATGGAGCTCCGGAAATCACACGAAACACAATTTAAAGGTGAGAATCTATAAAACACAGATATGTTAATAGATATGCTTCTCGAATATGACGTTGATTTGAAAACAGCAATTCTTTGTTCTATGTTCTTCCTTATGATGATCGGCCAATACCGTAGTTAACGTAGATAAAGGCATAGGACGTAACAACTAATTCGAATATATCCCTTTCAATCTATAGACTAATTCAAAGATCTGCCCTTCCTGGATATCTAGGGAAAGGAATCACATCTCTAATGTTGTCAATCCCGGTAGCAAACAGAACCATTCGTTCGAATCCTAAACCAAAACCACAATGTTTGACAGTCCCGAAGCGCCGCAAGTCAAGGTACCACTCATATGGCTCAACAGGCAGACCCATCTCCTCAATCCTGCAATAACAGATTCATCACGCAATACATACATTTGTCGGTTCATTCAAACATTACATAAAACTATCCACTCCGAAGTATGGGGAAAAAAATTGTACAGGAGATGAATCCACTGGAAATAATAAAATAATAATAACGGCACTAAAACAGAATAATACCTGCTGATAATAACATCGTAACGCTCTTCCCTTTGGCTTCCCCCAATCAACTCTCCCACCTGAAATATAAGAAAACCATATATGATAAGTGAAAGACACAATGCTGAAGTATGCAACAGAGCAGTGAAATCAATGATACAAAGTTCAGAGTATAATACCCACCTTTGGTACCAAGACATCCATAGCAGCCACTGTTTTCAAATCATCGTTGAGCCTCATGTAGAATGCTTTGATCCCTTTAGGATAGTTGTAAACGATAACAGGCTTTTGAAATAATACCTCTGTCAGGTATCTGCAAAAATAGGACGAACTGGTAAGCTCAATTTAATCAGTAACCATAATAAGACAAACCAATAGAATAATCCTAAGGGACTACCTTTCGTGCTCAGATGCCAAATCAATCCCCCACTCTACATGATTCTCAAACTTCTTACCCTTTTTCACAGCATCAATTAGCAGATCCACTGCTTCTGTATAACTAATCCGTTTAAAGGGTGTTTTAGCAACCATTGCTAGACGATCAATGCAAGTTTTATCAATTTTGTCAGCCATAAATTCCATGTCTTCCCTACATTCGTCAAGTAACCACTGACACAGAAATTTCACATATGCCTCTGCACAATTCATATCATCCTACATGAATACACAAACTGTAAGACATCTGCACAACAATAGAATTCAAAAATAATAAAAATCACGAACTGAAAGTTAAGAGGCTGCTCCTATGTTCCCACAGAAAACAAACCATTCTCTTCATCTTACAAAGCATTCAAAAATGAGAGAGAGAATTGAATTCAGACAACCATCTAAACAAAGAGCTTTGAAAATAAAGGACCCTTAACAATACTTCAAACTAAGGATACTAGAAAGCAGATGTGAATTCTAATAGAGAGAATCCCAAGAGAAGGCCAGATAGTTGTTTTCTTGGACCACTGTAAAGATACATATTGTAGCGAAGTGAACCTAATGCTGAGGATTTTGATATTAAAATTATTGCATATAAAAGTCATTTTGACATGAAAGTTGCCATCATCTTGCAGATAATTCATCACTAGCAACAGTGATCAGTGAGTATGAGGGGAATTAAACCAGAACAACAATGAAAAGAGGGCCATATAACCCCTTTATTGGAAGCCTGTTAAGAGAGATTGTTGAAAGGTGGATCAGAGACCCGGATTTTCATATAAAAATGTTATTAAGTGAAAGTGACTGAATCATAACACCAGGACATAACATAAAGAGCATATATACAACCTAACATTAAAGTACAAAATGCATATTTGACCACAATACAGCTTCACATACCTCAAGTTCTGCAAATGCAATTTCTGGCTCCACCATCCAAAACTCTGCCAAATGCCTTGAAGTATGGGAGTTCTCAGCTCGAAAAGTAGGCCCAAATGTATAGACACTACTAAGAGCACACGCATAAGATTCAACTTGTAACTGGCCAGAAACAGTCAAAAAGGCTTGACGGGCGAAGAAATCTTGGGTATAATCAACCTTCCCATCCTTTCGAGGGATACCAGGTTGAAGCTTAGATCGCTCCTCTAGCTTTAAGACATTATCCTTTGCCTTTTTAAGCTCAACCACAGCAGCATCAATATCCTGCTTACTTGCTTTAGCAGATTTCAGCTGAGCGACATCATCACCTCTCTGCTTGACATTAAGCTTGGCAGCCTCTATGTTTGCTTCTGATGGAGGAGGGTTCTCAATCAGATCCTTTTCCAACTTTTCAGCTCCACTAATCAAGGTTGTGACTTGAAACATCTCACCAGCACCCTCACAGTCACTGGTGGTAATAATTGGAGTTTGCACATAAAGAAATCCATGCTTATGGAAAAATGAGTGGGTTGCAAATGCCAAGGCATCTCTGATTCGAGTAACTGCAGAGATCTGAAAGCAGATTCAAGTTAATCAAACATTAATTATTAAAAGTATAAGATGTTCTACAAGCAAGATGAAGGCTAAGAGGCAACACATTATCATCAACAATAACTGCCCTTTAACATCTCTCCATAAAAAACCAAGGTCATGTTCAATCAACCTTCTTTTAAACAGGGGGAAGAAAACAAAGGGGCTCCACTAATTTCATACTTCATTATGGTTTTCTATAAGAAACAGAGTTTTATTGATAAAAAATTAATAGGAGCAGACAAGCTATCCAAAATCAGCAGTCCATCAGTAAGCAGTAAGCTAAAATGGAAAACAATTCACTTCCTAACACAAGTTGAAAACCAAAACATTAATTAGGCTCCTAAGTAATAGCTGGTTTCCAATCAGCTAAACAAAAAAGTAATGTTTTATAATGCGAAAAAAATTGAAACACAAACAGAAGGCCAATCTCACTTCATTCATTTACACCTACATCCCCTCCCATTGTGATTCTCAAAAATTCTTCTTTTCCTTTCCAACCAAATAAGGTAAAACATCATAAAATAGCAACAAAAAAAAAAAAAAAAAAAAAAAAAAAAACTCGATGTCATCAAATTTTTTGCTTCTTCCAGCAAAAGCCTTATGCCTTCTAAGACAACAAGGAAAAAACATGCAGCTGGAATTAACCATAGCACAATCGTTCTTTTGAGTAAATCCCCTCCCGTTGTGATTCTCAAAAATTCTTCTTTTCCTTTCCAACCAAATAAGGTAAAACATCAAAACAAAACAAAAAACTCGATGTCATCAAATTTTTTGCTTCTTCCAGCAAAAGCCTTATGCCATCATTTTTTACATAAAACAAGATGATGACTACTATTTACCCATTAGTGAAAAAAAATTCAAGATCTTTTCCTTTCCACCACTTATCCCCCAGAATACTCTGATGGATAAGTACATGTTAATCAAGTTTCTAATCAAACAGAACCAACTAAAACTACATTGTATATGCATAGTGTATTAATCAGATTGAAAAACAAAATTAGAAAAAGTGAACAGATCAACCATACCCAAGGGCCAAAGCAAAAATCTAAATGTTTACAGGCACTTAGTATATCTGTGAGTATGCATTTATGAGAGTAAGCATGTTTCAAATTAATGCAAGCAACTTACAGTGTTGGTTCTGGAACGCATATGAAGACGGTCCCTCAAAAACTCGAGGGTGAGCCTGGTCTTGGGCAACGGGTATTTAGCTGGGTCAACCGGACCCACATGGATCACCTTCTCAACATCAAGCTCCACCTTCTGCTTTTTCCCATCAGGGGGAAGCTTAAGCATACCATCCACAGACAGGCAAGTACCAGTCTGTACAAGCTGCCCAAGGTCATACTTGTCAGCTTTTACAATCACCTGAAGGTTGCCTGCGCATGACCCATCGTTCAGCTCCAGGAATGCAAATGCATCCTTGTCTGCCTTCCGACCAGTCTTCACCCACCCACCAATCCGGACTGTCTGCCCGGCCAACCTGGACCCTCCATCAGGTCGCGAAATAATGGAACGGATGAGGACTCTGTCAGAAAACTCAGCTTTTAGAACGGAGGAATCGTCACTTAAGGTTACTTTCGCGAGCTGGGCACTTGAAGGCATGGAATCACCAGCCATTTGGAGTTGGAATTCAAACTCCCGCCAAAGCAAATAGCTTGAGACGGCAGCTGAGTATTGTTACCCAAACAACTGTCTGTAACAGGCAAAGGACAACTGATTATTACAATTCAATCTGCAAAATCAAGTATCCGCGTGAGTTCTTGAAAGCATCCAGAAAAATAAACTAAAAGAACAACAGAAAAAGGAATGAAGCTAAACATACATATAAAGCTTCATCGAAATTTATCACACACATATGCAAAACCTCCATGGACGAAGCATCAAATTCAACCAGCCAAACCAAAACAATAAATTGTTAAAAATTTCTAAACTTTACCAATTATCTAATATGCCCATCACACGCACAACCGAAAACATCAATAAAATTTACACTAAACATCAATGAATTTGCACTAAACATCAACGAAATTACCCATAATCCCATTTCTTCCACACCAATTTCTATAATTTCCAAGCACACAAACAATGTAAGGGACGACATTTAAGCTAAAACTGTAAATCCAAATTTCAGACTCCACATTTCTGATACCAAATTGTGAAAAGGAAATCTAGTTACCTGACACGGGAAGTGAAGGGTTTTTTTTTTCGTTTCAGTGCAAGACCTTAATCGTGATATTTCGATTTCGAAGTCCCCCTCTCGGTTTCTTGAAACCCTAGTTGTGAAGACTTGGGGCCTCGGTCGCTCACTGCCGCCGCCCAAGAGAAGGAAGGAAGGAAGGAAGGAAGGAAGGGTTGTAGGGCGAAACGAGTGAAACGCCAAAATATAGGAAAGACTATTCCGCGGACTGGGAGAAAAGGCAAGAAATCTTTACACTGTTTAAAATACCGGTATAAAATTTTGGAAATATTGCCAAATAAGATTTCAATAGAAATAATGGAAATATAAAATGAAATAATGGAAATATTATTCATTGTGAAACTAAGTTTATCTATCGTTTGTTAAAAAAAAAACAAGAATTTGGACGAAATATAAAAGTTTCTATAATATTTAACACATATGAAAGTATCGATGATAATGTCAATCTTGAAAGTTTCTTCATCGATTTTCATATCTTTCTCTGATTTTTTGACATTTGTATCGAAGAAATTTTAGACATTAAATTTTATCCAAAAAGTTGAAAAATAGAATTTTTGTTTTCCTTTCCTTTTCTGCTTTTAACTTTTTTTATCTTTCCAAATTTTCCGCTTTCGAACTTTAAATGTTACGTTTTGTTTTCATTATTTACCTTGGAGGGCCAAAAAACTAGGGTTTGATCAAACAAAATTCTTATTAGAGGGGCGAATCGGATTTTGACTCAGATATGATCCAAATTTGATGTAATTAATACGATATGAATTGTAACTTTTAATACGATAATTTGAATACAATCCGTATTTGAAGGTTTGACAATGGATGGAGTATTAGTATATACTTTCCTTTTTCTTTTTGAATATAAGATGTATTCTATGAGTTTGTTTGAGGGTACTTTTAAAATTGTTTAAACGTTTTTGACGAAAATGTTTTTGCTTTTGGAACTAACCAATCATTAGTAAAAACGCAAGTAAATCTTGAAAAAAAAAACTCTTAAAAGTGCTTTTTGGAAAAAACGCATAACTGGTACTTCTTACATAAGCACTTCAAATGCTTTTAACTCAAAGAAGGTACTTTCAATCATTTTAAAAGCATTTTCTAACGAGTCATATGTTAATAACAAACTAATTTCCTTCCCATACAACATCAGTATCATATGAAGTGGCGTCGTATTTTTAACCCTTAGGTTAACTGGTGCGCCAAACCAGAGTCAATAACCTCAAAGAATACATTCGTGAGAGTTTAAACTCGGAATGAGAGTTCCAAATTTTTACTCCCTTTCCACTAGACCCCTTTTGAGGTTTATAACATATTATTTTATGTTATGCATTAATTATAAATGGATTCAAATATGAATCAAGACAAATCCGATTTATTTTTAGGGCTAAAAAAACCACTATCAGTTGACAAAACACAAAGTATAAAAATGATAAAGAAATAAAATAAAGGAAAACTAATGAAAAAGACTTAAAAACTTTAAGTTTTAACGATAAGGACAAAATAAATGGTAAAGTGAATAGTACTATATTTTTTAGTGTAAAAATATGATTTTTCGTTAAAATGAACAGTCCCGCAGACTTTTCGTTAAAATTCCCATAAAATAAATGTTGACACCGAGAATTTGTATACGAGTAAAGTAGACAATTAGCTTTTTTCTTCTCTTCCACAATGTTTGGTCTGAATGCTGTGAGTACTAAATACCGTCCCCACCATATCTGGATGCTCTGAATTTGCTCATATTCGGTTCATATAACCACTGGCTTCCGGAGAGAATGTATTCCTCCAGAGGAGCATCGCATAGAGTGCGAGTGCTATAGGGCGATTCCATAACGAATACTAAACCGAGGAATCCTTAAAAATGCGGGATGTGAGAGCGAGAGAATGAGCGAGTGAATGCTCTCTCACGTCATCATTGATGCCCGCATTAGAATTCCTCGTACTAACTTGCTTGTAGGAGTAGCTTCTGGGATAAATAATCGACCTTAACTGTTTAGATAAAGGAAAAATCCAACAAGCATGTCGAAATTTATTGTACCTATCTTATGTACAAGCTATCCTCAAGGAGACTGAAGAAGATTCAAAACTGATTTTCTCTCCGGCATGCTAGGAATGGCTCCCTTTACTTGAACACAAAGAGAAGCTGCCGCAGCTGGCAAAATGAGAAGAGAAAGGAGTCATCAACGAAAGTGTTATAAGGAACGTACTCAAAATAGAATAACGGGTTTTGTTGCCCCTACCTGCAAATCTCAAGCATTCTCGTTTGGACTTGCCCTCCACAAGAGCCACCGCGAAAGAGGCTGTAAAAGTATCACCAGCTCCGGTAGTATCAAGTACTTTGGCAGCAGGTATGACTGGTTGTTTGAGTGGTTCTTCACCATCTACAAATAGGGCGGACCCTTTGTCCCCAAGTTTCACCAGGACTTGCTTAACACCCTGAGATTAAACATAAAACAAAATTACGGCTTGGTAAAGCTAGAATATAAGAGCACCTTCCCAGTGTGGTTAAATGACCTACTATCATCTAAAATCAATACTATCTGACAACATAAGGGCCAATGCAAGAAAGCTGATGGAAACGGTATCAGAACGTCATGAAAAGATCAGATTTTGATATCAGCAAGATATTTCCCTTTTTGTCCAAGATGATATAACACTGAATACGAAATTATGCAATGATAATACCAAAAATCTTCAAATCATAGAAAACACAGTCTAGAAGCTTGATTAATCTGTTCAAAGCTATGAAAACTACTCAGTGCAGCACAACTTACCATTTTATGGAGTTTCACCACAGCATTACTAATCTGTTCAAAGCTTTCAGTCGGCATTCCTGTCAAACGACCAAGCTCAGTTTCATTTGGACTCAAAATATCAACAAAGTTCAATAGTTCTCTAGAGATTGGTGTGTCCATCCCTCCAGCATCCAAAATGACTGGTACACCTGCACTCTTGGCAGCCTAATTACAAAATAGTATATCAGTTTATGAATTGTTACGAAGATAACAACGATTAATGGAATCAACATGTTCATAGTCACATCTACTATATAAAGGGACACAAAATTGAAATTCAAAGTAAATAAACTTATGTGAGGAATTGAAAGTTGCCTATGAACAGACCTACTGTCATGTACTTTACGTGACTACACGTGGTCTGCTATCGGATCCACCTTGAGCAAATTACCTTATTCCTGCAGAGATCCTATATGGTGCTATGCTGTTTACAAGACACGGGCTTCAAATCGAGACTCAAGGACCTAAAAATCAATAGCACTTCACACCAATTTAATCATTTACAGCTGTGGAATAATTTTCATATAAATTGCCATTAGTAACTCACTTCATTGCCCAGCAGTGGGGAATAAACATGGCAGAAAATACACACAGAAATTTAATTGAATCCACGCATATGCTACAAGTAGATAGCAGGATCATTTGATCCTAATCTAGCACAATCGAGCAATATCCTAAGCAAAACGGAACTTATAGATTGAAAAAAAAAATACTGAAAGCCCTGACCTTTGCAACCTGAACGTTGACCGAATCCGGAATCTCCCTCTGAAGCAGAACAATTCCAGCATTTCTCACAACCTCCAAATCCTCATCAGAAATCCTCTCAGGCCAGCACTCCATGTTGGACCCACCAACAATGATGATGGAGTTCTGCCCATCAGACTGCAACATCACCACCGCATGCCCAGTGGGCGCACCAGAAACCGCACTCAGGCGATCGAGGCAGACCCCGCCGCTCTTCAGAGCCTCGGTGATCAGCTTCCCATGGGCGTCCTCGCCCACCTGACCGACGAAGTATGTTGGGTAAGAAAGCTTGCCGCCGCAGGCAGCCTGGTTGGCGCCTTTGCCGCCAGCCAGGGTCTGGCCGCTCTTGGCTGAAATGGTCTCGCCTTCTTTGGGTAGACGGTCGATTTCGACGTAGATGTCGGCATTGGCTGAGCCGACCACCACGAGCGGCGGGGTTGTGGCGGTGAGAGGGGTTGCTGGGTTTGGGGATTTTGATGCGTCTACGGAGAAACAGGGAAATGGGTTTCTTCTATTGGATTGAAGATTTGGGTTTGCGTTGTTGATTGATCTGTTTGGGTGGGTTGGGAAATGGGTTTGAATTTTTTCGTGCCATTGATTTGACGGTGAGAAAACTGCAGCTCGGATAGCACTCATTGCTCTCTGTCTCTCTCTCCGACTGAAGTTTCAAGAGCGATGACGCTTTAGACGAGGAAGGTAATCGTCGATTGATACCCGACAAGCTTGCTGTTTGAGGATGGAGACCCAAAATTTTATGTCAGTTTTACTTTCCCATTTTACCCTTAAATTTTGAAAATATACTTTCTATTGGTATTTTTTTTTTTATTTACCCTTAAAATTTTAAATTCGATTATCATTAAAAATAAATTTAAATTACATTATTATTAGATTATTATCACATTATTATTGACTTAGTATGAGGCTAAACTTATCCGCTTCCCTTAATGTAGATAATAATATCGTTTGTTAAAAAGAAAAAGAAAAAGAGGTTTTTTTCTTTATTAAAGAAATCTAGACAACAAGAGGTGAAATTTTTAAAAGTTAAAATTGATCTTGGCCGCACTATTAATTTGAATGATCAAGATTATTTAGTCTGCAAGCTCCACACACAGATATCCAAAGACGATCTTAATCCCATTATCCAAGTCCGCAATTCATAAATTAGCATTGTTTATTACTTGGTGTTATTACATATTGAATACATCAATTTGAGCAAGATATAGAGGAAACGGCAAGAGGGATCTGCTTTGGTGCAAACATACTCAAGAGCAAGGTATAAAATATTGATGATATTAGAAATATTGGTAGTTCAAAAACACGAAAATTTCGATGAAAATATCGGTATATTATCGATATCGATAAAAATTGAATAAAAACCACGGAAATTGTAAGAAAAACTTAGAAATTTTTATTGAAACTTTGCAGGATGTTTATTTAGTCAATTATCTATTAGTTTATCACAAAAAATTAGAAGGAAATGCATTGCATGATAGATATAACTGATTTAAGTTGATTATATAGCGAGCTGACAAACATTGTGAGTGTAGAAAATATGTAGTAATTAATGAAAGAAGTTTAAACACACCATAATCATTTATATATAATAAATTAGTACAATATTTTACACTTCATACATTGCATGGTAAGATACATGAGTGACTTAGCAAAGTCTAAAATATCGATGATATCGGAAATATCGGTAGTCCAAAAACACGGAAATTTCGATGGAAATATCGGGATATTATGGATATTTTAGACCATGCTCAAGAGAGACAATTCCACTAGTGGTAATATGGTACCCATCATTAACAAGACACTCATTTTTGCTCAATCACCTGAATATTCTCCGGTTAATCGGTCTCTCGGAGTGAAACGAGCCACATCTCAGACGGATTTGCCCAATTGGGCAGTCCTCACTTGGGCACGCATTCAGAATTTGGACGCTGAAAACTCGACTTCCTGTCCTGAGTAGCTTGGCGTCGGGGAATTGTATCACCGAGATGAAGTTTTTTGAACACGTGACTTATGGTACTCATTTGACTCGATTATTGCTGCAATGTGACGAGCATGCGAGATTAATTAACGTTTAGGATAAGAGTAACGTTCTCTTGCTAGATATCTGACATGTTATATGTTAGTTAACTTGGAATCATCTCTGCAATTGTAGCATGTATTATCGGAATGTAATTTTTGAATTGTAAATAGTGTAGGATTGCTACGTAAATAGGGATTACTATAATCCTATAATATATTGTAATATTTTCCACACATTAATATAAAGAGTCATAGTTCTACATAATATCACCCGTCTAGGTTTTTTCTCGGATTCCAAGTTTTCTCTTTACGTCCTAGGGTTTATCTTTTTCACTTACCTTGCCGTCCAACCTATACCAAATTAAACAACAACAAAAAAACAACACAACTCAACTCCCAAATTGTTTTTGGACCCCGATCACGCCCTCACGGTTTTGTTTCTGGGAACTCAGATGAGAACTTCCCAGTGGATCACCCATCCTGGGATTGCTCTCATATGAAATCGCTTAACTTCAGAGTTCCGATGGAATCCGAAACCAATGAGCTCTCAAAAGGCCTCGTGCTCGGAAGAGATAGTCATGTAAATATAAGGCTTAGAGGATCCACTCTCCTGGGCGATGTGGAATGTTACATTGTAGTATTTTTTTTTTTTAGAAAAAAAAAGAGTCGGTGATTTCACCGCCTACCCTTTTGGGAACCAAAACCCTTTTAGAGGCTGTGACCTTTTTAGAGGCCGAAAAGACTCACAGATGATTTAGAAAGAAATATTACAATAAATATCTTAATCTTTTCAGCTATCAAATTGATTTGGCTTTTAATCAAGGATGATGTACTATCAAAATGATTTGGTTTTTAATCAAGATTATGTACGGATTTACAACAAAAACATACAATTACGTTTATGTTTATGTTAATTTGGACTCAACCGTTTCTCAACTTTACCAAATCCTACCAAATAGTACAAGGCCATATTCTTGAACATACTAGCAGGGATTCGCGAATTAATACAAGGCCTAAGTTGCCATTAAAACTATGAAACGGGTTCATTTTTACTTGTAAGTGAGAAAAAAACGTTCTAACTTATTAGATAACAAGTTCCATACTCAAAATCACCCCTCCAAATATTATTGTATCCAAAAGAAAGAGAGAGAAAATTGAAGGACGATATTTGTTATACCACATTTATTGTACTACTAACCACCTCCTTAATAGACGGCTAAAAGTAGAAAACTCACCTGCTGCGGATTTTTATCTCCCCTTCTTGTTATTTCACCCCTTGCGTGAGGGGTGGGATAGAGAGAAATAAAAACTCGGGCCATATAAGTAATGTAGAGGCAAGTTTGTTAAAGAGATTACGAGCAAAGTGATCAGTAAATGTGATTAATTACAGAGTCTGATTCTTGGTTTCAGGTTGACAATACGGCCATTCGCCATTCGGAATGTGCAAAGCATCACATATGATTAATGTACATATATTTCACAACTGTGTGCATCACTGGCATCCAAAGCTCATTGTATCAGAAAAAATGTTGGCCATAAAAGTTCAATCATGCAATTGAAATCTGCTGAGGATTCTACAAAATGGACATTTCCACTTTGGAGTTATTGACATAACAGAAGACTAATCTACACATAAAATGCACGAATGCAATAATAGACACCCGAAAAAATTGATCTCGCAAGAACGGAATGGTGTTATCTACGCATCTCTAGCTCACTTAGCGACTTCTTATTATCCTGCAAAATTTTAAGCAACAAATTTATGAACAATAATATTAGTAAATACAATGCACGGTGAAGTAAATTGAACAAATTTCTTGCCTTCCCAATTGAGAGAGTTCGGGCTCCGCAAGAAGCATGTCTTGCAGTGGTTTTGCATTCTTCTCTCTCTCAGCAGGACTACAAGATAAGGGAGGCAACAGCAGCATCAGTAATTTCAAGAAACAACTAGGTTGCAAACGGAACGTCAAAGCTTTACCGATCGAAGCCAAGCAACAGAAGTGTAATTTAAAAACAAAGTTTATCAGGAAATGCAAAAGAAGCGAACTACGCACCTAAACATATGATCAAGGGAGATAAGCCTGTGGTGAATTGTGTGCTTGCTGCCCACATAAGTCACAACTAAGCTGCCAGCATCCGGGTGGGGCCAGCTCCTTGAAGTAGGAAACCGGAGTACAAACGTTCCAGGTTCCTGGAAACCCCTTGAACCTTGAAGCGAAGTCTCAGCTTCTTCCTTTGTAATGAACCCTTCTATCCACTTGGGGGACGTTGAACTCCACATTGTATTTATCCCACCTCTTGATAACGTAAAAGCTACAGGATATAACCAACACCACAACTTTTCAAAGTTCTCTTTGGCGAGATGTTCTCGGCAACCAGCGATTCTCCCCAGTAGCTCAAAGTCCTGAAAGCATTTCCCAAAGGAAAAGACTAAATTTTTGCAAGCTAATTCTTTTACAAAATTTCTTCTTGGCAATTAAACTTCAGAAAAGCTGAACGAAATAGAAAAAACAAGATAAACCCCTAAACTTTGTGGAATCACACAAACCAACTGATAATTTGTATCCAAGTTCTGTTAAACAAAGCTCATCGCAGCAAGCAATGATAACGAAAGTTGAACCAAATAATGACATGGATGCTGTCACTGGAGCTCCACATGAGAAAAGACTTGAAAGAGACAACCATCAAGGTTGCTAAGAATTTACTATGACTTCGAATTATGCCAATCCTACAGCTTGAGACTCAAAAAATAAAAAACCTGCTATACTCGTAAAGTAGCCCAGGGCGTTTAACAGGTGTTTTAAATTTTGAGTTTAGCAAGGCGTTTATATTATCTGATATCTTTTCATTTTCAAGCTGTGATTCAAAGTATACAACATAAAAAAAAACCTACTAGACTCGGAATTTAAAATCTTTTCTGAGAAAAGGTTCACAAACTCAGTGGATTGAACACAAAGTTAAAATTTATTGAAAAAAATACGACTGATCTGAAAGCTTGATCATGTAGTGTTGATTGCTCCACCAAATTCAGTTGTCTGACATACAGCAATCTTTAATAAATAGTTGATTATGCTGTAGGTGTATTATGAGCAAAAGATACTTGATCCCACAGGAGATTCGAAATGTCTAATCCTTACATATTTCAACCAAGAGTAAAGTAGAGAGAGAGAGAGAGAGAGAGAGAGAGAGTACCTGCTGTGTGAGAGACCGAGAATTACAACAAGCAATCTTCATGAATTGCTCTTCAATTTCAAAAACTGCACTCTCCCATGGAACCTGGCGGTTATTTTGTGAGATGGAATTCCAAGCTTTAGTTCCTTCTTCTACCAATCTCTTTGCCATTTCTACTTGGTGCCTGGGGGAATAAACAACAAAGAAAAAGGATTCTGATTATACAAGGATAAGGAATATCAGTACCGTAAATCACAAATCAAGGATCAGTGGGTAAAAGATGATCAAACTCTTGTCCTTTTTTTTTCTTTAGTGCAAATTGACACAATATACACAAGGAAGGGGGTTAGTGACTGCATGATCAGTAATCTAATGAGATGAGCCTTTCGGGTCTGTTACTTTCTAGTTTCTTCCTACAATTATTTTTTATCGGTCATGAGTCAGTTTTCACAGAAATGTCTAGTTGGAATCTCAAACAAAAAACGGAAGCTAAGTTTGGCCACCAGTGGAGTATTGTGAATTTGGGATCCAAGCAACATTCTGTTTTTTCTGTCATAATGAACAAGAACGTGAAATATCAAGCAAGATTGGATATCATCCGATTTCTTAACTCCAACAAGTATGATAGGATATCATCATATGTTCTGTTAACTCGAGCGATACAGCCAGTAATATGATTATATTAATAAAAAAAAACTAGTGATTACCTGTGGTGTGAACATCCTGAATACAAGGAAACCTGATGGGAAAAACTCAAAATTTCTTCATTGGAAGCAGTGCTGGCAATCTCTTTGAGCAGAAGAGTCTTCTCAGATAAACCTGCTAGGCAGTATTTGAAAATAGTTGCATCTGAAATTGGATTTGTACTACTTGATGTACTCATAAGATCTGGGTTTCTCGCTTCGGGTCTCTCTGAATCAGTTCGGGAGTCGTCTATTTCTTCAACACTGTCGGGTCTACCAACCACATTTTTCGCAAGTGCTTCAACCTGATTTTCAATTTTTCTCAATCAGACTCTTGTCTATATTCACAATAGGTAGACATGACCATATCTCGATGTTACAAAATGTTTTCTAAAGGTTCAAAAGGTAGACATGACGGTCTTCATCTCTCCGGCAAAAAAATAAAAATAAAATATCATCCATAATAATCATCAAATTATATGCTCAAAGGTAGTAACTACAAATCTTGAAGGATCATGCATACTTCTAATACCGAAAATGTAGTATATATCTTTCCTTACAATATTGGTATCCTCAGAAGGAAAAAATAGCAAGTTTGGTTACTCATAAGGACTCCCTTCTATAAGAAGATTTGTGACAAAAATACTGAAGAAGACAAGTCTGGTTACGATATTATATTAGCCTCTACGGGTTATCTAATTTGTCATTATATTACTTCCAACAAAATAGGAATCTCAAACAAAAGAATCCGCTTGAAATTTTCTTATCATGAAGCACACTTGTGAAAATCAGAGAAAAAGGATGAATACCTGTTTAGCAGTTCTAGCATGAGAGTTGCATTCGTCATCGGGTTGCTCCAAGGCGGAAACAGTTGCACGTATTCTATCTTGTCCCAACCTACACCGTTTTGATGATGGACTCGGTTTCTCTTCATTAACAGAACTGTGCTGAAGTTCTAAGGTTTCATCACCCAATCCCGACAACTGAGATAAATTAACTGGATCACTGGCAGATGCTGGTCTTTTCCACGCTGTAGTGGATATTCGAGTAGTGCGGCTCCTTGAGATACAACGAATTGGAGGAGTGAATGCCTTGAGGAAAGGATACTTTTCCAATTTCGGGATGTGAAACATTACGCGGAACATCCGATTATCACACTTAGATGAAAGCTGAAAGGAGAAAGAAGGATAGTCACTGAAAATTGTAGCAAACATGGAAAAAATTCATCACAGTAAGTAAATCACCTCTGTGTATTGCACCTCAGAAAAAGGAACATTTCGATTAAAAAATTATGGGATGGTAACATGAGGAAACAAAATGATCTTTTTATTTCATTTCTAAATTAGAACCTGGGATATCTTGAGCTTAAAAGACGCATGCCCTTTCAATGTTTTACTTGGTCTGTCTGAAAAAGCAAATTCAAACCCATCATGACTTGCCAAAAGCGGAGCTTCCCCGTCACTTGTCTTCTCCACAGGTTCCCCATTGTCAGCATACACAAGGGAAGCAATAACCTTAAAGAGAACCAATGTCAACTGTGCATGTTAATATTTATTCAATGTTGCAAAGTGAAATTAACAGTATATAAAGTGTACAAAATGTCAAAACATAAATACAAACCTCCAACTCCTGGTTTGAAGGATGGGAAAAGGCATCTAACAGTACAACGTCCAGTGAAAAAATCCTGCGACACGAGGCCTGTGATATGGTAAATAAAAGTGGCAATATCAGTTAGAAAATATCTCGGTGCAGTAACCCTTAACTTTAGATAGCATCCATTATTGTAACATTGTTAGAGAATGTTTGGGATTATCATGTATATGCATGACAAACTTTTTTTTGAAAAAGTAATAGACATATCCAATTGAAGAGATAAAAATTTGAATCGATAAAGTTGTGAACCAAACTACTGGATCCTTGACGTCGTTCGTATTTGAGATTTGTGCTATAAATGAAATCAATTTTATAAAACGCATCAACCACCACTGTCTACCTCAATCTCAGAAGCAGATGAATTATCAATTTGTGGAAATGAACTACTAACCTTGCCGCCAACAATACTCCAAACACCGTCACTGTCTACCTCAATCTCAGAAGCAGATGAATTATCAATGGATAATTTTAGCGGTGGGTCCTGCGATACAAATATATTTCTTAGTAGAATAGACGTTTACTCTGGTGGATAGGGGGCTAAACGGGCTAGGAGAGTTAGTCAATTGAGATGCAAATTATAATAAACCCGTTAAGGAATTACAAGGGTGCAACTACTACGCACCTTAGCATAGTTTTCCAAAATAGATGAAGTTAAAGGCAAAACTTTGTGATTGCAGATGTAACCCTGCAAACTATTGTCCTCTCCACCACCAGATACCAAAATGATCTTCGTCAAACCACTTGAAATGGAGTCCTTGTTGAACAAAGACGACATAGATTTATTTCCCACAGCTTCACCATCAATATGCAGCCGCAAGGTATCAGACAAAACCTAAAACGAAGTCATAAACTCTGAGCATTTGATATATTAAACACAAAAGGTGCACACTAATCTCACCACCGACAAGGCCCAATCAAACTGTTTCTAGTATGTAAAATCTAAAAAACAAAACAATAATGCATTGATAAACCTCACCTTAAGCAACAAAGAAGTACGCCTTTTATGAGTTTTCAATCAAAATTTATTTACGAAGGCACGGGATCTTAATTAAATTGAATGTTTACTCTCTTATTTCCCCTTTTTCCCTTTTTCATTTCTTTGGACAAGAAAAATCTTAGTTAACTTCTTCATTTGCATAACTTATCATTAAATAGAATCTGAGTTCTTTTGTTTCCTTGACACCTATTTCTTCTTAATTACATTACGGTCCTATATCTACCAATGTATAACAAATTTATTCTCTTTTTAGCACCCAAAAGGTGCATACTAAGAAAATTTTAGCGGTAGAGACTTTAAGAAAAGACATGGAGTACTCGGAGCTAACAGAAGACTTGACGCAAACCGAATGCAATGGCGTTCTAGGATTCATACAGCCGACACCACTTAGTGGGATAAAGCTTTTTGTTGTAGTTGATGTTGTTGTTGTTTAGCAAGAACAAATTCTTGGAAACGAGTTTATCTTTAAATAACTAATAAACCATACCTCACACCCAACATGAATCCATTTCTCCATCGGAAACTCATTCTCCGTAGATACATATGAATCTTCGGACAACGAAGACAAGTCACAAGTTTCAGGAGCTTCCTTGTGCAAGATTCCCAACGGCAAAAGCACCATTTTCTTCTTCTCGCTCAAAACAAGAAAGGGCGCACTTCCAGTGGCACCCGACTGCCCCTGCATACAAGAAACGAAAAAAGAAAAAAAAATACATCATCGAACACACTCAAAGAACCAAACACCAAATGTTCCAAACCATAAAAGGAAAATCAAATTCGAACATAATCGTTTACAGAAATCGCTCCAAGAACTGAAAACAGAGATCAAACTGGTAAAACATTGAAATTCAGAGAATAACTCCAGAAAAAACCATAAAAAGAACAAAAATTGATCACCAAAAAGTCTAAGAAATCATCAGAAACTATCAAGAACACAAAAATGAGAAATGGGCATCCATTGTAATAGCTAAAAACATTAATTAAAAGGAAGGAGAAGAGAGAGAGAGAGAGAGAGAGAGAGAGACCTGAATGAGCGTGGCAGGAGAGGCAGCGGAGCTCGTGAGGTAGAGCCAAAAGCAAAGAGAAAAGGCTCCATCTTTCGGTTCAATTTCCGCTCTGAAGTCCTTCAGCAGCGAGTATTCCTCTCTTTCTTTTGCCTCATCCGCCATTGTTGTCGAGGTTTTGAGAATTCTCGGGGGTTTTGAGAATTCTTGGGGTTTATTTCCGAAAAACCTTAAAACTCTCGCTGTGTCTGGTTTTTGGGAAGAAAAAAACAGCGGTTGTTTTGAGTGACCGCTGTCAACTAACGGTTGGTACTGTTGCTTCTGTGTGTTCCACTTTGTGCTTTGAGATGGGTGATGATCCACTGCTTTGCGGAGTACTTTCGTTTCTGAACCCAAACGCGCCGTTTCGGGCTTTTTTTTTATAAAATGCTTAATTGCGCAAAGTTAAGCTGTGTTTGGGTTTTCGCATTACTAAAGAGTTTTAATCACAAATCATCCCTTATGTTTGGCTTTTTGTACGACTCTTACGCACTTCTTTTTTTAGTACACTGATATTTTTACATTAAAAGGACGGAGAGTTTGGCTAAGCCACACAATAGGCAAATTTGGTATCGAATTCGCTATCCACAAGATTTGAACTTAAGACATCTCACTTTTAAGCGAAAAAGAATATCACCATATCGTAGTACTGAATGGTCACACACTCTTGTTTAATCTTGTTCATTATTTTTGTTTAATTTAGTCAATTCAATGGTTATAAGTAAAGAGTTGTTTGTGAGATGTAAAAGAAATTAAAAATCATCTCCCTTGATTTTTTTAAAGGAAAACTAATGAAAAGCGCTTGAAAACTTTGAGTTTTAACGACAAGGACAAAATAAATGGTAAAGTGAATAATACCATGATTGACTTTTTAGAATAAAAATGTGATTTTTCGTTAAAGTGAACAATACCGAAAGCTTTTCGTTAAAATTTCCTTCTTTTTTTTATGCTTTTCTAAGAAGTTATCTTTGCTAAGAGCATCTCCATCCGTTTTTGGAGGGCAAGGGCAAGGGAACCATGAACAATATTTGCTTTTGTGCAAGTCCACCTGTTTGAGAAGAGAAAGGGCAAAGACAATGGCGATTACTATTCACATATATTTTTTATGTCTTATGCCTTGTAAGCAAGGTATAAAATATCGATGATATAGGAAATATCGATAGTTTAAAAACACGGAAATTTCGATGGAAATATCGGGATAGTATCGATATCGATAAAAATTGAATAAAAACCACGGAAATTGTAAGAAAAACTTAGAAATTTTTATTAAAACTTTGCAGGATGTTTATTTAGTCAATTATCTATTAGTTTATCACAAAAAATTGGAAGGAAATGTATTGCATGATAGATATAACTGATTTAAGTTGATTATATAGCGAGTTGACAAACATTGTGAGTGTAGAAAATATGTAGTAATTAATGAAAGAAGTTTAAACACACCATAATCATTTATATATAATGAATTAGTATAATATTTTACACTTTATACATTGCATGGTAAGATACATGAGTGACTTAGCAAGATCTAAAATATCGATGATATCGGAAATATCGGTAGTCCAAAAACACGGAAATTTCGATGAAAATATCGTGATATTATGGATATTTTAGACCATGTTTGTAAGTATGTACTTAGTAAATTTGTTCTTTGAAAATAAAACTCCCTATTTATCTCTTATAATTTAATTTTAAATACAAAGCATAGCATTACAAACAAGCATAATTAATAAAAAAATAAAAGGCAAATGAAAAAGATAGTTAAACTTTGTAATTTTGTTAAATGTGTCTATTTTTAAGTGTGTTGTTTTAGAATTGTTTGGTATTTTCAATTTTTTTTAACATTGGAAATCCAACGGTTCAGATCAGAGGACCGTTTGGAAATCCAATGGTTTGCACTGCTGCAATTGGGCAGCCGAAACGGCACTTGCGAAGGCAATTTTTGCAAAGGCAGCTGAAAGAGCACAAGCCCTTGCTCTTCCTCCGTTGGACCTGCTCTGTTCGACCAGTTCAACCCAATTGCAAGGGCAATTGGGTGACTGCTGGAGATGCTCTAACCAGAGCCAGGGCAGAAAGTGCGATCGGCCTCGGCCCCGTCTAAAGGGAGGGCTCCAAAAACCATTTGCTACATGAGCAAGCAACCAGTTTCGGGGAACATTCCGGCAACTCTTTGCAAGGGACAAATGGAAGCGATTCTGATGATGCTCTCATCGAGTTTTCCGGCAAGATCCCGGCGAGGTTGGGTTAAATGAGAAAAACGCCATACTTTCATTAGCTAATAAATAGAAACTAGCTGCTGTCGAGAGCAACATATGGTGTTAGAAATGTTAAATGGCTTTGTCATTTAAAACTAGTAGAGGTAGCAAAGTTGGGTTTAAAACTGGATGAACACTCTGAACAGTGAGCACCACAAGAAAAACCCTAATCAATGGACATTAACATAAAGTTCAGCAGTGAAATCTCTTCCGGTACACAGGATAGGTGACGATTCATACAAAACAAAGCATCACTCTCTCCTGTTTCGACAACACAGGCTTTGAGGCTTTGAAAGTTGAAATGTAATTTCGTGCTTATATTTTTCTTCTTCTGGAAAAATTAACGTAATAGAAGTCTGGCAGTAATAACTAAGTTGACATCAAGCACAAACCTTTCCTACTCGCACTCGATCAGAAGACACGAATTTAAGGGCACTTTCGTTGTATGTAGGAAGCCCCATGCTCCTCGTACCTGTCAATTGCAATCACACGAAGCAAAATATCAGTAGAGGACTCCAAAACACTCTACATGATTTCTTAATCATCTACAACGTAGATCGTTTGATATGGCTTAAGCAAGACACAGGTGAAATCATGAAACTTACTCAGCCTTGGAGAACCACATTTGCTGGAATGAACCGAGAGACGCCAATATACTTCCGCCTATCCAAACACTGCAAAATTAAACACCAACATGAAGTCAGGAAAAAGAGAAATTTTGCATGTATGTATATTATGAACATTAAATTTTTAAAAGCGCATAACCTATTACTACACAAAGGTGAAACTTGAAAGCATTTGAGTGAGTTTCGAAGTTATACGGTTAAACATGCTTCAAGTGTATTCTCTATGAGAGATGTAAAATTTCAAAGTTAAGCGACTGACAAACTGCCATCACATGACCCTAGAATAATTTCAGGGTGCTCAGATGAAAAATGTAATCCGAAAATCAAATAACAGTTGCAGAGTTGCAGCCAAATTGCTTTATGTATGGGATCTTCTGTGCTAGCATGGGCAAAGAAATGAATGAAGGACTTGAAGCAATTTATATTTACCTGAATCGCCTTTCGGTTGAATTCCCGGCCACCAATACTTTAACTCTAGCAGCTTGAGGGGACTCCTGCAGGTTGAATAATCGCATTTTGATATTTCATACTAATAAATACACAAATAATACTGTACCAGCTGAAATCAATTTAACTACTTTGAGTACAAATGATTTTAGTATGCAGAGAGTGAGATAGAGAGTTCAATGACATCGATGTATTAGGCCAATGGCCAATGCTGAAAAGCATGTCAGTGCTTTGCTTCCTGAAGATAGTATGAGCTAAGATAAACAATACAAAAGTTATAGAACGAAGGCGATGAGAAACTAGTTCTTCTAAGTTGTAATGCCACAAACACATTAAAGAACAAATTTAGTACCCAGATCTTACAGTGAATTTATAAAACATGAAATTGTTACTGCTAGACAATTGAAACAATATACCAAATAGAAGCCAAATTCAATAATAAAAACAGTTGGCTGGGATTAATAAAAAGGGAAAAAGAAACATGACTATGGTAGTGCTTCAATTAAAAGCCATACCTCCAGCATGTCTTTCTCAAGGCGTTCCTTTAACTGTTGCATTGATGCTGTACCACCGGCAAGCTGTATAAAATAACAGAAGGAAAAACCATGTCATATAATTCTCAAGTTGCACGTCAAGAAATTCCGTGGAAAAATTGGGGTTAATGGATGTGATAAACTAAGGAAATTTTCAGGAATTCTGCATATTCACCATAGAAATTGCAACACTTACTCAGCAAGTCCTACCAAAACATATCTATTTGCATCCAGAACTAAACTAATTTATGCTATTAATTTTTGTCAATTCTTTGGGAAAAAAAAAATAACTGATTCATGCATAAAATAAGTAAATTGATGCTCCAACCAAAAAAAATATAATAAATAAGTGACTGCATCTGCATCATCTTACCAGTATACTACTAAACAATTCACGCCGGATGTCCACATCACACTTGTTAATGCTCTCGATAACCTGGAGAGAAGAAACAAGAAAAGTTAACCATGAATTAAAAATGAGGGGAGAGGGGGGAAGAAAAACAGAGAAGCAACTGCATGGATACACCCACTTATTGTCAAATAAAGCAGGATATTACCATTTGTGGCAGACCACGAACAGTGGGAGCAATCTCTGCAAAATGCTCCATACCAGGAATTGTCTGACATTTTCATAAAACCAAATATGATAGATATAAGATGCAGGAAAAATATATTATTCAGTACCAATTAAAACATACATTTATGCAACCAATCCATCCAGCAACTGCTTCAACCAAAGTTATATCAGGGGTCAAATTTTCTCATGAAGTGCAATTTACAATTGACTGATAAAATGTGGTCCAACCATATAAAAAATACCCAACCTACATGCTCCACTCAGAAAGCTTCAACATACAAGCTTCAACAAAAGAAAATTCAAAGAACTTAGCGAAGAAGGCTTTGGTGTATCTAACACAATACGTTGAAATGAAGGAAAGCTTATTTATTGATATCCCCGATAAGCTACAAATATGTACATATACATGAGTCAAAATAAACACACAAGAGGGAGCCTTCACAAAGGTTGCTTAGGAGAAGTCTCAGCAGTCGGTAGAGCCCCAGAAAGAGAAGGCACCGGAGGGGGATCATTTGGAGCCTCAGTACTGGACAGAACCCTAGAAGGAGGAGGCATCAGAGGTTGATCATTTGAAGCTTCATTACGCGGTACAGCCCCAGAAGACGAAGGCAATAAATGCCTTTGGAACAAACCCACAAATCTCTGATGATCAAGTAAAACCTGACCATCAGTTTCCTTCATCTGGTCAAGCTTCCTCTTCATGTTTGTAGCATAGTCATGTGCGAGCCGGTGCAACTGTTTATTCTCATGCTTGAGCCTTCTAATCTCCTGTTTGAGACTCATCACTTCAGCCGCCAATGATTCAACTTGGCGGGTTCGAGCAAATAGGCGTTGGGCCATATTAGACACAGAACCTGCACACTGAACACTGAGAGCCAGCGAATCCTTAACAGCTAACTCATCAGACCGTTTGGAAAGTAGTCTGTTATCTTTGGGAGTGAGAAGGTTCCTGGCCACCACCGCAGCGGTCATATCATTCTTCATCACGAAATCCCCAACGGTAAGAGGACCAGTAGGGGAGACGAAGGATGGGCGCCATATGTTGTCTGGAGAAGGCGGGGCTGCCTCTTCAACAAGGTTCAAGTCAAAACGACGGTCGGAGGGGCCAGACATTTTCAAAGGTGTTGAAGAGAGAAGAGGTCGGACAAATCAAGATCTTAGAAGTGCAAGAATGAAGCTTCTACTGGTGGAGATTCAAGTGTGCTTTGGAACTTAATGCCAGCCCCTATAAAAATCTGCACTCGACGGAGCTTCAGAAATCGAAGAGGCGCCTGCTCAGAAATCGAAGAGGCGTTTGCTTTCTCAAAAGCTGGGCTGCTTAGAGATCACGAGGGTTGATCTCAGAAATCGAAGAGGCGTTTGCTTTCTCAAAAGTTGGGCTGCTCAAAGACCTCGAAGGCTGATCTCAGAAATCGAAGAGGCGCTCGCTTTCTCAAAAGCTGGGCTCCTCAGAGACCACGAGGGCCGATCTCAGAAATCGAAGAGGCACCTACTTTTCCAGCCTTGTCAGCACCTGTCACACGCACACTCAGCTTTGCGGAAATTATGGGCATTCTGTCGAAGACTTCTAGGGAAGTAGAAAACACATGAATCTTACTGTTCAATCACCCACTTCCCACACGCAACAATAGCTCATGGGTACCACAGAAAACTTTGCCAAAGTTCTCTGCCAAAGTTGAGCACGTGAAGCTTGCAGCTCCCACTACATCGCTCTGACCAAGAAGGGTAAAAGAATAGCAAAGAAACAGCACTAACAAAGTTTAGACCCATAAATTTTGAAGGTCTAGCTACCATATTATTACCCACAAGGGTAAAGGAACAGTACCACTGCTGGATAATTGGAAAGTCCCTGTGTGTCAACCTCTGTGCTTTGTGGCAAGGTAGACTAGCAAACATGCCCAACCTTTACTCATATTCGAGAAAACACTCCCAATAAGATTGCTTGCTCCAAAATCGAAGAGGCACCGTCCTCCTAATCTCGAGAGCCAGACTCCCAACATGACTACTTTCTTAAAAATCGAAGAGAGGGTAAAGGAACAGTACCATTGCTGGATAATTGGAAAGTCTCTGTGTGTCAACCTCTGTGCTTCGTGGCAAGGTAGACTAGCAAACATGCCCAACCTTTACTCACATTCGAGAAAACACTCTCAACAAGATTGCTTGCTCCAAAATCGAAGAGGCACCGCCCTCCGAATCTCGAGAGCCAGACTCCCAACATGATTACTTTCTCAAAAATCGAAGAGACACTGCTCCCCGAATCTTCGAGAGCCAGACCCCCAGCATGATTGCTTTCTCAAAAATCGATGAGGCATCGTTCTCCGAATCAATCGAAGAGGCGCTCGCTTTCTCAAAAGCTGGGCTGCTCAGAGACCACGAGGGCCGATCTCAGAAATCGAAGCGGCACCTACTTTTCTAGCCTTGTCAGCACCTGTCACACGCACACTCAGCTTTGCAGAAATTATGGGCATTCTGTCGAAGACTTCTGGTGAAGTAGAAAGCACATGAATCTTACTGTTCAATCACCCACTTCCCACACGCAACAATAGCTCATGGGTACCACAGATAACTTTGCCAAAGTTCTCTGCCAAAGTTCTCTGCCAAAGTTGAGCACGTGAAGCTTGCAGCTCCCACTACATCGCTCTGACCAAGAAAGGTAAAAGAATAGCAAAGAAACAACACTAACAAAGTTTAGACACATAAATTTTGAAGGTCTAGCTACCATATTATTACCCACAAGGGTAAAGGAACAGTACCACTGCTGGATAATTGGAAAGTCCCTGTTTGTCAACCTCTGTGCTTCGTGGCAAGGTAGACTAGCAAACATGCCCAACCTTTACTCACATTCGAGAAAACACTCCCAACAAGATTGCTTGCTCCAAAATCGAAGAGGCACCGTCCTCCGAATCTCGAGAGCCAGACTCCCAACATGACTACTTTCTCAAAATCGAAGAGAGGGTAAAGGAACAGTACCATTGCTGGATAATTGGAAAGTCCCTGTGTGTCAACCTTTGTGCTTCGTGGCAAGGTAGACTAGCAAACATGCCCAACCTTTACTCACATTCGAGACAACACTCCCAACAAGATTGCTTGCTCCAAAATCGAAGAGGCACCGCCCTCCGAATCTCGAGAGCCAGACTCCCAACATGATTACTTCCTCAAAAATCGAAGAGACACTGCTCTCCGAATCTCGAGAGCCAGACCCCCAGCATGATTGCTTTCTCAAAAATCGAAGAGGCATCGTTCTCCGAATCTCGAGAGCCAGATACCACAGACCACTTTTTCAAAGTACTCTGACAGAGTTAAAACATGTGAAACTGGCAGCTCCCACTACCGTGCTATGACCAAGCAGGGTAAAGGAATAGCATTACTACTTGTTAGGGAGACTCCTATATATGTCGACCTCCATCCCCAACGGACAGGCAGACCTGCAAAAATGCTCAACCCTTCATCATATCTGAGAGGGCACTCCCAACGAAGCCTTTCGAAATATTCAGCTTTCTTTCCCCCCGATAATACCTCTGCAAACAAGCTATACTAGAGCAAGAATATCTCATATCATCAGGGTTAAAAGCAAGAGTATCCCATATCATGCTTTTTCCCTGTCTTTTCCTTTGGCCTTGTTTTTACCTGCAAGACAAGGAGAAAGAGAGCAATCAGTCAGCACTTGGAATCAAGCTTCCAGCCAGGAACTGACTGCCTGGAACCCCTTACCTGATTACTTACCTGGCATTGCTCTCGAGTACTCATCTTCAACATCTTATGTTTCCAGGGAAGATTCCGCATCTGCTTGAGGAACAGATAGGGCAAGTGCGAAGGATACAAGGAAGCATGTGGAGACAAGCGTAACAGCACACGTGCCGATACATCCATTACTCTGTCAAAAGCAAAAGTATCCCATATCAGCAGGGTGGAACGTACTCTAGATTTGATGGACTTGTTTTGACCCTCAAATTCTTCAGCCGGCCTTATACTCTGGAGGAAACCAGAAAACCCTCCAGCTCAGTTCAAGAATAAGCCTGTGGAAAGTTACTTCTTCAAAAGCAAAAGTATCTCATATCATCTCTTCTCATTTTTCTTCTCTTTATCCTTCATGCTGCTGCAAGATGGGGAGAACGTGAACAATCAGTCGGAGCTCTGATTGCTTACCTTGTCTATCACCTCTTTCAGCAACCCCCTAGCTCGGCGACTTGGAGGACTCCTACTACATGGTTTGTATCGCGCTTGACCAAGCCTGAAACTACAAGTAAGCTTCAAGTGAAATTGATACATTACCTTGTGCATCTCCACCAGTTAAAGATACCACCCCTGGATGGAGGAATAGTACTTCCAGAGAAGATGCCACATCTACCTATGAGACAGATAAGGCAAGTCAAGACGACACC
This sequence comes from Malus domestica, assembly GCF_042453785.1. Lineage (NCBI taxonomy): Eukaryota > Viridiplantae > Streptophyta > Magnoliopsida > Rosales > Rosaceae > Malus > Malus domestica. The sequence continues at coordinate 37,259,273 of NC_091671.1, forward strand.
ACACTCCGATACTTAGAAGTTTCGTGATTACGAGATCATTCTCTCACAATATTTCCTAATGTCATTTGTACTAAATCATTCACTTGTACTCACTAAAGGAGAGCTTGAACCTATGTACTTGTGTAAACCCTTCACAATTAATGAGAACTCTTCTATTCCGTGGACGTAGCCAATCTAGGTGAACCACGTACATCTTGTGTTTGCTTTCCTATCTCTATCCATTTATATACTTATCCACACTAATGACCGGAGCAATCTAGCGAAGATCACAAAAAGCGACCGTTTTCGCTACCTAGGATCTATCTTGCAAGAGAACGGAGAATTAGATGGAGATCTCAACCATAGAATACGAGCTGGATGGATGAAGTGTAAGAATGCATCCGGCGTGTTGTGAGACCGTCGTAGGCCACTGAAGCTCAAGGGAAAATTTTATAGGACGGCAATAAGGCCAGCGATGTTGTATAGCACAGAATGTTGGGCGGTGAAGCATCAACACGTACACAAAATGGGTGTAGCGGAGATGAGGATGCTTCGTGGGTTGTGTGGGCACACGAGAAAGGATAAGATTGGGAATGAGGATATCCGAGGTAAAGTAGGAGTAGCTGAAATTGTAGGAAAGATGAGAGAAAATCGGCTCCGGTGATTTGGACATGTGCAAAGAAGGCCGAATGACGCTCCGGTTCGAAGATGTGACTACGGGACAGAGGTTCAAGGCCGAAGGGGTAGAGGAAGACCTAGGAAAACTTTGGAAGAGACTCTAAGAAAAGACTTAGAGTACTTGGATCTAACGGAGGACATGACACAAAACCGAGCGCAATGGCGTTCTAGGATTCATATAGCCGACCCCACTTAGTGGGAAAAGGCTTTGTTGTTGTTGTTGTTGTTTCATATATCCAAATATTACCCATACAATTAGTAGACATGAAGATATTAGTAATCAAGTAATGAACTATTCCACGAATTCCAATTTATTGATCAAACCAAAAACAGCCCACAGAAACAAACTCGAGATATCCTTCGAGTCAGCAGTTATCTAAGCATAAAGAAATGCTGAAAATGAACAAGGCATATGATAGACTTAGTGTCCATAGTACTTTGTAGATTATCTTTCTTTTTCAATAAAGTTCCTGTTTTCTTGTCCCATAAAAAAATGCTCAAGATGAAACAGTCATGTCTCACTTTGCACAAGGTTCACATGTTAAGACGAAGTGGGAACTAGGAACCGTTAGTTGAATGAAATTATTGAACAGATAATAATAAGATCGTGGTGAAATGCAAATGTGTCCCATGAGATTTCAAGGATTCAAGGAAAGTGTTAAAAACTGGCATCATATAGTTTAGAACTTTAGAAGACATCCACCTGAGCCAAGGATGGGTTAAAGAGAATATCAGGAATCTTGAATCTATCAGCTCCGATTTCAATTGTCCTGTATCATGCAGGATCATAAAGTAACTATACATTTATATTAGAAACAAAATTCACAAGTTAATTAAATAGTATACAATATGCGCAAAATTAGATTGTCATCATTTAACAAAGTGCACCATGAATTAACAAGATCAAGAACAGATCTAATGAATTCAATAAGGGAAAGTGTAACCCTCGAAACAAATAGAAAAGTTACAACAAACCAAGATGCAAAAGAATAGGACTCACTGGCCATCAGGAAGCTCGTATGAGGTCATTGGAATGTTTGAATATGCGATTTCTGGAAGAAAAAAAAATGAAAATCCTATTAGAATGCTAATTGAACATTTTTTTATCTTTGCTTGAAGAATATAGCAATTAATACAGGAGCTATGAACAATATGAAAACAACTAACAAGGTTGAATCATAGAAATAAACCATCATCCATTCATCGTGTAAAAGTAAACAATATCCTAAAAACTCCAAGCAATTGAGTTTTCAAAGAGCTAATATGCTCTATCCTGCAAAACTCTGAAAACTCCAATAATCAAGCTGTCAAAGAGTTAAGCTATCTCTGTACTCCTTAAGTACTAATTGTATCAACATTTGAATGAATTTCCAGATCAAAAAACTTTTAAGAGAACATAAGGTCATATATGGACCTTCAAGCAACAATCAAGGATATCATTTGTGAATAAAGAGAATAAATGCAAAATTGCCCTTCCAAATATCAGGTCTTAAACAAATGAATATGTTTTGAACCCAGTAGCAAAAATAAAACAATAACCAATTGATTTTTTTATTTTTTTATTTTTTTGAATCTGCTATCAAGACTAAAATGTAATGTCACTAACAAAGTTTATAGCCTAAAAAACATTAAAACACATGAGAAAGGGATATATAGCAAACCATCATATGGAGTGTCTGGGGCTCTACACACGCATTCTTTGATGTCACTAGCAATTATCCTCTGCCACGAAGAAACATTCAGCAGAAATGAAAAAAAAAAAAAAAATATATATATATATATATATACAACATTGAGAATATCATTAAGCTGGGCATAGAGTCTCTAGCTTTTTGTCAATCACAGACCTGGGCATAGAGTCTGTAGCTTTCTGTGGTATTTGGAAAATCAACGTCTACTACCTACAACATTGAGAATATCATTAAGCTAAACAAATGCGATATTAAGCTATCAAAAAGGAAAACAAAAATATTCATCTATATTACTGATGAAGTCTCACAATTGATAACAAGATAAACGAAGGATGCATAGTCCCAGAGGAACAATTAATAACCCGACAGCAAGTATGCACCAACCCACCACTATAATATTCAGACTGGAAGCATATTTTGCTACTCTTAGCATTCCACTATTTTAGAATACATCCACCAGTAAAATCCAAAGGTACCTGAAACTCTCCAGGTCGTGTTTCCTTTCTCTTAAAAGAATATCTGGGTTTAATCTACAAATAAATAAGAAAAGGATTAAATAAGGTAAAAACAGCAATTTTGGGCAAATGATTCCCCTCTAAAACGAAATTTAGGTGGTCACTCACTGTCATGCCTTTACTTTCCAAACTTTTTGTCAAACAATCAGTAAGAAACTCTCCCCCAATAGGAGAAGATGACACAGCCTGTAACAAGTTGACAAATAACAAAATAGGAAAGAAAAAATGGGTGTCAAAATTTGACAGATTGGTTAAATTCTTATATATGGAATCACAGAAACAAGCAATCATAAATTTTCGGTTTATTTCACTTTACAGAAGGTTTCTAAAGGCATTTATAGAGTGCAAGAGGGCATTATACAATATATATATATATATATATATATATATATATGTGTGTGTGTGTGTGTGTGTATGTATATGTATATGTGGCGCACCTTGAAATGTAATTATATAAAAATAAGCTATAAATTAACTTGTTATGAATGAAGATCTATCATCTAATTTGACAGGAAAGTGAGAAATACCTTTTGAAGAACATAGCCATCATGAACTGGAGCAACTGTAGTTGATCCTCCACCACTAGATGAATTTTATAATTTTGCATAATACCGTACATTAGTTTTGCATTCGCAATAATCAGGCAAAATATAAAGGGGGCAATAAATACACTAGAAATGATGTTAAAAACTCATGTTGTACATTGCATATAAAACAATATCAAATTCATAGATGTAGTATTCATAAAGTTTAAATTCAGTTGATACATTATCGTTTGGTTTATGATTCCTAAAGTTACATTCATAATTTCAGAAATTTCTGCATTTGTCCATTTTTACCTACAGGCCACTGAGATAGATATTCTTTTGACATTTATTAGAATTTGAACTACTGATTTGTATCCATCAACATTCTCTTTCTTGGGATTAACATAAAACAAAAATCATGTGGATCTATGGTCTGCATCAATTGGACAGATTGACTTAAAATAAGCTTATGCATAAGTGTGAAAATGAAAGGATGCGATCATAGAAATGGTAATCCAATTATATACAATTGGTTTAAAACAAAAGACGATGTGCAAGTACTAAAATTATATACAGCAAGAGTCAAAATGATGTCATCTACCTACCTATCAACTACTAATGAGGTAGCTCGACCTGATGCAAACGATGTGAGAACCTGACATAAGAAAAAATATAACAGTTACTCACTAATTACAGACTGAATTTCAAAAGGAAACAAAGAGCAGAGTCTGCAAATAGTAATTCATGTTCTACAAGTTGGAATCAGGGAGATGGGGTGAACCCATACAGCATTCTTGGCCAAAAATAAGGCAGGAACTTTGTACTTTTCGAACATAAGCTCTGCCGTCCTGTCAGGTACAACACAAAACTCAATCACTTAACCTAAAAACTAAACAGCATAAAGACACACCAACTAAACCATCAATAATGATGGAACAAATAATATCATTTCTATAAAACCTTTCATCAATGGGGCCAGCATACTTATTACAAGTTAGACACCTAAAAACAAGAAATCTAGGTATGCAACAACTGTACACAGACACAATGAAGCCATCAGTCTGCAAAGAAAAATACAAAAGTTCGTACAGCTGAGCTTTGCAAGGCATAGGGGTCAATGTGAAGTCTAACTTTATCACAAAAGAATACATGACCTATTACATAAGTATTTTAGCTCGACTTGAGCTGATGAGAAAATTTAATAATTACCATATTACCTTTCTCTTTGTTGTTGAGTGTTTGAAGATGGCTCTGCAAGTAGCATTGGATGCTCTTTGGGATCAACCAATAGACATTCCCTGAAATAATAGCAAGCACTTACTGATATGGTAATACCAAAATCAAACATCTAACTAAATAATTGGGAAACATATATTGCCAGATGGACAGTTAACAGGGAAAAGGATAACAGCCAAGCCTTCACACTATATAACAGTATTGAATATGAGCTGCTACAGTATTACGTACATCTGTTAAGTTCAAACTCGTATTACGCGAATAATGGAATACGGTTGAACAAAAGAACTTCTAACATATGATAATCGCTCCCCAAAAACAGATGACATCAGTATTCTTCTGACCAATTAGATCAGTGAGAAAAATTTGTACCAAAGCATTACCGCGGTGAAGATGTATACAGAAATGAGTACTAGAATCATTATCATTTGTTGATCATTATATCCTAATGTTACTAAAACCGTAAGCGTAATAGAAGAAGCTGACCATTCAGGGCGTTGCATTATATGCATGCCTTATCTTTACTTAACCAAATTATTAATCAACAATTAAATGAGAAAACTAATTTAACCCATAGTAGATTACTAATTCATCCATTAGTAGTTACCTAAAAGCATGGTCCCATATACTCTCCACAGCATCCCAGTCAACAACAACTCCATCCTTTATGGATGACAGCACCTGATACAACAGCAGTAGTTAACCAAAATCTAACAGCAAAAGATCGAAACTGTGCTTCAATTACAAAAGCTTTTAATTCGAAACTGACCTCCATATGATCCCGACGGTACCCTAAGGCTTGAGATCCTACATATAATTTGCGCTTTCCCTTGGCTTTGTCAGAATCAAGAGATTTTGAATTATTCTTTGGTTCTACAGCAGGTCCAGAGTTGTTTTCCATTTCAGTTGCATCAACTTCCATTTGATCAATTGACCCAACAACCTAAACGAAGAAGAACAGATGCCAAAACCAGGTTACATTTTTAATTCACTTATGAACTAGTAATGATGAATATCCAATTAACAGACAGACGCACAGTAAACAAATTTTACACCCAATGTGACTAATTTAATAAGTAAGGTCAATCCACTAATATGTTGAAGTTTGATGCATATAAACTTCATAACTAATAAGTTTAAAAAATTAAAAAAAATAAAATAAAATGAAAAGCTTCATCCACTCTTCAAAAATTCCTTAGTCATTTAAGCACAACCATGAGCTTCCCGCCTAAACAAGTGTATCTGACCAGCCTTAACTCCCCCTCTACTGAAGATGTTCCCCCAATAGTCTCACATTATCCATCATGGTATAGAAAATAGCGACGAGGGACTCTGGACTCATCATTCTTCTGGGTAAAAAACAACTTACAATTCAAATATCTTTGGGACGGTCGAAACGCCAAATTTGTACTGAAAAGGATTTATGAAGAACAAAATCTTTAGCTATAATCTTAAAAGTTTTCAAATGGGCAATTGCAAAACACACATTCTGCATTACCACTAAATCTGGCAAAATGGGTAAACATTTCCCGGATCTATAAAATAAGAATCCTCAGTACTACATTTTCGGTTACACAAACCAACAAAGTTGTGAAATTTTCTACAACAATTAAGGTTTAAAAAGAAAGAGAGAGTAAATGTGACTGCCACTATGAACAATTGAAGTAAAAATTGAGCAGAAAGTAAGCACATACGGAAGGGAAGACGGCCTTGGGCACATCTTCGCCAGCATAGCCGGCTTTGCAAGTGTGGGAGCCGAGGTCGAGGATGATAGCTGATACCTCATCTGCAACCAAAGAAACCAGAAATCCCAAAAAAAAAAAAAAAAAATCACCAAAAAATAAGAAAAAAAAATTAAGAAAAAGAATGAGAAATCTTGTGGCATGCGAGTGCTGTTAGGTTTTTGATGAACTCACCGCCTCCGTACATAATTGAAGTTTTCTGAGAGACAAGAATTTGCTCTGCGAGTGCGGGAGGAGGAGGAGAATTTGCTCTGTGAGTGCGGGAGGAGAAGGAACGAGCGAGGGAGAAGGGTTTAACGAAGTTTGGATTTGGGGGGTTTGGACTTTTGGAGTGGAGACTTCAGCAACGACTAGCTCGGTGCTTTTATTTTCATTATTTATTTATTTCTCTCTAATTACACAACTACCCCATGACTTTTTGTATTTGATTCACCCAATTCCTAAATGTTTTTTTGTTACAAATTGGTCCCTTACCTTTTCAAATTTTGTTGGTAAATAGTGACACAAGTTACAAAAGCTGACAGCAATAGCGGTATGTGCAATTCAATTCGATTGTTTTTTTTAGTTTAAACGGTGTCAACCATGTTAACAAAGAAATTTTTTGAATGATGCCTAATAGTTATGGTTTTTGAAGATTCGTGAGAGGCATAAGAGGTAGGGTAGTTGTGCACCCGATGCTTATTTCTATGAAGGATCTTGGGCCCTTACATTATTTCTATTAACCATGTAAATGCCAAGTGGCACAATCTTAGTTAAACATGTGCTTTGATTGACCATTGGATTCTAGCTAGATTGGAAGATTGGTGACCGTTGGATATTAGTTAGTTAGAAGTTACTTAGTTATTAAGTTTCATATCTTCCATAAATAGTGAGTGGGTTCGCTTTACAATGTAATGAAGGTTTTATCTTTGTAATACAAAAGCATCTTTAAATTCTCTCTCTAAAACTCTATGTGTCATTTTTTTGCTTCCTGTAACAACTGTTATGATGGTATCGAGTCGGTTCATTCTTTTTGGGGGGCACGGTGCTAATTGGAGCAAGTCAGTGCTGGTTCAAATCAGATTTCCTCTCGATTGCTGGTTCTTTTTCTCGAAGTTTCAACAATGGCGGTGCTATTTGGATCTTGACGATACTTGTGAAATCAAGTTCTTTCTTTTTTATTCTCAGGTTGATTGATTGTTCTTGAGACTAAAATTGAGGCACGAAGCAATTCTGGTTTATGTAATTGTTGGAAAATGTTGAATTTCTTGGAAAATCGTTGAGGCACGAAGCCATATATGTTTTTTGGATATTGAATCTGATTCTGATATTGTTGTAGCACGAAACTTACTATTCTCAAAATCTTGAATTGTTGAAAAGGATTATAGCATGAAGCTCCCATTTCTTTCCAGAAAACACAAATTAGGGCACGAAGCTCTCTGATGTGTATGAATTTGGTCTTATTGAAACGAAGTATGTTATTTGATGGGTAAAAGATATTTGTTTGCATAATATTGTTGATTGATATATAGTTTGGAGATAAAATGTGATTATAGTTGATATAAGGTGATTGAAATTGGTATTTCTGAAGAATTAAGTTCTCTGTGGAGTTGTTTGTTTGGCTAATTGTAGTTCTTCTATAGCAACATGAGTTCTTCACCACTCAAGATTAAAGGTTTGTTGGGAATGCTTACAATTCGGTTACAAGATGATAATTTTGCTAAGTGGTCTTTTCAATTTCAATCTGTCTTGGAAGGATATGATTTTTTTACTACTTTGATGGTACCAATATTTGTCCTTCTAAGTATGTAATGTCTTTGGAGAGTGGAGTGACAAAGGAAATAACTGCAGTGTATCGTGAGTGGATAAAGACCGATAAGGCATTACTTAGTCTTCTGATTGCAACACTTGGCGATGAGGCAATTGAATATGTAGACAGCTTGGACACAACTTACTGATAGGTATGTTTTTGTGTCAATGGCAAGGATAAATCATCTCAAGACTAAGCTACACATAATCAAGAAAGAAACTGATTCAATAGAGAAAATATTTGCTAAGGCTTAAACATTTGAAGGATCAATTACAAGCTGCAGGAGAACATATTTCAAAGAATGATCTGATTGTTGCTGCCTTAGTTGGCTTACCATCTGAGTATAACATGATAAGACCTGTGATTGTGGCAAGAGAGTTGCCTATAACTTTAAAGGAATTTCATGCACAACTACTAAGTGCAGAAAAGATAGCTGAAGAATATCAAACTACAATGCAGTTTCCAATGACAAGCATGCTTTCTCAGGGTGAATCTTTTGCCGGTGGAGCTCAAAAACAATTTTACCAAGGGGAGTCTTCTGTAACAGGTGCTAACAAGTCGTTTTATCAAGGAGAGGGTTCATATGGTTCTAGTTCCAATTCTCAAAATTATAATGGTGTTGGATTTGTGGGGCAATATCAAAGGAACTCTAGCAATGGCAATGGTGGAAATGGATCTAATGGGGAGAACCACTTTCATATGGTACTGACTTCCGGAGTCTCATATAGGCTATGCAATATTATTATTTTTTCACTAGGTCTGACAATGCTTTCGCACTTAACCAAGTTTGTCAGTTCATGCATTCTCCTACAAGTGCTCATTGGGCTGCGGTAAAGAGAATACTAGGTTACTTAAAAGCCACTCACGATCACGGCTTTGTGTATAAGCCAAGTCCTCTTACCATTAGTGTGTGTGTCAACGCAAATTAAGCTGGTGATCCTGATGACTGGAACTCCACTGGTGGTTACTGCATCTTTCTTGGAGATAATTTAATCTCATGGAGCTCCAAGAAACAGTGGGTGTGTCTCGAAGCGGAATATCGTCAACTTGCATATACTTTTTTTCTTTTCTTTTTCTTCCAACTTGCATATACTTCAATTGCTTCTCTTGGTTTCAAAACCTTTTCCGAGATCTACACCTCTCTCTTGATCCTCCACTTTTGTGCTATGATAATATCAGTGCTCTTGCTTTTGCTTCTAATCCTGTCTATCAAGCACGCACGCGCCATGTCGAAGTGGATTATCATTACATTAATGTCACTCGCAAGAAGATTGTTGTTGACTGTGTTGCTTCAGCTAATCAGCTTGTTGATCTTTTGACCAAAGGTTTATCCTCTTCACCATTTACCAACCCGGTTTCCAAGCTTTCCGTTCTCTAACGATCACTCAGCTCGCAGGGCCGTGATAAGCCAACTGATAAGTCAAAACCGAACCAGTTTGAATTTCCTTCTTCTCGCTCTTCTTCACAAGCGAACACATCGATTCATCTCAAAACTCTCCAGCAGATAGAGACTTCTAGTTAATATTATCTTCTATCATATCACATGTAATTATTTGATATTTGAGATGACTCTCACTTGTAACATAATCATCTAATGTGACAGTATATAATGAACATGCAGGCTCACTCATTATTCGTCGAGTTGAGTTTATTCATTCAAAAATGGGTATCCACTTAAAAGTTAAATCAAATAGTGAAGTTTTTATGTAAAATTTGATTTAAATGACGAAACAATAACAAAGTGTGTAGAAAAATATAAAAAACAATACTTCATTTCCAGATGAAAACAAGCAACAAACTTAAGTCTTGTAATCTGAAGTTCAATCAGCAATCCTATTAAATGTTGGTCTATAGGGGGTTGGATGTAATAAGTGCTTGTATTAATTTGGGTTAGAAATTGACTTAGGTTGGGTTGGGCATGAGAGGGAAAAACAACTCAATAAACAATCGAGTTGAAGTCGAATTGATTCGGGTGAATTTTAACCATGAAATAACCTGCGGGATCATGTTTAAAGTTGTGTTGGATATGGGCGAATTCAAAAACGCAAGTCGCATTTTTAATTTGAAGAGCAAGTTGTTAACATTTTCAATTTGCTAATTATGTTGCTACTTTCATTAAAGATGGTTCCTACAATGCATTCATCGAATTAGTAAACAATTTTTTTGACGTGACAGTCACACTACCTCAAATTTATGACTCCTCACTTTTAAAGAAAAATTTCAGTCAGTCGAGAACATGATCCGGTACATCAAATATTATGATACAATTGGTTAAAAACTTAAGAAAAACAAAATTCCCAACTAATTATAAGATGTTTTTCTAGTGAACCGTTCTTTATTTTCGTCACACTAAAAGTATGTCCTACCCTTGAGATATGAGTTCATGACCATGCATGATGAAATCAATCGAGCTAATGACCTTCACAGGTCACACTTCACAGCTGTGTTTATTTTCCCAAAAAGGGTTGTACTGTGTTAGTCCTGTGAATTTTGAACACCGACGTAAATGGCAAAGGACAGGTGGAGTGGAATAATTTGTCACATCAGCTTGAATTTCACATGATGCATGCACACACTACCTGACATTCAGCTGCACCTTTCTCATGGGTTTTTGGTTGCTGGTGACTTTGCTGTCATGCCACCCTTTTTATGTCCTCATCTACTTCAATTTAATTGATTTATGTCTAAGTAATCACTCTACTTTTGCCATAGGTTAAGTCAATCATGATTGTCATGCATTTTAACTTTCTCATGTAACAATATATGATTAATTTGAGATACCGTTATAACAGCATTTTAGTTGTACGAAAGTTCTACTATTGATTCAAGATGGCCATGCATTTTAATTTTCTCACATAATAGTGTATGATTAATTTGAGATTCGTCACAGTGACATTTCAGTTGTACGGAAGTTCTACTCTTGATGCAGAATCTCAAACTAGTAAAATGTGAATACAAAGTGCCCTTGCGCACATTATTAACAGTATTACCAGTGCATGATTAACGTAAAGTATCATCAAAATGACATCCTGTTAGAGGAAAATTCTTCTGTTTACTCGCAGCCCCAAACTAGTAAAGTGTGAATGCATTAGAGAGACGAAAAGCACTTTGGTCGCTTTCCCTAATAAAAACACTTGTTGTGTCAAAATTTCAATGATCCAACAGCACTTTGTTTCTGTGAACAGTTTCTCAGATAAAGCCAACTTCTACTTAACCATTACTTCAAATTATTTCCTTGGTGTAGTTCTTTGTGAATCAAATTCGCAGAGAACAAAATATGGGAAAGGCTTTGGTTTTAGCGTTCTACATAACCATATGCTGTGTTGCTTTTATTATATCAAAGATTGTTATTTCAGTCCTCATCTATAAGCGCTGGAAGAAGAAGCACTTGGTCCATGAAGATGGCTTCTCTGGTATGCTCGAAAACTCCATGAAAACACTCGGTTTTACGCGTCTTAGAGGGTATCTTTTATGACACCCTCATCCACGATGCTCAAAATGACGCATTTTCCGTGTAATCTTCGATGAAATTCGTAGCAATAAACTATATATCCTGATTGATGTATTGTAATGTGCATGTATACAGGTGGGAGAATGGTTTTGTTCAGGGCACCAACAATGAAACCTCTGAAAACGGATGTGTTCTTGAAGAAGACACTGAAGTTGAGCAACAAGGACATCATTGGTTCCGGAGGCTACGGGACGGTTTATAAGCTGACAGTAAATGACTCCACAGCCTTTGCTGTGAAAAGATTGAGCAGAGGAAGTCCAGAGAGAGATCGAGGCTTCGAGAGAGAGCTCGAAGCAATGGGGGACATAAAACACCGCAACATCGTCACCCTTCATGGATATTACACTGCTCCAAACTATAATCTTCTCATATATGAACTGGTGCCTAATGGAAGTTTGGATGCAGTCCTGCATGGTATGCACATATGCACTCAAATTTTACAAAAATGCAAAATTTCCATTTGTCTATGGTGATCATCTGGTAAATTACGATGCAGGAAGATCAACGGACAAGATGCTTTTGGATTGGCCTACCAGATACAAAATAGCACTAGGTGCAGCAAGAGGAATATCGTACCTTCATCACGATTGCATCCCTCACATAATCCACAGAGATATCAAATCAAGCAACATCTTGTTGGATCAAAACATGGAGGCTCGAGTGTCTGATTTCGGATTGGCCACCTTGATGGAACCGGATAAGACTCATGTTTCGACACTTGTAGCTGGAACTTTCGGATACTTAGCTCCTGGTACAGTTGAAGTTCACCCTTGAATTTACAATAATATTGTCAGTAGCATACTGCTCAGTTACTTTCTTGTGTATTGATGTAAGACAGACCATTTTTCTGCAGAATATTTTGATACGGGAAGAGCAACAGTGAAAGGCGATGTTTACAGTTTTGGAGTGGTTTTACTAGAGCTTCTAACCGGAAAGAAACCTACGGATGAAGCATTCATTGAGGAGGGAACAAAGCTTGTGACATGGGTAAGTTATGAACTCAACACTTCAATAAGCAATAGCAACCCTTATTTTACTGAATCCTCCATGTTCTTACTTGAATTGCCATAAAATTACTGCCATTGTTGATCAGTGACTAAACCTACCTGCAAATCAATCGGTTAATGATGTTCGCAGGTGAAGGCAGTTGTTCAAGACAGAAGGGAGGAGTATGTACTTGACAGTAACTTAGGCTGCTGTTCGATCGATGAGATTAACACTGTTTTTAGTATTGCATTAATCTGCCTCGAACCGGAGCCTTCAAAGAGGCCTACCATGGATGAGGTTGTCAAGATGCTTGAGCAGATCAAAAATAAAAAATAACAAACTTGTAAAAGACACATAAATTTGTACACCTGTTTATACCTAAAATGTTCGTACCTAGAGCTTTCTTATGAAAACAAAAATTAAATTAAATTCCTATAAGGTTTGAAAATCATTTTAAACGCTTTCTGTAAGCACATATACATTTAATTCCCTTCCAGTTTCAATGGCGACTCCTCTTAATTCTTCTTCAACATCGTCAACCCACTACTCCTGCTGCTGCTTATCTGTGAAGCGTCGTCCTATTTTTGATCTGCTCCGAATATACACTATCTTATGCCTATGAAGCTGGAGGGCACCAACTATATTATCTAGAGGTATCTGTTTGTCCCCATACTGAGAGTTTACGATCTTACTGGCTACATCGATGGCTCACTCAGATGTCCAGACACATTCATCGTCCAAGATTCAACGACAGCAGAGCTGGTTAATCTGGGCTATGAGCTATGGTGCAGGAAGGATCAAGCAGTGGTGGCGGTGATGAATGCTAAACTCTCACCTTCAGCACTCAGAAAAGTCTTCCATTGCTCTACAGCCAAAGAACTATGGCTTGCTTGCAGCTTTTCAACCCTACCGTATGATTATTTTGAAGTGTACTATATATTTTCTTAATTATTAGTTACTACATATTTTAGTGGTTAGGATTCATGATTATAATAACCATTATCAGTGATATATATATATATATATCTTCTAGCTGAACTTTCTGTTTGTATTTACGACCACTCGCTATCAGTTCCAAATTCATGGCTATCGATGCCTATGTTGAAGAGGGAGGCCCTGATCACTAGGACAATCTACCACTTGCTATTCAAAATCGGTATTATTTTCACTAGTTTCGTTAAATGGGGCTCAAACTTTCCTTCTCATCATAATCAACTAATGGTTTTATTTGGTTTGAACCTTTGTTACGGAATATACATTGATAGTTACACTACTGCAATCACAATGACCTACAATGGTTTCTCAATAGCTTTGCAATCTGATAATCGGGAAGGCATGCCTTGCCCCGCCACCTATGGTTTGAAGGCTAGCAGCTTCTTGTTTGATTATGTTGCCTACCTAGACGGTGTTTTAGGCCTAAAATCAGCATTCGTTAATCTATACTAGAATTCAACACTGAGCAGGTCTATCAACTAGTTAGAGACTAGAATTAGATACATGGTTTGATGATTGGCAAGAAAGTTTGTTTCAGCCAATCAAATGTGCATAGTGCATAAGGTAATTTCAGGGGAAGAATGAACATTAATACAAGAAGAAGAACATTAAACAAAACAGAACTTGCAAATCAATTGGTTAATGATGTTGCGGGTGAAGGCGGTTGTTCAGGACAGAAGGGAGGAGTATGTACTTGATACTAACTTAGGTTGTTGTTCAGTCGGCAAGATTAGCATCGTTCTTAGTATTGCACTAGTTTTCCTTGAACCCAGGCCTTCAAAGAGGCCTACCATGGTGAAGTTGTTAAGATGCTTGAGAAGATAAAAAAATAATAAACTTGTAAAAGACACTTAAACTCGTACACCTGTTTATATCTGAAATGTCCATACCTGGATCTTTCTTCCGCCATTTCTCTCATATATACACAAATGATGAGCAATTCAAGTAGACATCTGTTATGGCTTACTGTTCTGTAAACATTATTTTATTTGTGTTGTAGATTGTATTCTAACCGGAGAGTAATCGGCAAGATAGCCACCATAAGATGGTTAAGAAATATATTTTCTTTCAATTTATACCACTTCCTGGTCCAATTCAAGGTACACAAATAGATACATAAACAAAAGGCAGGCTCAAGTGGCTAATAGAGAAAATGAAAAAGCTTACTCGTAGCATCTACTTGAGGATTGATTCCAGTCCTTTCACAACTGAAGCTTTCAAGGAGAAAGAAACAGGAGTATCTCCAACGAATACATCAAAAAGAGCAAAAGCCACATTTTCTGATTTAATTTCAGCATCCACTCCAGACGGAAGCCCATCAGACGAGATAGAGACCTAAATATCACAATAAATCTCATTTGATAAGATTGCATGGACAGAAAAAATTCACATTGAAGAAGCATAACATAACTATGTTGGTTTAGATTTGCAAACACAAACTAGCATCAGAATGCGTGTTAGAGGAAGTCCGAGAGAAATAATTCAGGGAAACATAGAACTCCCAAAAGCCTGCCCTAGTTAGCTTGCATAAGAAACCAGTAAATTCGAACTTACAAGCATTTTGGAAGGGTCTGGCCAAGTCAAAAATATGAAAGTTCCTTTCTTAAGAGGTTGCCCTTGAAAGATGCTACGGAATGTGGACAGTGCGGATTCATCAACAGGGGTTGGTGATTTGATTCTTGGAGAGATGGCATCATTCAAGGCGTCCCAAAAAGTTTTCCCATCAACATCTCTAACCAGAACAATCTGTATCGATTTCTCCGAAGGAGCTGCAATTAGGAAAAGTAACGTTAGCATCCTCTTTATGTGCGAGTGTGTGTGGCAAGGAAGATGCATAATTTTTATGATTATTACATAGAAAAATAGAGTTGAACAAGGATGAATCCTCTTGAATCTCAGCAGCTGATCTTCCTTTCCAAGCATTCAAACTATTTAAGACGGACTGGTTCACATATAGTCCTGCAGCATAGACTTCTACGCCAATAATTGCAAAGACCTTTTCCCTGTATCCTATAACCATTGCCAACATTAAGGTTATTTGCTACATGCATCATGCAATTATTTGTATCAAAACTCAAAAGGAAACACAGAGAAATCTTTATATTCTTAGAGTGAATGCACTTTGCTATATGTGATTTGAAGCAACTGACCAGTTCCAAGCAACGTCAATGAACTCGAACAGCCCGGTAAACTCAAAGATGTTTGAAATTTCTCTTTGGTGGCAGGTTCCTCTATAATTCTGCATTTCCAACTGCAGCTTTGTTTATATAGAAAAGTACATCAGGTTTTGTTATGAATGCAATCAAAGGAGAATATAATGAGTGATTGAAATGGAACAGCATAGTAAATCTTGAACACAAAAACTGAATGCATTCTCGTGATTACGATACCACTGATAACAGATTTTATATTGAACCAGCTAGATCTGTTTCATGGTGATGATGAAAATTGTGTTCTATCTTCTCAGTCTTCAACGAAAAACGATAACACATCAGATTAATCACCCTGATGATGAAAACTGTGTTCTATGTTCTATACCCCAACATAAGACCTGGCCATTAGGAATTTCAGAAAGTGAAACCGCTCTCAAGTCTAGTAGCATTCTTTCACATTCTTACAACTGGAGTTCAATGTTTCTTTAAGGTTCAATCTTTATCAGATTGTCTCCATGTTTTCAAACTTCTGAGACCAGTATCAAATTCTACAACTTCACCAAGTATTTTTGTTTCATTTTAAGCAATACAACCACATAATTGACTAAAGTCACCGACTTTTGGAAATATACTCACTCTCTGACCAGAAATTTGATTGCTTTCTTCTCCTCCACCTCAATTCAACAACATTAATCATATCAAAAAACTCGACCACATACATTTGCAAGATTTTACCAGAGCTTGCTTTCTGCAGTCGCACCATTCGCCTGATGAACAATTCTAGATACATTTCTTGTTCTAAGTTACTGCTGGGGTAACACCCCAAAGCCCAATTGGGATTTTAACAGAAAGAAAGTAAATTTCTCCGCAGATAATTTACCATGGCAACTGAAATTTCAAATGAACATTAACATAGCAAAACTTTTTTCACTTCACTCAGAAGAAATTAAAATTAAATCCTGCAGATAATTGAAACAAGAAATGAGGAAGCTAAGTGGGAATTATTCACCTGAAGTTGAGGAAGCATTTACTGCAAAAGGGGTCTGAGATTTGATGTTCTTGTGAGGGGGGAAGTGAATGGGGTTTTGGCAAATGAGAACATTTGGGTTTGAAATTCCAGTCGGGAATCCAATTCTGGGTTTGGGAATGCAGTTCCTGGTGGGAGTGGGAAATTGGAGCCATTTGGGACTGCAAATTGCTTGAGCTTCAAACATGCTTTCAATTTTTGGTTTCTGGAAAACCTGTTTTCCATCCAAACTGTAGATATGGAACAAATTCATAGTCACGTGAGGTCTCGATCTAATAATATAATGTCATACGTTAGAAACTTACATATATCATTGTTTTATTAGAATTAGAGATCATGATGAACGTCGAGCCTTAATTTATTGGTTACACAACTAACAAAACAAATTAAATCTTAATTTTTGTATTTTTAAATAAAAATTTAACGATTAAAATATCTGAAGTACTCGATACACTAAAGCTGCCAAGAAAGTCACTGTAACTCAAAAGTTAGGATTGTAAATTTGACCAATTAACATGGATTTCACTTCAATCCTACAAACATAACCGATATAGGTTAGAGAAACTCCCCCATTAATAGTATTAAAATAAGAGTGCATTTTTGCTTATCATCATTTAGTATGGTATATGCTTACCATCTTATTTATCACCGATTTGTACTTATTTATTACACGAATCTCGAAATTCAAATTCATCTAATAATGATAAATAGGATGATGAACATATATCACGTTAAATGATGATGAACAAAAATGTTTCCTTAAAAAAAATATGAATCATCGGAATGTGAAGCGAGCAGTCAGTTGGGCACTGACTCCGATAACTAGAAGTTGAATCGGAGGTGGCTGATGATGTAAGGGAGACGCAAAGTCAGTCAGGCTCCCTCCCTCCACGTGGATGTTGTTCTCAAAAGCTCCAATCTTTCCAACTTTCCAATAGAATTCTCAAACGGCTCACTTAATATAGCCGTTACACTTTGCCCCTTTCTCCCACTTTAAAAATCCTACCATTCTCTCTCTAATTCCATTCCACCCTCAGCAGACAAAATATTTCAACTTTCTTCTTTCTTCTCTCTGACAGCTCTCAATGGCTAAAGCAGCTCTCTCTGTTCTGCTCCTGCTCCTGCTCTTGTCCTTCACTTCAGGTACTTCTTGTGAAAAACTGAGTTAGATTTCGTTAAAGATACAATAACTAGGATGTAGCAGCGAAAACTTTATGTACTTTGGAGTTTAGAGCGCTATATTTTTTATCATTTTGGGTTTTCTTGCACTTGGATTATAGCATTGTGCTAAATTTCATGCGAGTTATTGCTTAATTAACACTTTACAACTGACATTTTAAGTTGTGATGTCCTTTTTTTTTTTGGACAAATAAGTTATACTGACTGGCATTAACTTATATGCACTGTACTTATCTCAGTTCTGAACCTCTAATTTCAAATTTACTGTTGTCTTTGCAGAAACTTTGCTCATGGTAAATGGACAGGTAATTAATATATCAAAAGTTACTAAAAAAATGAAACATGTAACTTCAAATACAAACCTACAACAACGCACTTTAAACTGATACTTTTCTCGTTCTGTTACTCAAATGCAGAAAACTTGGTGTGTGGCCAGACCTTCGTCCGACCAAGCAACGCTCTTATCGAATCTGAATTACGCGTGCGCGCACGTAGATTGCCAGATTCTTCGAAAGGGATGCCCGTGCTCGTCGCCGGATAATCTCATGAACCGTGCCTCCATAGCCATGAACATGTATTACCAATCCAAGGGAAAGAACCAGTGGAATTGTGACTTTAGAGGCTCTGCTCTCATTGTCGTGACTGATCCAAGTAAGTAACATTTTTTTTCATGAAGAAAGTCACTCATTTAATTTGTGTGGTATTTTATTTATTTATTTATTTATTTTTGTATTGATTTGCAGGTTATGGTGACTGCATCTATGCATAGTCCTCAGTAAAAGAAAGTGCATGGGATCGTTAGAATTTTAGCTTTTAATGTGCTACCGGGGATGTCAAATTTTCACATTACCTCAAATGGATAGATTTTTAATAAGACTTTAGATTTGTAGTTAAGTAATTGTTGCGATTCAAGAACAAATATATGGATTAAACTCAATTTATATGACAAATTAGTACATGAATGAGGATGTGAAAATAAATTGGAATTGTACGTATGTGAAACACCTTATAAGCGTCTCAAACGTGCTAGTTCCTGTGAAGAAACTTGCATGTTATATCTTGAGAAAATTGTAACAATAGTTCATTGACTTTAATTCAATTGGAGCACTGATCTCTCGACTAAAAAATCATGACCATTTGTCCCTTAACTCATCAAAACATGCAACTATGGTCATTTTTATCAAATCCGTTAGAACTTTAGTCAAAATGAGTGACGTGCCACACATGCGAGGATAAATCAAGGGCAAACAAGGAAAACCAAATGAGAAACTTTAAGTCAATTGGAGTAATAGCAGCCCTCAACTTTAATCCAATTGTAGTAATGATTCTTCCAACACGATTCATTTTGACGGAAGTTCTGAAAAAAGTTGACTTAAAAGACCATAACTACACGTTTTGATAAGTTAAGAGATTAACGAGGGATTATTGCTTCAATTAGATTAAAGTTGAAAGACAATTTCTACAATTTTCTCTATTATCTTTGTATTACAACAATTAGTAAACAAATGTCTCGCAAAATTTCAAATTTACATATGCAAGATGCCAGCGGAATGATCGGCCCAATAGAGGCTGGGGTTGGTTCCTTCCCATCGCGTCCTTCCTTGTGTCAATATATAAAACAAGTGCATCAAAACAAGAAACGAGAACTAGGTCGATCTATTCTATGCAAAGCATAACTGCACAGATGAAAGTGAAACTTCTATATAAATACTGTAGGAATAACCACATAAAGGACCGAAATTTGATCTTATAAAATCAAACAAATGCAACTTTAATAGGTAGTGAGTACAAAAATTACACATGATTCCTATACAACCATTTGATGCTACCTTCCTCTGCCACATTTAGTTGTTGAAACTTATGATTCATTTATTAAAATAGTAGCTGAAAGACATCACGGACTGCAGTAGATAAATAAGGACTCACAATTTCCTTCCAACCAATCAATAAAGACTCACACCTAATTTTTTGATTGAAAACAAGACCATGAAATGTGCATCAAGTGAGCTGATGTCAGTACAGGAAAAGATGCGGTCCATTAATTTCCTGTCTTGCTTTTTGTTGGCTTAAGCGGTAACTAGTTAATAACTTAATACGACGTAAGCCGTTAATTTCAATTCAGCTCATGATATTTCTTGTAATTTAAAATGATTATTGTTTTTAATTTATCATCGAAAGATCATCTTTACAAAAATTTATTAAAATTAGAAGTTAGTTCAATGAAAAATTCACAATAATAATTAAAGGTCTAAACGATTGTTTGCGCCAATAATGACTTAAAAAATAGACTGTTTAGATCATGAGATTACTTTGTGAAGTAAACCCAAATGAGTAATTAGAACCTTGAAAAATTCTAAGGAGACTCTCTCAAAGTAGGATTCTCCATTGATTCTCTGATACCTCACATTTTAACGTCAATTTCGGTGCCAACATTACAAAACATTTTTCAAAAAACATAAGGTGGCAGAGACTCTACAAAAAATCTCACTTTTGAGAGAGTCTCCTTAGCATTTCTACACCTTATTAAGTTATTAACTAGTTCAGAGAGCTTAAGGGGAGGGATCCCCATTTTTTGAAAAAAATGGGGATTAGGTGTGGGGCCCACTTCACATCTAATTTCAACGATCCGAACCGTCTATTTTGTTAGTCTCGATTCATAAATCATCCTTGCAAAAATTCAATTCAATCCGAAACCATTTGCCTATTTAATTATCAATATCAAATTTCATATTTTTTTATATAACAAAGTATTCGTTCATTTCCTTGAACCAATTAGATGTCTTAAACATTTCCAATTTAGCTAATATTTTCTAAGGATGATCTATGAATCAAGACTAACAAAATAGACGGTTCGGATCGTTGAAATTAGATGTGAAGTGGACCCCACACCTAATCTCCATTTTAAAAAAAAAATGGGGATCCCTCCCCTTAAGCTCTCTGTAACTAGTTTACACTTGAGCACTTATATATATATATATATATTATTATCTATTTACCTTTGGGTGTTCTTATTCGACCCAAAAGCAAGTATAAAGGTATTGTTATCATTCTAAAACCTCTAATTAGCTCGCTATTGTTTTCTTTTTGTTATTGAATACAAAAGTGAATATTCAGCCGTTGAACTTTGCACATTACTGTATTAATTATTTTACATATAAAACGTGTAATAAAATGATACTTGCACAACTATGTTTCTTTTATTTTCGGGCCTCAATGTCCTCTTTCCTAAGAAACGATATTTGCACAACTATCATGTTAATGTGATTGCTAAGTGGATTACATGATATATTTTTTCCCGTATTATGCCATGTGGTCTCTTTGGACCTCTCATTGGATCTTATACGAGGCCGGATAAATATAAGATAACTCGGTAAATTTACTATATATTTTATTTGACAAGACGATAATTAATGATTGTTATTAGCAGACAAGTACATTAATCTATGTAACTGACCTAACGAGCATAAATTTACTACCTATTCTAAATTGCTCTAACATACGAATACGAGAATTCAAACTTTGATACTATCAGATAAGTATAATACACTACGCAACTGACCTAAACCGTATCTACATATGCACAAAAGAACAATTATTTTAGTTAATATTTGTGTAATAGTGTAATATAATAATTGCTAAAGAGAAAAAAAAATAAAAAATCAGGCAACATTCACAAGAGAAATTCTTTGATAGGTGTAATATCCATTATCCATTACCGCCAGTCGTTTAGAGGGAAATTGGTTTTCTGGCTCTTATTTCACCAACAAACTTGAAAAATTGCGAGGACACAAAGGCCAACTCTTTTTCTTAGGGTCACTCATCTTTCTCACTCTCTCCCAACTGATAAGGAGGTGCAAAGAGAACTCTCTCTGTCTCTCTATATATTTATACGTATGCGTGGGCTTCTTGGATCCACTCAATTGCTATTCCAACTTGTGCCTCATGTTAAAACGGAAGCTTTCCATTCCCAGTGGCCCCATTTGATTGTTTTTACAGAGTTTTCTTCATTACCCACAGCTGTTTTAATGACTATTTTCTTGCTGGTGTTTGGTTTCTGAGAAAATTTTGGTGATTTTCCATTCTGCGTTTTTGAGCTTTGGTGATTTTGTTTCTGGGTTATTGAGCTTTGGTGATTTTGGCTTCTGGGTTTTGGTTAGAATGATGTCAATGACATGCCACACTCTTGATGCGAGAGCTGTGATGGATTTTGTGGCTTGTGGGTGTTCTTCCAATGCTTTGTTGGACCGTTATTCGGTGAGGAATTACTCGAAGGCGAATCCCAAGGGCAGTTGTAGAGGTTATGGAGCTCGTCGGAATCGAATTCGGTGTGGAGTTTCTTCAATGACAACAGCTGAGACTCCAATACCAAAGAAGGCAGATAATGCTCTGCTGAATGGTAAGACAACAGAACTTTTTGTTTCAAGTTTGAGCTTTTAATTACTAGAATTTATTTGAATACCATATGAGTTATTTCTATCAAATGCTTGAATTACAGGTGCGCCTGAAGGTCTTCCACAGGTTTTAAATTTAAAGAAAGAATCCAGAAAGCCGGTTTCGCTGACAAATTTGTTTGAAATTGTTGCTGATGACCTCCTCACATTAAATCAAAATCTTCAGTCTGTAAGTACTCCTTTTGGATTTCCTGGTGCTGTGTGATAATTTTAGTTATTAGGAAGTTTATGGTGTAGAATGTTGTTACAGTATCTAATCATTTGTTCGTGCCGGGGCCTAGCTGAGCTTAGTTTTAAACAATCATTTTCTGCTTGATGAGATTCTATCAGTTACTATGTTTTCCCGTTAAGCCCTTTTGAAAATAAAGTTTGCAATGCTTCGATGTGAAAATCAGTACTGCACTGACAAACGAGAATACGTGTGTGGATGTGTTTTCTGGTGTGGCGATGTGCTTAGTTTAGAAGCTGGCAATTTGGAACCTTTTGGTTGTTTTGACATCAATACAGATAGCTCTTTTAAAGATCGATAGGACCTTGTTAAAGCTGGAATCGTTATGATAAATGTACTGATAAGTGGAAGTGTTATGCTTGTTTGTACGTTATTTTGCCTTTCCCATTTATTGTTTGGCCTTACGAATGAATAGCATCCTTGTTCACTTATTTTGTCCATGTCTTCCCGTTCTATGTAGATATGGCTGTTATCCATTTGATCACTTATCAGTTATAGTTGAGCATACATGTCCAATGGCAGAGGTCAGAAGGCCTTACTCCAACTGTTGGGGTAGGCAACATAATTCTTTACCCTGTTCTTTCTTGTTTACCTTATCCCATCTACAAATTTTCTCTGTCTTTTTGAAATTATCATCCTTTCCTTCATTCCAAATGTTGTCGATTGCAAAGGAAGAAATTTATGTGGCAGTCTGGCATGATGGTGTTATATTCGTTAGTTTGAGTGACCTGCATTCTTGGAACACTTTTCCAATCTTGAACTTGCTGTACTGTGAAAAATTCTTATCAATCATCCTTTGCTAGAAATGTCAACTTATTTCTTTCTCTCACTGTCGAGTTATGGCACCCTTGTCGTACCAAAAATGTTTGTCGACTAGATTTTTGTTGAGGTAGACTGACCAGGTTTAAAGTTATGGACGTTATTTTTAATATCATATAGCTTTATACGATTTGCTAATATAATAATTATAGTTTACTTGGCAAGTGTTAGGAAAATCAACCATGCTAATGCAATATTTCATCTCATTACTCCTTCTGGTTAAGTGTTACTGTACGATAAAAAAATTACGTGCTTGATGATTTATGGAAAATTAGATTACTGTACATAGTGTCAGGGGGACTAGTTACAGGCCCTTATTTTCTGTTATACCTACTTGAAGAGAAAAAGGATACTTTGTGATAATATGCTGTTTTAGATTGTTGGTGCAGAAAACCCCGTCTTAATGTCAGCTGCTGAGCAGATCTTTGGTGCCGGTGGGAAGAGGATGAGACCCGCATTGGTGTTTCTAGTGTCCAGAGCAACAGCAGAACTAGTTGGATTGAAGTGAGTTTCATTCAATGTTCTTAAACCGCTGTATTGTATGAGGTTAACAGATTATAACTTCTCTCTAAACTTCCATGTTCAGGGAACTTACCAAAGAGCATCGGCGATTGGCAGAGATCATCGAAATGATCCATACAGCAAGCTTGATACATGATGATGTTTTGGATGAAAGTGACATGCGACGAGGTAGCCATTATTATCTTCTTATGCATGTCACGTGTAAAATTATAGAGATGTCTCTGTGTCAAAATATATCACCTTCCTAATTTTTGGCCCAAATTTCAGCTACTACAGTATATGTCCTTTAAGTATATGTAGTCTGAATGAACTTGATAACATTATCAGAAAACGGAATGGACGTTAAATCTAGACCTGACATTCCTCGTTGTTATAAATGCTTGAAATGTATGCATTGGCTGAGGGCAGAGATTATCTAGAAAGCATTGCCAGTAAGTTGTGTTACATTGAGCGGCAGTGTTCTCTAATAGACTAATACTAAGCGATTACCACGTTACCCAAATTTATTATTATTGTTTCATTTCTTTGTTTTATTTTCTGTCCCCTTTCAATCTGATTCCATTGAATTTGAACCCAATTTGCAGGGAAGGAAACTGTTCATCAAATGTTCGGTACAAGAGTGGCAGTGCTTGCTGGGGACTTCATGTTTGCACAGTCATCATGGTATCTTGCAAATCTAGAAAACATTCAGGTCATCAAGCTCATCAGCCAGGTAAGTTGTGTCATATTTATACTCTCGAAGCCATCATGAATCGAATCTTCTTTCTAAAAGACACTTTCAAACTCAAAAGTTGAAGAACCAAAAAATTAGAAAGAGGTTGCATTCTTTTACATACTTGCAAGTTGCAACCTTTAATTTAGACGTAATTCTGTTAGCGCTATGGCAGGTTATCAAAGATTTTGCAAGTGGTGAAATAAAGCAGGCATCTAGCTTGTTTGATTGTGACGTCGAACTTGAGGAGTACTTGCTTAAGAGCTACTACAAAACAGCCTCCTTAATCGCTGCAAGTACCAAAGGAGCTGCCATTTTTAGTGGGGTTGACAACTATGTAATGGAGAAAATGTACGACTATGGCAAGAATCTTGGGCTGTCCTTCCAAGTTGTTGATGACATATTGGATTTCACACAGTCGGCGGAGCAGCTGGGGAAGCCTGCTGGAACTGACCTTGCCAAAGGAAACCTGACAGCCCCGGTTATATTTGCTTTGAAGAAAGAACCAAAACTAAGAGACATAATTGAATCAGAATTCAGCGAGACTGGTTCCCTCGACGAAGCCATTGCATTGGTTAAGGCTTGTGGGGGGATTGAACAAGCACAAGAATTAGCGAAAGAGAAAGCTCATCTTGCAATACAAAATCTCGAGTGTCTTCCCAAGACTGCTTTTCGGTTAGCGCTGGAGGATATGGTGATGTTCAATCTTCAACGGATTGATTAGCGGGCTAATTTTTTTGGATAGCGAGTATAGACAAGCACTCTTCAGGCAGAAGGAAGAAAGGCTAAAGATTGAAAGCGTCTACCGCTGCAAGCACTTTTCTGCACATGTACAAAAGTGCTTCTGCCAGTGATGACAAGCTGATAGCCACTGCTTCTAGTGTTGATTTAGTTATACATTCTTCATAACAATGAAATTGATACTTCACCATTGTTGTACAATAAAATTCTGAGGTCATCAATAATCTTCACCAATATATTTTTACTGTTTGCTATCTTGTTGATGCTTTGAACTCCAACGACTTACGCATTTTGTGTATCGTTTGAACTAAGATCTCGCGTGCAGAAATTCCCACGACTGCGCACTCCTTCATAGTTTAATTTTAATTAGTTCTAGTTTAGTTTTAATTTATTCACTTTTTCACATCATTTACCCTTATGGTTACGTCATCTCTTGGTGACGGCCAACATGCTTTGACCTTCCTAGTGTCACGGGATGACTCTTTAAGCCTTCCGCCCGTGCGGCACTTAGACTTGAATACCTCGATGAACAAGCTAAGTAAGCCTTTGAAGCCTCGCTTCCCCGGATCGAATCACAAAGAAAGCTAAGATAGCTTGGAGAATGCTAAGATCACTTAGAAGATGGGAGAAAGGAAGCTTTGTATTGAAACTTAAGAGAACTTTACAATTGCTTACAACTCTTGGATGGTTTGGCCAAATGGCCTTACCTCCTATTTATAGGCCTAAGTCACCTCCTCAATGGAGGGTTCTAGAATCCCCTACTTACATCCAAAAATATCTAGCATAGTTCTAGATACAACTTGCCTAATCTAGATTATTCTAGGTGAGGCTTAAATATGTACACTTGTGTGGAATGTTCCGGAATGCCCTAGATTATCTTGAATGCTCCGCCACGTTCTTGATTTCTCCGGGACGTTCCAGAAGCTTCCATGAAGACATGGCTTCATGGGCTTAGATATATGATGTCTTGGGCATTTTCTTTGTTTTTAACATGCGGCCCGTGACATCCTCCCCCACTTAAGCCGTCGACGTCCTCGTCGACTCTTGCCTCTCGAATGTCTGAATCAAGTCATTATATTGCCATAAGGACGTCTCCTTCTCCCATGTTGCTTCGGAGTATGGTAGCCCCTTCCATTTGACAAAGTACTCCACATGCTTTGGTTGTCTTGGTCGCACCACGACACGCTTGGCTTCAATGCTCTCCACTTCTTTGTCAAATGCCTCCGTCATCAAAGGGGGTGCTCGATGAGACTCACCTCGACTTGGTTCCTCATTGTCTGCATGATAAGGCTTCAAGTTGCTTACATGGAACACCGGGTGAAACTTGAGGTGGGGTGGGAGTTCCACAACATACGCGGCTTTGCCAACCTTCTTGATGATAGGGAATGGTCCCTCATATTTCCGCAACAAGCTCTTATGCAAGCCACGAGTACTCTTGTGCTGAGACGCATTGAGCTTCACAAAGACTTGGTCGCCAGTTTGGAACTCCACATTCCTTCGCTTGCGATCTGCCCATTTCTTCATCTTCTTTGAAGCCTTCTCCAAATGAGCTCGAGCAAGTTCGTGGGCTAATTGCCACTCCTTAGCAGTTTTGAAAGCGGCTGGACTATTCCCCGTGTAGCCAGTCACGACCGTGTTCGGGGTCAAGGGTTGTTGCCCTATAGCCAACTCGAACGGACTTTTCCCCGTCGACTCCGAACGTTGCAAGTTATAAGAGAATTGGGCAATATCAAGTAACTTAGCCCAATCTCGTTGATTGGCACTAACATAGTGCCGCAAATAAGTCTCCAACAATGCATTAACCCGCTCCGTTTGTCCATCAGTTTGGGGATGAAAAGCTGTGGAGAAGTCTAACTTTGAGCCAAGTAGCTTGAAGAGCTCCTTCCAAAATCTACCTGTGAAGCGAGCATCTCGATCGCTGACTATGCTCCTCGGAACACCCCAATACTTCACCACGTGCTTTAGAAACAAACGTGCAGCTACTTCGGCTGTACACTCCACGGGTGCGGGTATGAAAGTGGCATACTTGGTGAATCTATCGACCACGACGAAGATAGATCCACATCCATCAGACTTGGGCAAATGTGTGATGAAATCCATGGTCAAACACTCCCATGGTCTTGATGGGGTGGGAAGTGGTTCCAACAGTCCTCCCGGTTGCCTTTGTTCCACTTTGTCTTGTTGGCATACAAGACAAGTCTTCACGTATGAATCTACATCATCCCGCATTTGTGGCCAATAATAAGCATCGCTCACCAAAGCCAACGTGCGGTGAGTGCCAGGATGTCCTGCCCACATTGAGTCATGGCACTCCTTAAGGATTTCTTTCCTTAAGCTTCCCCACTTTGGGATGTAGATCCGCTTGCCCTTGGTGTATAACAAGCCGTCCTCAAGCCGAAACCTTCTTGTCTTCCCATCCTTGACAAACTCCACAATGTTCTTGGCTTGGACGTCATGTGATAAACCTTCTCGGACACGGCCCAAGAGATGGCTTTGCGGCTTGAGTACCGTAGCCATTAACTCTACTCGTCTACTTAGAGCATCGGCCACCACGTTCTCCTTTCCTTGCTTGTACTCTAGCTTGTAATCAAACTCCGCTAAGAACTCTTGCCACCTTGCTTTCTTAGGTGTGAGCTTTTGTTGGGTTTGAAAGTAGCTAGTGGCAACGTTGTTCGTCTTGATGATGAATGGGGTACCAAGCAAGTAATGCCTCCAAACTCTAAGGCAATGGACGATGGCGGTCATCTCCTTTTCATGGGTCGTGTACCTTTTCTCGGCATTGTTTAGCTTGCGACTTTCATAGGCTATTGGATGTCCCTCTTGCATCAACACTCCTCCTATGGCAAAGTCGGAAGCATCAGTGTGCAACTCGAATGGCTTACTAAGGTCGGGCAACCTTAGTACAGGCTCCTCCATTAGGGCATTCTTCAACCTCTCAAAGGCCTCTTGACACCGGTCCGTCCATTCCCATGCCTTGTTCTTCTTAAGAAGGTCTGTTAAGGGTGCTGCTATGGCTGAATACCCTTTTATGAATCTCCGATAGTAGTTGGCTAGCCCCAGAAAGGATCGTAGTGTTGGTACCTTGGTCGGCGGTTCCCACTCTTGAATGGCCTTGATCTTGCCCTTTTCCATCATAAGTTTCCCCTCCTTTATCTTGTGGCCAAGAAATTCTACTTCTTTTGTGGCAAAGGAGCATTTCTCCTTCTTGACATAGAGTTCATGCTCCCGAAGGGTCTTGAACACTATGCGCAAGTGCTTGACGTGCTCCTCCAATGTCTTGCTATAGACAACGATATCATCAATGTAAACCACGACAAACTTGTCAAGATAAGGATGGAATACCTTATTCATCAATGTGCAGAATGTTGCGGGGGCATTGGTTAGACCAAATGGCATGACTTTATACTCGAACGCTCCATATCTGGTCACCATCACCGTCTTCGATTCGTCTCCAGGGGCTATCCTCACTTGGTAGTATCCCGATCGAAGATCTAACTTTGTGAAGTACCTTGCTTCACCAAGTTGATCGAATAAGTCGGCGATCAACGGAAGTGGGTACTTGTTCTTGATGGTAATCTTGTTCAATGCTCTATAGTCGATGCACAACCTTAGGCTACCTTCTTTCTTGCGTTGGAACAAGACGGGTGCACCATATGGGGATTTGGAAGGTTGGATGTAGCCAGCATCAAGCAGCTCGTTGAGTTGCTTCCTCAATTCCTCCAACTCGGGTGGCGACATCCTATAAGGTGATTTGGAGGGAGGCTTAGCACCAGGCTCCAACTCGATTGCATGGTCGACCTCTCTCCTTGGTGGCAACTTCTTTGGCAGTTCCTTAGGCATCACGTCCGCAAACTCCACAAGGACGTCTTCCACTTGTTTCGGCAAAGGCCCGTGCTTCTCCTCCCCTTCATTCAACATTAGGGTTGCAAGAAATGTGGCCTCGCCTTTCTTCCAAGACTTGGCAAATTGAATTGCCGACAAGTGTTGGGTACACTTCTTGGCTTGCCTTTCCAATGGCACCAGGCAAGGTTGTCTTCCGTCGGCCAGGATACAGAAAATATTGTAGAAGGGAATGGGAAAGGCTCGTACCTTGTCCATGAACTCTAACCCAATGACTACGCCATAGTCGTCCATCTTGACTACGGTGAAGTCGATCTTTCCCTTCCATGTGCCAATGTCTACTTGTACATTTCGCGCAACTCCAACAATGGGGGTGGCAGCGGAATTTACCGTCTTCACGCTACCAGGCTCCTTTGTGACTCGGAGGCCAAGCCTTGTGGCTTCCTCCGACGTCATGAAGTTGTGTGTTGCTCCCGTGTCCACCAACACACGCGTCGTCTTGTCACCAGTCTTGACGTCGACGAACAATGATCCTCCCCCAACTTGAGCCTTAGGTTGTGGGAGGGTTGTCTGGATGGCATTCAGTAGACGGATGCATCCCATCGTTGCATCGTTACTCTCCTCGGCCTTGTCCTCCTTGAAGGCCATGGCCTTAAGGGCCTTCTTTTGTGGGCAATCTCGCATCATGTGAGGGCCGTCGCATAGGTAACAAGTGGGTTGCCAAGACTTACCTTTGCCTTTGTCATGCTTATCGGCTTTCTTCTCCTTCGGTTTGCTTGTCTCGGCCTTGTCCTTCGGCTTATGTTCTCCCCCACTTCTCTCATGGTTACCCCTCTTCCCCGTGGACTTGGAATCACCTTGGTGGCTTGATTTAAACTCAATCAAGGATTCGGCAGCGGCAATGGCATCAGACAATGTTTGCACGTGTCTCCTTTGTAGTTCGAGTTTTGCCCAATTTTGCAGTCCACTCATGAAGTACATGAGCTTGTCTTCCTCTAACATGTTGGGCACCTCGAATAACAAGCTCACGAAGGCGTTGACGCTCCCCGTTTGCTTGAGCCACCTTAGTTTCTCCTTGGCTTCATACTTGGCATTTTGGGGATAGAAGTGCAACATAAGATCTTTCTTAAATTCATCCCAAGTGGTGAGGGAGAACGTACCTTGCTCAATCTCCATGCTCCGACGACGCCACCACATAAGGGCATTGTCGGCTAAGAACATGGTTGCCGTCGAGATTTTGGACTCGTCATCTTCAAGCTTCAGGTACTTGAAGTATCGCTCCACGTTCCACACGAATGTGTCGAGCTCATTTGCTTCCCTCTTCCCATTATAGGATTTGGGTTTAAAGGAGTCGATTACCTTGGAGTCCAACGCTTTGATTTCCCTCGGCCCTTGCACGAATTGCTTCACAACTGCTTCTTTACAAAACGCCACATCTCCCTTAAGTTCCCTTGTGTCCTTTATCTCTTCTTGAAGCGCCACAAACCTTGCCTCTATGTTGTCAAGGTGAACCTGGACTTCCCTCCGCATCTTGTCTGCCATGGTGTTGAGAGCGCCAAGGAGCTCATCTCGTAGCCCTTCCACCAAGCCACGCAATTCATCCTTACCATTGTCCACCATGGTTTGGATTTCCTCCTTGTCGACAACGTCCTCATCAAGTCGAGTATCGAACTCGAGTATGGTTCGTTCCACCTTCTCGAGTCGCTCTTCCATGGTCTCCATCGATGCTTGCAAGTCCTTTAACTTTGGCTTGCTCTTGGCAACGTCTTGGACCTCGGCAGTACGCTCCCTTAGATCGGAGACTCCGGACACCATCTCTCCACTTGCCATATCCTGCTTTCCTTCAAGTGATTCACGAGCTTGGCTCTGATACCAGCTGTCACGGGATGACTCTTTAAGCCTTCCGCCCGTGCGGCACTTAGACTTGAATACCTCGATGAACAAGCTAAGTAAGCCTTTGAAGCCTCGCTTCCCCGGATCGAATCACAAAGAAAGCTAAGATAGCTTGGAGAATGCTAAGATCACTTAGAAGATGGGAGAAAGGAAGCTTTGTATTGAAACTTAAGAGAACTTTACAATTGCTTACAACTCTTGGATGGTTTGGCCAAATGGCCTTACCTCCTATTTATAGGCCTAAGTCACCTCCTCAATGGAGGGTTCTAGAATCCCCTACTTACATCCAAAAATATCTAGCATAGTTCTAGATACAACTTGCCTAATCTAGATTATTCTAGGTGAGGCTTAAATATGTACACTTGTGTGGAATGTTCCGGAATGCCCTAGATTATCTTGAATGCTCCGCCACGTTCTTGATTTCTCCGGGACGTTCCAGAAGCTTCCATGAAGACATGGCTTCATGGGCTTAGATATATGATGTCTTGGGCATTTTCTTTGTTTTTAACATGCGGCCCGTGACACTAGGTTGGGATGTGTTAGATGTCACACTGAAAAATTTCTTGTCAGTCAACGGCGTCTTGATTCCAAAGTTTTGTTATGCTCAAGATTTTATTTTATTTTATATACGATATATTTACGGAATTGGCAATTCATATGTGCCTATCTTAATAATGTCATGCATGCAAGTCGAACATAAGACTTTTCATTTACAATTAAAGATGGATACTATTATATTGTAATACTAATTAGTTTAAAAAGAAAAAAACCAAATCAAATGGTTGGATCATAAGTTTTGACTGTGGACCGGCCCAATTCTGCCGCTAAATAACGAATCCAGGAGGATCCTGAAGATCGGTGAATTGTGTCAGTTCATTATACATTATACGGTCAGAAATTATTTTAAATATTTTTATTTAGAATCAAATACAACAATATTTGATTAAAACTGACCGTATAATGTACGATGAACAAACACGATTCACAGATTCCAAGATCATCACCAGAAGGATCCGGAGAGGATCCTGTTGGCTAAATTACACCCTAACCCGACCCGTTGGTCGGCTCGTCCTGGCTTTTACCTTGGCCTGATGCACAAGCAAACTCCTTCAGCCTTCAAATTCATCGAATTTCTTACAAAATTTACAGCCTTTCAAGCTTTCTATAGTGAGAAAGTAGAGAGAGAGAGAGAGAGAGAGAGAGAGAGAGAGAGAGAGAGAGGAGATGAGGCTGCTGGGCTACTTGGGACAATGGCGAAGCGTAGCAAAAGAAGCCATGGATCTGTCAGTAACTGTAGCAAAGTTCATGGGCTTGCTCCACATCACCGACGCCTACCTCTGCTCATCCACCCTCGTCCGTCACTCTAGCAATCCCATCACTCCTTCTCTTTCCCAGTTTCCATATTCCAAATGCGCCGTCGTCTGATTATCCGCTGCGTGCAGGTCTACGGCCCCAGTATGCTCCCTACCCTGAACATCTCCGGCGACGTCCTCCTCTCCGAACACGTGTCCCATCGCATTGGGAAGGTGGGTCCCGGCGATTTGGTCCTGGTTCGGTCTCCGACGGACCCTCGGAAGATCGTGACCAAGCGTGTCCTGGGTATGCAGGGTGACAAAGTCACCTACTTTGTCGATCCAAAGCACAGCGACAGGTTGCATACGACCGTGGTATGTGAAATTGTGCTATTTCTTCGTCTATTTTGATGGCTTTGGTAATTTGTTTGTGATTACAAGTTGTTATTTTTCTTGGGTAGAGTTCAATTTTTCACTGCTTTTTGTAATTTTCATTTAGTAAAAAGTTAGTAGCTTGTAATTGAATGACATTGTTTTGGTGTTTTTAATGGCTTGCTCTTACTAATTGAAGATGCATTCGACGTTTCGGTTCAGTAGAGCTTCTTTTAGGCGTAGTGTGTATAGATTTTAATGGTTTTTTAACCTTTTTTTTTTATCACTTGAGGTTGCGATGATCACTACCATATGGTGTAATTGGGGTCGTAGAAGATGCATTGGAGGTTACGGTTCAATAGAGCTCCTTTTAGGAGCAGTGTGTATAGATTTCTATGGCCTTTGTATGACTCTAGGTTGTGACGATGACTAACATGTGGTGTATTTGATAACATTTCTATGGCCTCCGTGGGACAAATAGAATGACCAATTTATTAAATAAATGGAATTCATGTTAAATTCTCAGTTGACTGCTGAGGAGGAGGGCTGAATGTTTGATAACATTTCATAGTAGCTGGGCCTTGATTTGGTGCATCTTTGATGGTCTAAGAGTAATTTTTCTTAGAGTTATCGGTTTATGATATTGCTGGTTTAGTACACCACAAATGCAATATTGTATCCTAGTTATGTTTTCGATCCTTTATAACTCAATTCTTTCTACTTTGAAAACTGGGCACTAAGGTAGCTTAAATCTCTGTAGTTCTAAATTAGACGTAGTCCTAAAGCAGATACCATGAAGCTTACTGTTACCAGTCAAGTTAAGAGACTTGATCGAGAGTATTGTACTGCTATTAAATGCTTTGGGACAGTGTAGATTACCTTCTTCCTCAGCATGATTGCTTGGTTGCTTAGGTTGTTATATCCTTTCATCTCCAGTCTAACACCTTAAAAAGAAGACGCAAATTCCAGCTATAAAAAATTTAAGCAAGAAGCCACTGAAACAACCCTATAGAAGCCGGTGTCCTTACTCTTCAACTATTCCATATCTTTTTCACGTAAAGCTTATATGCCAGATGACAGAGCACCAACCAAACCACCCTGTTTTGGTAGCATAGCTGCTTTTATGTGACACACAGTTATTGGTTGAATGGATGTTTGTAATGTAGAAACTGAGAAAGCTACTGTCTTAAGAATATGTTGTGCTGGTTGATAGTATTATGAAGTTGTTTCGTCTTACTTTTTGATAATATTATGTTATGCTTCTGATTGATGCGATTAATTTGTTGCTTTATTTTATTGAACCCTGATGAATAGGTGCCTAAGGGGCATGTTTGGATTCAGGGGGATAACATCTATTCCTCCTTTGACTCACGAACATATGGACCTATACCTTATGGTCTTATTCAAGGCAAAGTGTTTTGCAGGGTAAGGCTTTTTCATCTTCCTGAAATTTATCTTGTTTTGTTTGTACTTGTGTTTTCTGTCATTTCTTATTTTGGTTGGACTTCTGTCCCTGATGGAAATTAGGATGTAGTTTATGTGATGAAAGCAGGACTAACTTCAATATCTTTGTATGATATGTTTATAAAGTTCACTTGCTCTGCAGTTATTTCAATTTGTCGAGGTTGATAGGATTGCAGGATATATTTATGCCTCTCGGCAATTTTGTGTATTGTCTTTACGCAATGTCTTTCAATCTTCTCATGTGGCTTACTTCACCTTAGTTTCACCACTGCTATTATTCAGAGGGTAGAGTAGCAACACTAAATGAATTGACGTGTGCGATTTAAGATAAATTGATTGCTGCCAATTCTATATCACAAGCTTATCAGGGTTTAGATGCTAGAAAGCTTCTGACCAATTGTGATTGGTTTATAATCTGGGTTAACCGGACTTTTCGTGGTAATGAGTGTTTGTGTATTTAGACTTTTAGGTGACCTGAAGAGTTCTGTTCTTTTCTCATGGCAATTACTAGGTCTGGCCACCTGATAGCTTTGGATCATTGGATTGATAAGCATATAGAAGATTATAACATTGAAGGTAATATTTGGCATTTCATTACTTGAATCCTCTCTGAATTTGAACTTTTCATTTCGCACCTTCTGTTTGCTTTTATGTAAAAGAAAACCTGTTAGTTTGTATTGCTGCATTTTTGGGTGTGCTGAAGTTTATAAATCATGATTCCGTTATAATGACATTCTGATACTTGCTGTAATATGCTTATGGCTATTGCTTTGAATCTGATACGTTCAATAGCGATGTTGTTCTCGTGTAGGGGTGACATATTGCTTTATTTTCATAACATTTCTCTCGTCTTTACTGGCAGAAATTCTTTCTTGGTGTGTTAGATGATTGACACAAGATCTGAGAAGCCCTAATTTGTATATATTCGAAGTGGAAGTGTATGCGTAGAACTACTAGAAACCTCATGTATAATGGCAGTTGCCATGGTCATCGGTAATTTTTTGGACACAACAGAGTGGCTTATTTGACATATTTGACACAACCATCTTGAGTCCTGAGGCTAAAACTTTCCTATCAGAAGGAAAATGAGATCGGATTTGGTGGCCAATCGAAATTCTGTTTTCGACAAGTTTTGTTATCGTGTGTTCCACTCGTATACAAATTTAAAGTTGCCCTTCGGCAATCCTACTTATCTAATATTTTCTCCAGTAATTGTATCCTATTTTTGTTCTTAAAGTGCTTTTGGGGTTAAGAGTAATCTTCACACATCAATTTTGGATATGATGGATAAAGAGAGATCAGGCATTGAGGGCCATCATCCAAATTTCCAGAACGCCCCTCCTCAAGGAAGTGATCAAGCAATTCAAAGTAGAGATCAAAGCAATTCAAAGCAATCCAAATGGAAGTTTGGATCAAGTGTGTATTAGTGCCAATTCTGAGAGGATGAGGGGGGTTTATGGTCCTAACTTGCAACCGACGTTGAGCTTCTGGAGAAGAACTTATAGGCCCTTTTCTTGTGCATAGAAAGTCCAAGAGAGGCACTATGACGGACATGAAACATGTAGTAAAGGTGGTCACCTCGAAAGGCACAAGATGAAAACTTTTGTAACTTGTTCTTACTTGGTGATGCGATCACCATCACTAGATGTTCATGTCGGTCATACAACTTCGCTTGGACCTTGTCTTTCTATGCACAAGGGACCTATATGTTCTTCTTCACAAGCCATGTCTACTGCGAGTTAGGACCATAAACCACGTTATCCTGTCGGATCCCGCGCTCTAATATCACTTAAATTGCTTGATTATTCCATTCAACTATTAGGGTAAGGTTAAAATTACTGAAATAGCCTAATCGTTATGTCTGAACTTCTTCCAGATTGAATGAGTTAATGAGATAATCCGTCTTTGTATCATATATGAATAACAAGATAACTTTAACTTCAATAAGGGAATTGTTTATGCATACTAAATTTTCTAGTACCACGCAATAATTTTTCCACTGTGAGAACGAGGATCAAATCGTGACAATATCTATATTGTACTATTATTGTCACATGCATATTTGCTTGGACATCTTTCTAGCTTCTTGGGCCTCAACCAAACCCAGTTCAGCAACTTCCATGCCCATCATCAAACCAATTATGTATAGCACTAGGCATACATTGATCGCTGATGACAACATGACTTCCAGTTGCTAATTAGAGAGAGATATACAGAATATAATCCTTTAGAGCTTGAAACCTAAAATTTAAGGCATTAATTAACAATCCAAGACTGAACGCTTAAATTCTAAGCTCTCCGTTTCGATCCAGAGAAATATTATAATCTGATTCTAAAGAAGTGAGATATTCTCGAAGTGTCAGAAAATACATATCTTAATCAAAGAATTTATATGACCCATCTATTTGCCGTAGTATTGCTAGAAATAATTCCATGTATGGATCCCTCGAAATTTGTACAAAACCCGCGCATATGTAGTCTCAATGAGCTAAGGCAAACGTGAAGATGTACTTTTGCAAGACTTTGTTCGACATGATTATGTTGTGAAAATGTGAGTAAGAACTGTAAATAATATTTGGTTTTGTTAGAAAGTGTAGTTCATTTTTACGTTCTAGCAACATGCATAAGCATTTGTCTATCAACATACAATGGTAAGAAAAACTTACCCTAGGGCATACTGTAAGAGTAGCGAAGTGAAGAACAACATCCAAGTGACAGATAAATCAATGGCAGAAATGAATGACATTTGTCAAGAGATTACATAGTCTGTTATAAGGTAATTGGGCAGTTAGGCCTTAGCTTAGTGAGAAAGATTTGTAACAAGATATAACAGCTTTTGTAAAATGATGATGAACTACTGAAAAATACAATACGATCAATTCTCTCTCTCTTTCTCAGCTTAATTCTCTCTCTAATTCTTTCTTCGTTCTTCTACTTTCTTCTACTTTCTGTATCTCTTCTTCAAGGTTTCTGCAATTCTAATATGGTACCAGAGCCATTGGTGAATTCAATGCTTCCGCATACTATCTGATACATATATTTCTTTCTCTCAACCCTCTGATTTGCTGATTCTGTGTGTTTTCTGGGTTTATCAAACTCCTAGTTCTCAAGATACTCGATTTCTACACAATTGCCCACCAACTATTCGATACAAGTTCACAGTGAAGAAATCTCTTGCAAATTGTGAAAATTGTGCAACAATGGTTACCGCAGCTCAATTACAAATTGTGCAATCGCCTATTACGGGTCTCATCTCTATTGTGTCATCTTCTGTTACAGTCAAATTGGATGACTCAAACTATCTTGTATGGAGCTTTCAGATCAATCTTCTGCTAGACAGTCATGGAATTCTCGGTTTTGTTGATGGATCCAAGCAATGTCCTCCACGGTTTCTTGATGAGGCGAATCTTGAAGGAGTTGAAACAGATGCCTACTAGGTTTGGAAAATGCACGATCGTGCACTTATGCAGCTTCTCATAGCTACATTCTCATATACTGCGATTTCTTGTGTTCTTGGTAGTACTAGTTCTCATGCAATGTGGACAAATCTCAAAGTACGGTTCTCTTCAGTTACAAAGTCTACAATTTTCCAGATGAAAGCAGAGCTTCAGAACATACAAAAAAAGTCTGATTCAATATCTGTCTATCTACAAAAATCAAAGATGCTAGAGACCATCTTGTTGCATCCGGTGTTCTATTTGATGATGATGATATAATCATCCTTGCTCTAAAAGGGTTGTCTGCTAATTATAATACATTTCGGTGTGTGATTAGAGGAAGAGAAACTGGGATTTCCTTGAAAGAATTTCGATCACAGCTTCTTGCTGAAGAAGCTATAATTGGACAATCTTGTGAGTCCTCTGTGTCTTTTGGAACTGCAATGGTTGTAAGCACTCAGTCTGAAAAAGGAAAAGCTCTTAGTCTTGATCACAATTCATCTCAATCTCAGGGATTTGATATAGGGTCTTCGAGCCAAGGCTACAATCTCAATAGAGGATCTACTTCTAATGGATATAACTCTGGACAAGGTTCATCTTCTCAATATGGCTCTGGAAATTTTAATGGCAATTATGGCAATTCCTTTTCTTCTAGGGGATACAAAGGGCCAAACTATAGAGGGAAAGGAAGAGGTAAGTTTCAATATAACAATGGTTCCAGATTTCACTCTCTACCATACAACTCTAGTCCTGGAATTCTTGGGGCTTAAAAAAGGTTTTTCAACACACATGTCCTGATCATCCAAATGAGATTCCTACTTGTCAAATCTGTGCAAAAAAAGGTCATGTGGTTGCAGATTGTTTTCAAAGGCATAATATACCTACTGCTGGACATGGGGCAGTTATTCAATGTCAAATTTGTTGGAAGTTTGGGCACTCTGATACCCAGTGCTATCACAAGACCAACTTTGCATACCAAGGAAGACCACCCTCAGTTAATCTTACTGCGATGCAAGCATGTCATACTCCTTCTGCACCACCTGAACAGTTTTGGGTTGCGGATACTGGTGCCACATCTCATATGACTTCAGAGCTTGCAAATCTTGATTTGGCTACTCAATATCAAGGCACAGATACAATAACCACTGCGAGTGATGCAGGTTTGACAATTTCTAGTATTGGTACATCTACACTGCAAGCTCCTACTCAGACACTTCAATTGCAAAATGTGTTGCATGTTCCTAAATTATCACAGCACTTATTGTCCATATATCAACTCTGCAAGGATAATCAATGTAGATTCATATGTGATGATATTTCCTTTTGGGTTCAGGACAAAATCACAGGGAAAATCCTACTCAAGGGACTGTGTAAAGCTGGCTATTACCCCATTCTGTTTAAATCTCCACAGAAGACACTACCTGCATCATCCACATTACATGCATGCTATCTAGCTAAACCAGTTACTACAAGCTTATGGCATCAACAATTAGGGCATCCCTCAAACACAGTCACTTCTGCAATGTTGCAACACACCAACGCTCCTGCATTCACAGATACATGTCCAACAATTTGTACTCCTTGTTTGCAAGGCAAATTTACAAAGTTGCCTTTTTCTTTTCCTGCAAAAGTCTGTAACCCCATTAGAGGTGATTCATAGTGATGTTTGGGGACCTACCCCTGTGTTGTCTTTTGAAGGGTATAGGTACTATGTTAGTTTCATTGATGAATGTACTCGATACACATGGATTTTTCCACTGAGAAATAAAGCAGAAGTGTTTCAAATACTTGTTAAGTTTCATGCCTTCTTAAGTACTCAATTTTCTGCCCATATTAAAACCTTCCAAAGTGATGGTGAATATACAAGTCATCAATTTCAACACTTTCTAGCATCCAAAGGCATTTTACATCAAAAATCTTGCCCATACACTCTAGAGCAAAATGGATTGGCCGAAGGGAAACACATGCATATTCTAGAAACTACCATCACATTATTGCACACAGCTAAACTTCCATCCAAGTTCTGGTTTTTTGCTTGTTCAACAACCATCTATTTGATAAACAAAATGCCTAGTATTTCTCTCAAAATGCAATCCCCTTACAAGTTGTTATTTGGTTAACCTCCAACCCTTACACATCTAAAAATATTTAGATGTGCCTGTTATCTTTTATTAAAACCTTACAATAGCTCTAAACTTTAACCCAAAACAACAACTTGTATATTTTTGGTATATGCAGAAAACTACAAAGGGTTTCTCTGTCTAGATGGGATCACAAACAAGGTTTATATCTCTAGGCATGTTCTTTTTGATGAAACACAATTTCCATATTCCACCACACCATTTGCTATACCTCAGTTGATCCAACCACCATCCAAGTCATAACTTCCTTTATCTGCATCATCCATACCATCAGTATCATTGCATAATCAAGTTACATTACCATCATCTCATCTTCACTCATCTTCATCTCGAGCTTCAGAGTCCTTGAATCCAATATCATTTAGTGCGACAGATTCCTTGACTACATCTACAGCCTCAGAGTTATTGGAAACACAATCATGTAGTGCTTCAGCATCTATTTCAACACCCTTACTACATCATTCAGCTACACAATTATCTTCTTCACCTACAGAATCTAGCCACCATGACTTTACACAGGTCCCTATCCCTGATGATCCTGATTTCCAACAAGACCAACTAATTGTTGATCTTCTTATACATATGAATTTGCATCCAATGCATACCAGGTCCAAAAGTGGCATTGTCAAAAGAAAGGTTTATTCTGCATCAGTGGCTATCAACTCATTACAACTTGAACAAAAAACATTCAAAGCGGCTGCAAAAATACCAGAGTGGTCGTCTGCAATGCAAGAGGAAATTGCTGTTCTACATTCTCAACAAACATGGTCTCTTATTCTTCTCCCACCCCATAAAAATCTTGTTGGTTGTAAGTGGGTGTATAGAATCAAACGAAATGCATATGGTTCGATATCTAGATATAAAGCACGGCTTGTTGCA
Source organism: Malus domestica (assembly GCF_042453785.1). Taxonomy (NCBI): domain Eukaryota; kingdom Viridiplantae; phylum Streptophyta; class Magnoliopsida; order Rosales; family Rosaceae; genus Malus; species Malus domestica. The sequence goes on from NC_091671.1 coordinate 37,300,072, forward strand.
AAGGGTTACAGTTAAGAGGAGGGCATTGATTATGGTGAAACATTCAATCTGGTGGTCAAACCAACAACCATTAGATTGATTCTAGCATTGGCAGCTCAGTTTAAATGGACTCTTAGACAACTGGATGTTAAAAATGCATTCTTGCATGGTTTACTCCACGAAGAGGTGTATATGGAACAACCTCAAGGCTTTCAAAGTTCTAATCATCCATTCAATTATGTATGCAAGCTTCAAAAATCACTATATGGTCTGAAACAAGCTCCTCGAGCTTGGAATGAGAGGTTCACAAGTTTTCTGCCAGGATTGGGATTTAAACAGTCTTACGCAGATTCTTCTTTATTTGTTAAACACACATCACAGGGTAAGATTGTTCTGTTGCTCTATGTTGATGATATGATCTTAACAGGCAGTGATCCTAAGTTGGTTTCTGATGTTATTGCTGATCTCACAAAGGAATTTGACATGAAGGATTTGGGTATTTTACACTACTTCTTAGGCCTACAGATTTAATACACTTCTGATGGCTTATTTGTCTTTCAGTCAAAAAATACACAGTAGTTAATTGATAAAGTTGATCTTCAAGATTGCAAACCGTGTGCTACTCCTTGTCTTCCCTATCACAGATTGCTAAAAGATGATGGGATACCTTATCACAGTCCTGACCAGTATCAAAGTATTGTTGGAGCATTGCAATATCTCACATTTACTCGCCCTGATATTGCTTTTTCAGTTAATCAAGCTTGTCAATTTATGCACAATCCTATGGAATCATATGTTATTGCAGTAAAACGAATCATCAGGTATCTCAAAGGCACTTCGGAGTATGGTATTCAATTTCGATCAGGACCAATCTATCTACAATCATATAGTGATGCTGATTGAGCTGGAGATCCAAATGACAGAAGATTTACATCTGGTTTCATTGTGTTTCTTGGTTCCAATCCAATTTCATGGACTTCGAAGAAGTAAAATACTGTTTCTAGGTCTTCCACAAAAGCTGAATATAGGGCTCTTGCTATCACTGCAGCTGAGCTTGCCTGGATAAGACAATTATTTTGTGATCTTCACATTCCATTACACTTGCCTCCTATGATTCATTGTGACAACGTTTCTGCTATTGCTCTATCTACAAATCCAGTGTTTCATGCTAAGTCTAAACATATTGAGATCGATTACCATTTTGTGAGAGAATGAGTAACAAGAGGAAATCTCCAGATTCAATATGTTTCCTCATCTAATCAATCTGCTGACATATTAACTAAAGGGCTGTCTGCTCCATTGTTTTAGTTGCATTGTGGAAATCTCATGCTTTGTTCCTACAAGTATGAGATTGAGGGGGGATGTAAGAGTAGTGAAGTGAAGAACAACATCCAAGTGACATATAAATCAATGGCAGAAATGAATGACACTTGTCAAGAGATTACATAGTCTGTTATAAGGTAGTAGGGCAGTTAGGCCTTAGCTTAGTGAGAAAGATTTGTAACAAGATATAACAACTTTTGTAAAACGATGATGAACTATTGAAAAATACAATACGATCAATTCTCTCTCTCTTTCTTAGCTTAATTCTCTCTCTAATTCTTTATTCATTCTTCTACTTTCGTCTACTTTCTTCTACTTTCTGTATCTCTTCTTCAAGGTTTCTACAGTTCTAATACATACCATGCATAAGATCAAAATGTTTCTTTTTAGCGTGAATATCATCAAAATGTTGCACCCAAATAAAAAAAGAGAATATCATCAAAATGTATGATCAATTTGGTTTTATTTTATTAAGTTGTCAAATATTTTAAGCATTTGGATCCAAACTAATATAATCTTGTGGCTAATATGCATTTGGCATTCACATGTTCCCAAAATTGGGACCTTATTAGGAGAGTAGGACTGCACACCATTATTGGTTGAATGAACTTTTGTAATGTGGAAACTGGGAAAGTTACTGTCTTAAGAATATTGAGAATGAATTACACATTGATGAGAGAAGAGACCTTGCATGAGTTTATAAATAAGTTGGATTACTTCTTATATTACCAATTAGTTTTATGGTAAAAACCTAACTTCTTCATGAGATTTATCTTATTTGTTTATACTTGTATTTTTAGTCATTTCTTATTTTGGTTGGACTTCTATTTACTTTTCACACACCTTTTTAATTTTCGACCGTCGGATCGGATGAATTGAAGAAGATCAACGGACATAAATTATCAAGGGGTGTGTGAGAAGTAAAATGAGGTGTGTGGATAACACACCCAATGAAACATAAGGTGATCACCTTGAGAGGCACACGTTGAAACCTTTGTACTTGTTCTTTTTCTTATTTGGTGATGCGATCACCATTACTAGATGTTTCATGTCCATCATACTGTTTCTCTTGGACCTTGACTTTCTGTGCACAAGGGATCTACAAGTTCTTCAAAAACTCTGTCTCGGCCGCGAGTTAGGACCGTAAAACACATCATCCTCTTGGATGTAGCGCTCTAATATCACTTGAATTGCTTGATTATTCCATTCAACTATTCAGGTTTATATACAAGTCTTGATTCCTGAAGTAGGAAAACTAAACTGGCAGGGTTGATTTTATACCATGATTGTAGTGGTTTAAAATCTTGGATGGTTTTAAATATTTCAGTTCTACCTGCTTTTCTTCTTAATTAGGAACAATTCTAAGGTTTGGAACGAATTGTTCCAAACCATTAATTATTTATATATTATAATATATTAAGATACTCCTTTAAAATATTTAACATTTTATATTTTTATATAACGATATATTTACTAAATAAATTGGCATCGAATATCAATTTATATAAAAGCTAGTGCAGAAAATATCGTTTGAAAGATCAAGTTCTCATACAAATCAAAACATTACACAAACATTTTATTGAAGTGCTAATTATTACATGTTATTTATATGGAAATATGAGAAGCATTACAACTAACAAAGTTGAACTTGAGTCCTAGATTTTTTGAAAAATGATTGGAGTACCATATTGTGGTTCAAGAGTGAGAATGTTTGAAGGAGAATGTCTGTAGGCTGGAGAAAGCTCAAACGTAAAGCGCTGTAAAATCATCGTTATAATCGTTTTCACTTCAATCATCGCGAAGTTTTGTCCAATGCACGTCCTGGGACCTGTGCTAAATGGAAAGAATGCTGCTACTTGATTCTTTGTTGCCTTTGAGATCCCTTCAGAAAACCTCTCAGGTTTGAATTCGTGGACATCGTCACCCCAGATTTCTTTGTCATGATGAACAAAAAGGATTGGCACTGCAAGCTGCGTACCAGGTGGTAGAGAAATATCTCCTAGTTTCGTCTCCTTCGTGATCTCTCGGATCGTGAAACTAACTGATGGGTACAACCTAAGAACCTCGTACAGGATCATGTTCACCTGAAGGAGATATTTGGGACTTATGTACATTTTGAGTTGTCTCACAGAAATATTTATGAACTATATGGATAGATGGACCGACGATAATGAACGACATTGATTAGATTGCAAAAATGTAGTAGGTGATTCAGGTTAAGATTTTAAGAAAACAAAAAACATGGTAATAAGAGAGAATACTTACAATTTTCAAGCACTTTAACCCAGCATAGTCTGGTTTGTTGTTCTTAAAGATCGTCACAACCTCTTCTCTCGCACGCATTTGCCAATCTTGATATTTTCCCAATAGCACTAATGTCCAGTTAATCAAATCTCTGGTCGTTTCTTCTCCAGCTAAGTAGAATAATTTGCACTCTTCTATCACTTCTTCGATACTCATCCCGACATCCTTGTCATTGGCATGCTCTTGAATCTCGTTGAAATTGGATTTCAGAAGTATACCCAACAAGTCATCTTCAGTGGCTTCTCCTGCTCTCATTGCCTTCTCTCTTTTGTTAATTATTCCCCTTAACAAAGTATCCATTTCCTTGGCGATCTGTTTCATCCTCCTGTTCATTTTAGTTGGTAGAAACCTGGACATTGATGATTATGTTGCAGCTCTTAGTAAAGGTCGTACATTGATGATTATGTTGCAGCTCTTAGTAAATTGTCAAATTTATAATCTAAAACTAGGTTTTCCTTGTGGTTTTCTTTTATAATGAATTTAGTAAGAGAACTGATTTCCGCTCTCCTTTTGACCTCTGCACTGATCTGTTTAATCATGTCCCTTGATTCTCATTTGGCTTACTCAATCACTAAAAAAAAAGATGGGGAGGGCAAGAGGTGAAAATGGGGGTGATTTCTCTAGTTTCACTTGTGTCTAGACAATGCTGTATTGATATTCAAATGCATACACACTTCGTAGACAAAGTTTGAGTTCACCTGAAAAATGGTATGTAGACCGAGTCCAGAACTATGCGTATAAAAGCAGCTTGTTCCTTTTGGAGCTGGAAAAACCTTTGTCCCTCTTCAAAGTTACAACCAAATGCAGCCCGAGAAATCACATCGCCCGCAAAAGCACAAAGATAAGGCCACACATCCACTTCACAAGTCCCCTTTGATGAGAAAAGCATCTCCCATTTGCTCAACATGTTTTCAGAAGCAGCATGAAATGCAGGTAACATATCCTATGTAACAATGTGGTGATACAAACAGAACTGGGTTTAGCATCGAAAAGACATGAAGAAATCCTTCTCTGAAACTTGGTTTTTGAAAGTACATGTTCTTCAAATCCCATGCCAAAACTATTATGTTTACATATTGGTTATGTCCTCAATTTATTTGTGGTGAATAAAAGTGAGACCAAGATATTGCTTATTTACAAAGATTATGTATGACAAAATTCTTGGTTAAGGTAAATCAATTGTAAGACTAACATAAACTAAATTAGCTTAATACATATGCAAACTGTTATTAGTGTACGATAAAAGAAAATAAACGTGCAAAAAATTGAATTTTTTTCCTCTTAGTGTCAAGGACTCAACATGGAACATGTCACATGTAGTTTCGGAGCTGTAGCGTCCCATGTTTCTTTAAGGGCATCTCCTCTACACTGTCAACATTTATGGTCCTTTTGAAAATATGCAGGGGAGCAATACCTCTTTCCATCTAGTCTTTGAATTAACTATTACTTCCATAACTTTGAAATTTCTCAATCTCTGAATATGAGGAGATTCTTAACTTTCTTAGCTGTTTGCAAGAATATATCCACGTTTCTCTGCCTCTTACATAACGTAATTAGACAACATGACATGAGAGATAGAGAGAGGAAGTAGACATATCATTCCCATGAATCCCATGCAAAAATGAGAAATACTTACCTTCATCTTTTCAACGTGGAAAGCTGGGTTGATAATCCTTCTATGTTTGACCCATTTGTCACCCTCGTGGCCTACGAGGCCAGTCGCAAGTAATGAGATGAGTGGGTTTGAATGTGGCTTCTCATACACCCTATACTTTGTAAAAGCTTCCCTCATTAATTCAGCATCAAACAGGATCACACTCGGCATTGGGCCAAGCCAAACGAAAGATTTTCTCCCTGCAAATTAATTTTGGGCAATTAGTAAGCACACAGTTTGAAATTTGTATCAACCTTAGGGGGCTCTCGCAAATCTAAAACTTCAAAATTTTTATAGGACTCTCACAAACAAGTCCTTTTTAATTTTTTGTAGTAACGATATTAGATGAAGGAAGGATAAAGTCTAAGATCTCAGGTACGACCGTAAATGCTTGAACTTTAAATCCCTTGACACAACTAAAATTTTAAAACTCTCTTTCGTGATTAAAAACACAAAGTATATCAAAATATAGGTAGGAACCTCCAGACACAATTGTTACACCTATCTATTATCACACATGACGTTACCAATTAATAGTTAAGAGTTTCCTTTTTATAGTTTGATTCTTGAAATATTCGCATTAATAATTATATATTCTTGTATTTCTTTTTACTTTTTGTAATTAACAGGGTAAATATTAATTAGTAACGTGAACATATGTAGATCCAAAATTAGAGAAGTGTACCGTATTTGTTGAAGATATCATGGAGCAGAGGTAGAACATAAGGCACAATGTCATGTGAGAGCTCCATGGGCTTTGATAGTGCCGCTTTGGTCATCTTGGAGTTGTCATTCAAGTCTCCAATCAAGAGCCTGTAAGAATTTCCAGAAAGACCTTGCTGCCTTAGGTGCCTCTCAAACTTCTTCGGCTTCAACCAAATCCAGTTCACTACTTTCCACCCCAATGCTATTAACCCCACACAAACAATGGAGACGACCATGGAGCTGACTGAGAATTCCATTTTCTTGGAAGTCGACACTATGAGAAAGAGTATGGAGTCAAAGACTCTTAAATAAGAAGGTGATGGCATCGTGGCCGGCCAACTAAATTTTAAATGTCGGGATGTCATCCTTCCTTAAAATTTTGGAGTGTCATTTATTTTTAATTTTTAAGTGCAAAAGTTTGTCACGAAGCGTTTATTTTAGTTTTAATTGTCAGGATGTGAAAAGAATTTTTTAAGTATGAGTAGTCAAGCGATACTATACATGTGATAATTCAAGTGGAAGAAGTGACTCTTTTCCATGTCATTCCACTTCTTTATAACATATGGAGTATCCGTTTGGATAATAAGCACTTAAAAATTTTCTTCTAGATGTGCTAGTCTTGAAGGGTATTTGGGGTCCATAAAAGGGAGGGGATCCTAGGGATCCTCATATCCTAGCCGTTCATTGTACATTGTGCTGCTAGTTTTTGTCAGCTACTATTTGTGTTTAATTTTAAATAAAAAAAAACAAATAATCTTTGACTGTACTATACACGATGAATGGTTAAGATGTGAAGATCATTAAGATTCTCACAAAATGAATCCAGATGGGATCCAGTTCCTCCATAAAAACTTTGGAGTATTGTTTACGTGAAATAATGTGCAAAAGTTGTAATTGTGTGTTCATTTTATTTTTAATTGGTAAAAACAATCTATTCAAAAATAAAAGTGACAAATATGAGTTAGAGTAGTTGGCTATAACATTTTATATGTTTTCTTTCTTTTCGTGTTTGAATTTTCTTTCACATAAATAAGAATAGTTTAGATAAAATAGTTGTCTTACGAAAACTAGCTTAAATAAAATTGTCCTCTTGTCAAAACGATTTTCTTTGGGCAAAATGGTAACGTTAATTGACGTGGTTCTTCGTACCCAAAAAAATCAGGAAAGGGATCCTCTCCGGCTTTAAATTTCCCACCACATTATGCAAAGCTATTAATGGGGATATGAGCAGTTTTTGGTGGGGAGATTGTGTGGACAAGAAGAAGATTTATTGGAGCAGCTGGGGAAGTTTATGCAACCCCAAGTCTGAAGGAGGACTAGGATTTAGAGATATTGAAAGTTTCAATGATGCTCTTCTTGGGAAGCAGTGTTGGAGAATCATTTGCAACCCCGACGCTCTATGGGTCAAAATTCTTAAGGCACGTTACTTTCCAAATTGTGACTTCCTTCAAGCTACCCGAGGTTCATGTCCTTCATGGGCTTGGGTTAGCCTTTTGGAGGGTAGAAAAATGCTGGAAAATGGTGCTTTGTGGCAAATTGGTAATGGTGAAACTGTGAAGGTATGGAATGACAACTGGCTACCCGATATGGATAGACGGAAGCCCACTTCTAAAGCAATTCTACTGGGACGTGCTCCATCTCTTGTGTGTGACTTGCTTGGGAGAGACGACTCAACGTGGAATTTGAGTATATATGAGCATCTGCTAAAGGATGATGATATGAGTCTGATTCGTGCTATCCCGCTTTACTTGTTGGATAGCCCGGATCATCTTATTTGGCCTTGGACGAAAGATGGTGCGTACACAGTGAAGAGTGGTTACTTTTGGGCTATCAAATTTAAAAATCAAAGTACTATTGTCCACCAACACTCTTCTCATGAAGTTGACAAGAAAATATGGAAGTTTGTTTGGAGTGTGAATTTACTTCCCAAGATTTGCAACTTTCTGTGGCGAGCTATATCTTCTTTTCTCCCAACCAAGTTGATCCTATCTCGAAGACATCTTGCAAACAACCCGTGCTACCCTATTTTCCTAGTTGATGACGAGTCGATTGAACACATGCTGCTGCTTTGTCCATGGACTAGGCCGGTGTGGTTTGGCTATCTTTTGAGCTACTTACCGAGCCCACAGTGTATAACCAAGTTTGATAAATGGTTTTTAGGGATGATTGAATCTACTACGGCACCCGACCGTAATCAGCTCATTATTGTTCTTGGAATTACTTGCTGGGAAATTTGGAAAGAAAGATGGAGGGTGTCTTTCAATGATTCTATTCCAAATCTTGTCCAAGTGAACCACAAAAACCAATTGTCCGTTGTTGAAACTATGAGTCACCAATCTAGATTTAGTCACACTCGTGGGAATAGTGGGAATGGAGTGCAGGTTGCATGGTGCCCTCCCATATATCCCATGATCAAAGTTAATGTAGATGGCGCTGTAAAGTTGTGAATGATAATGAATGATGTATTGGATTACTTGTGTTGTAAGCCACTTGTTTATCGAGTTGTTAACAACATAAGTAATCTGATAATCCTAGTAAAATAAGGATTATGGAGTCTTAGCCTTTACAATTGACCTCAAAGAAATCTAATAGGTTTCTCTACAAAGATATAGAATCATGGTAGGACTCAATCACTTAAGTGTTAGGTTTGATTTTCGTAGCTATTAATAGGCCGGCTAATAAGGAACCCCAATGGTGTATGAATACTAAGTTAAGTCTTTGCTTCCATACGTTGAATTCCTCAGAGAGGGATATTTTGGAGTATTGGAAGGAGAAAGCAACCTTGTGAACTCATCTTTTGTCATCCGGAAGAGCCATGTCTTATGTATTCTACAGATAAGTTCAATATATTTAGTTCATCTCTATTTTATATTGATTTGATTTATTCGTGATCCTAATGTCTTGTTGTTGTGATTTCAGAATATGTCTTACATGTGGTATTAGAGCCACACAACAAGCTTAGGGTTCGGATTAAAGGTAATTGTTTGATTACAAAATATTGTTTTGGTTGGCTGATTTCTATCTTTGTAGCCTATGAAATCAGTTAACATGCTTCCGCGATTCTGAATTCTGTATCAATTAAATTTTCGTAAGTATATTATGTTTATATTTTACGGAAAAATAAAAGTATATATTTATATATATAATCAAAGTCACTATTGTTCTAGTACTTCACCGTTAAAAGAAAACTTCTTTTCGAATTGTAATATGACATGGTTTCTTTTCGCATTGCAAGAAATTTTGTAAACTAAGTGCAGGTTTTGATGGCGTATGACCAAACCTAATATTGGATGATATTTGGATTTATTATATAATCCTCTTATTATTAGTTGCGATAATTCTATTTCATTATTATTAAAAAAAAACAAAGGTGAGATAGGGCGTTGAAACAGTACGGGGTCTTCTCTCTTGCGTGTGAAGTCTTTAGCTATCTTGCAAACTTCTCAATAGCGGCCTTTTGGATCTATTCAGCGTTATCCGGTAAGAATTCTCTTCGGACAAGTATGAAATCGTGCAATTTAATCTACCTAATTTGATTGAGTTAAAATTAAGCTTTTGGTTCCAACTAAATTGAGAATTTGATAAAGATGATGTTGATTCTGGGCAATCAACCTTTATTTTCTTATGGCTTTTTATTCAAAATGGTCATTGAGATTTGCATCATCTATAAGTTTGGTATCTGAGATTTAAAATCAATAGAAGTAGTCCCTGAGATTGTGCACCATCCATGATTTTGGTCATTCCGCTGAAGCTTTTGGCCGGAAGTTTGGGCAATTTTCAAAGCTTCGTAACTCAATCGTTTCTTAACCATGTCGGGCAATCATTGGGCTTCCAAATTGATATAATCTTATTCTACACTTTCCTATCTTCATTTTGATATATTATGGGTCAAATTTGGTTAAGAAACGATTGAGTTACGAAGCTTTGAAAATTGCCCAAAACTTCAAGCCAAAAGCTTCAGCGGAAGGACCAAAATCATAGATGGTGGACAATCTCAGGGACTACTTCTATTGATTTTAAATATTAGGGACCAAACTTATGGATGATGCAAATCTCAGGGACCATTTTGAATAAAAAGCCTTTTCTTATTTATTTCTCCATCTCAAAATTGATTGAGTTGAGAATTTACACTTCCGCTTATTGCGTTGCAAAATTTAGCTTTAAAAAAAAATTAAAATTTTTGGTTAGTTTGCTTATATTTTGGACTATTCTCTGTTACGAATCTGTCAAATTATTAAATTAATCCTTGCAGATGTGAGTTTTTTGGATGAATATTGTATTGGATCTCATGCTTTCATGATTTAAAATTTGGATTTAGCATTGTTAATTGATATGTTCTAAAAGGCATTCCCAATTTGTTTGTTTTTTGATGAACCGATAATGGTAAAACTATTTGGAACTTACGTATATATAAACAAATTATTGTGTTATGAAGGATTGCTTGCTGTCATAATTTTGATGTGTGGTTAATTACATTATTATGAATTGCTTTCAGTCGGTACGTATTGGGGTTTTCAATTTTTTTATAAATTGATTCAATTGTAGTGTGAATTATTTCTTGCCTAAACTTTTGTCAAAATTAATCATGCTAAATTATAGTCTTTTGAAACTATAATATTATAGGGGTATGACTCCATTAAAGTCTCATTAAAAGGAAACCCATTCATGTCAATAACCTGGGCTTGATAGACTTCCATAACTCCAAATATTATGAAATTCGGTCATGTTGTAAAATTAAATGGATTGTAGACGCTGGTATTTTTCCACGTTTTTTGGACAAAAAATGGATTTATGGTAAATTTTTAAGTGTGATACCATGTTGCTGGAATTCTGCAGACGTCTGCAAAATAGTCTGTTTGTGATATTATTTAGATATATCAATATAACTCATAAATTCATGAAATTTTAGTATGATATACATTGAGATGTTTATTTTAAACATACAAATTTTCACGAGCATTGGTTTGAAAATGAATTATTGGTGAATTCTTAATCTCGAGACTGTTCTGCAGAATTTATGCGGTTTCTGCAGCACATTCCATTTAGATTTTAATTTTAACCCACTTGTAAAATCGAAAAAATTATGGAACTTTGGGTGCCAGTAAATTTATATGTCTACTTCATTTTTGAAAAAGTTCATGCATATCAGATGAACAATGAATATCAGGTGAATTTGTAATCTCATTTCTGTACCGAACATTTTCTGCAGTTTCTAAAGAACCTCTCTTTTTGAATTCATTTTTGGCTAGCCTATAAAATTTTAAAAATCATGAAATTTTTCGAAATAGTAGCCATATATGTCTAGTGCATACCTAAAAATTTTCATGACAATCTAAAGAGAATTGAGTTTTTAGTGAATTTGCAAACTAAAGTAGTACTGCTGAATTTTGGTACTTCAAAACTAGTTTTGTTATGTGATATTGTTTCACTGATTTGTGCACATCTATTGGTACTGATTATTATACAAGGTTATGGTTCCAATATGTCCTTATTGTATGCAAATTCTCAATACTAATGAATTTTATAGACAACGCTGGTTAAATTTTGATTTAAAGATGTATTGATTTGTTTGACTTAAACCAATATTTTGTTTGGTCATCAATTCTGATTATGATGATAATTGTCTTTTGAGAGAAAATTGGAAAGTGGCATTACTAATTGATCATTTTGGTCCCTATCGAATAATTGAATAATCATGTTTACTCTTTTGAGAACTCTATTGTTCAATGTCAACAATGACCTACTTTTTGTGTCTAATTGATTCTTTTGAGAATACTTGAATATCCAACAAAACAGTTATTTAATACTGTTCTAAAAGATTATTTTGAAAAATTAGAATTGTAATTTATATGGTGAATACTTTTGTCCTAATGGGAATTTCAGGAAATCACTCACCAATTATAAATTAGTATTATAGAAAATCATAAAATACTTTTAACATATGTTCATCTGGCCAAAGCTGTTGAAGCTATATATATTTTGTGTATTTTATGTTTTGGCTAGCTGATAAGCTCATATTTATATATACTTTACATCAAATTCACTTGTCTTTTCTTAGTTAGTTCCTTATATTTTTGAGCTATTTACTTTGTTTTTGTGTTTTCTAGGATTGTCAAGCAAAGAAAAGAAAAATAGCACAAGTTGGATATTAAGTAACAAATTCGTCAAAACTGCCTGTGCAGGTCAGCTGACTTTGGAAGCAAGTTTCGAACAGCTCAGAATGAATTAGAGAATGAGCCTTATATGCTTGGAAAGCTACGGATGTCTATTTTCTGGAGCATTTCGCGGATTATTAATATCATTTTTCTAGAAGAAGTTGTGGCCGTTTTAACACTGAAAGGTTTCCAAGACGCTGAGCAGTTTGTAACTGCATTGAAGGCAATAAATCCAATAAAACTAGCAGCCAAAACTGATGCAGCCAAGAACAAGCCAGCTGACACCTCTTCAAATATCAGATGAAATGGAATTAAAGATGAGGATTAAGTGGGAGTAATTGGCATAAAGGTTGCCCAAAAAGTTACAATTGTTTTACCATTTCCTCTCACTTATTGTCATCACTAAATGGCTGTTAGTGGGGTGAATTATGGAGCAGAAATGGGGCAGCAAGCATGGGCATGAAGGCTGCAGGTTGCAGCAGCAAAGGAGAGTTCTTTAGAGGAAAAAAAAAAATAGAAAAAAAGGAAGGAAATGAAGGAAAAAAGGCAAGGCTGCTGCGTTGAGAAAGGAAGGAAAGGAAAGAGGAAGCCTTGGTCGATTTCTTTCGGTTCTATCTTCTCAAACTCATGTCTACCTTTTGTTTTAACTTAAGGATTGTGTGTAACTAAATTTTTAGTAGTTAGGGGCTGTTTTGAAGCCCTGAATATGATTGCAATTTTGTCATGACATTTCGTTGAATTACTTTTATGAATGGATGAAAATTGGTTCACTACTTGTCTCATTGATGAATTCTTTATTTGTTTGCTATGGATGCATACGTAGTAAGCATATCTAGGATTCTAATGCTATGAATATGTGTGTGCCTGCCCTTGTCGAATGAGGACCCACATATGTTCTAAAGTAGCACTTGTTAATTGCGAATAACATGTGAACCAATTTCTAGGATAAGTAAGACAACGCTAGTACTTACGATGCCTTGTGATGACTCAAACTCTTTTCGTTCTTAATGATTTCTTCTTGTTAAATCTATGAACACGCCATTCTAGATTGCATGCTAGGGACTAAGTTAAGTTGAAAACGCCATTCTCTTAACATACTACCTAAGAAAGAGTAATAGGTTGAGTTCTAACATTGAGCCAACTTGAGCATCTTCATCCAGGAATAAAAGGAATTTGAATGAAACATAACATGTTTGCATGATTATTTGGTGGTGGATAGCAATTCCCCTAACTCGTTTTTCTTAATATGTGAACTACTTAAAATATGTTTCTGTCCTGTTTTTGTTTGATTTAATTTAAATATCAAATCTAATCCAAAAATCCTAAAAATTTGTAGAAGTGTAGCTCTGTGTGTCTAGTATCTTTATATAAAATTTCGTAGAATTTAGATAAGTGTAAGTCAGTCTAATAATTATTTTTCGGTGGCTGGTCAGTAGGGACAGCAGCCAGTTTTTGTGACATTTTAAGTAGTTAGATAAAACAATCTTCTGCGGGAAAGACCCTTATTTTCATATGCTACAATTGACAAATCTTAGTGTTAATAAGGAAAATCAATAGGACATTTGTGTGTTACTTTGTGGTGTGCTTTTAATCCTATCACTAGCTATGCAGTTATTTTCTTTGCATGATTAGTTTTTGCCCAGAGGTGTAACAATCATGCAATTTGAAGTTGGTTCAATCCTCCGCAACTTGACTACTTCCATGATGAATCTTGCAAAATCGAGAATGAGTAGGTAAATTTGCCTTAATTTTCTCTGAGTTCTAAATTGGATTAAAATTGATGTTATTGATATATCTAAGTGTTTATTTTAATTGACTTTGTTTTAGAATTAAAACATAAATTTTGAGTTTGGATTTTCTAATTAGGTTTCATTTTAATTTATGACCTAATCTTTAACAAATATGTGAGTCTTCTCTCATACACTATATAAGATAAATTTTGTAGCCATTGGTTTATCTAATCACTTGTCACTTTTATTGATTAATGATGTTGAGATATTGTTCCTTATATAAGCCTAATTTGATACATATAGATTGGTTTATTATGTCAACCAACTATTTTGTGACTCAACAAATTTGTTTAAGAAATTTTCGTGTTTTGAGCATATTAAAGATTGTAAATTGGTTTTATTTAAATTATGATTAAATCTGAAATTTTGGTAGAGCTTGGGAAATACTGATGGAGTTTTGCATACCTTGCAATGTGTCCTATTTGATTACAATTTTGATAGATATTTCTAACTCCAAACTTTGTAAAAATTTGCCATGTAATATTATATAATGGATTGTGTACACTATCTTTATTGATTCAACTAGCCTATATTTTGTTATATGAAAACCACTTTCTCTAGTGTTTAATCTTGAAATTTTGAGTGTTTGCCCAAGTGGGAGAAATAATGTATTATGGGCATCACACTCATCAATTTTGCATGCTTTTAATGGTCATAGTTTTGGTAGATAAAACGTACATTATCATACTTGTTTATATTTTATATATGCAACTAATCTTGCAAGAAGGATTAATGAGTATATTCGGCTCAAAAGTGTTTTGCTTATTAATTCTTGTTTGTTGTTCAAGACATTGGACTTGTGATTTATATGTTATTGATGGATAATTAATCTACTCAAAAGTATTTTCTTATTCAATACAAATATAAATCAATGTATAGTGAAACATGAAATTGACAAGATTGCATATACTTCATCTGCTCAAAAGTGTTGAAGCTATATACGTTTGCCCTTGTATTTTATGTTTTTGCTATGCAAATCTAATATAATTATTTTCTGTGCAAAGATGATTTTGGAATTATATGCTTTTGATGCAATAAGAAAACATTCAGTTAAAGTTTTCTATTTCTATCAATTGTTAGATGAACAAAATTGACCAAATAATTTTGTATAGTTTTTTAGTCACGAGAATCACTTCCCTATAGATATCTAGAATAAAGATTTTGAACTCACAAATTTTATGTTCTATATATGCCATGATTAATGTTTTGCTAGTGGGAGAACTTGAAAGGTATATGTTTCATTTTGTAGGCATTTATAAAGTTTTCTTTTACTACCTTAATCAGTGGGAGTAATATTTTGTTTATCTCTGCTAATCAATGGGAATAAGAGATTATCTTTTGTGTTGAAAACTTGAAGTGTTATTGGCTGATATTTTAAGAGTAAATTTTGTTTAAGTTTTGTTCATAAGTTTTAATAAGAGGTCCTGATTTTGTAAATAGTATGTCGTATTTTACTTGTTCTCTTATTACATTATAAATTGACAAAAAAGTTGGATTTTGTTACCAATGTTGTTGAGTTCTTTTGTGAACTACTTTTGTACTGAAATATATTTTCATATTTTCAGTTCGACTATTGTGAGCTAATGTTTTGACTATTAGCTCTTGACACCATGACTTTGTTAGTAACAAAGTGCTTTAAGTTGAATGTGTATGTGATCTTGGACTGCAAGGAACATACCAAGTTGTTCTTTGTTTTCTTTGGTTTTGCATTCGATTCAAAGTGACAGGTTGCTAGGAAAGGTTGTTGCATACTTATGAAGACTCAGTGATCACCATGAGTTCTTATTTGTTAGGATAAATCATTGACATTCAAGTGGGAAAATGTAAAGTTGTGAATGACAATGAATGATGTATTGGATTACTTGTGTTGTAAGCCACTTGTTTATAGAGTTGTTAACGACATCAGTAATTTGATAGTCCTAGTAAAATAAGGATTATGGAGTCTTAACCTTTGCAATTGACCTCAAAGAAATCTAATAGGTTTCTCTACAAAGATATAGAATCATGGTAGGACTCAATCACAAGTGTTAGGGTTTGATTTTCGTA
The DNA here is from genome assembly GCF_042453785.1 of Malus domestica. Taxonomy (NCBI): domain Eukaryota; kingdom Viridiplantae; phylum Streptophyta; class Magnoliopsida; order Rosales; family Rosaceae; genus Malus; species Malus domestica. The sequence continues at coordinate 37,316,028 of NC_091671.1, forward strand.
GCTGTTAATAGGCCAGCTAATAAGGAACCCCAATGGTGTATAAATACTAGGTTAAGTCCCTACTTCCATACGTTGAATTCCTCAGAATACTAAAACCTATTCATATAGTAGAGGGATATTTTGGAGTATTGGAAGGAGAAGGCAACCTTGTGAACTCATCTTTTGTCATCCAGAAGAGCCATGTCTTTTGTCATCCAGAAGAGCCATGTCTTTTGTATTTTACATATAAGTTCAATATATTTAGTTCATCTCTATTTTATATTGATTTGATTTATTCATGATCCTAATGTCTTGTTGTTGTGATTTCAAAATATGTCTTACAGGCTCTTGGAAGGGCAATCCACTAGTAGCTGGCATTGGAGTTGTTATCAGAGACTCAGTGGGCAGTCTGATTGGGGGGAATTGCATCCATTTAATTCGATCGTCACCTGAGGAAGTCAAAGCTAAAGCTATACTTGAAGGTTTAAAACTCGCGGCTTCTAGCGGTCATCGTAAAGTGGTTTTGGAAAATGATTGCAAAAATGTTATGGACATAATTTAGAAAAGAAACTTGAAAGGTCTGTGGAAAATCATTCCTATTGTGGAGGAAATAAGGAAACATGCTTGCTTGTTATCTTCTCTTCATTGGGAATGGATTCCTTGGTCTGCAAACAAAGCAGCTAATGCAGCTGCATCCTTGGCGATACAGAGGGTGTGCTCTTCGGAATGGGACCTCTCTTGTCAGTGTTCTGTCTAGGGACGGCCTCCCTTGTCCCCCTTTTGTATAATCCCAATATGGGGTGGGAATAGCCCCTCCATCTTGGGTGTAGGTAGTATTTTTGGTAGCCTTTTAGGCTAGATAGCTAGTTCTTACTTACTGAAACATGTCTGTTCCTGCTCTATGTAAGAGCTGTGCTTATCTTCTCCTTTTCTAAGGAGTCTTTCTGTAGTCCTTCTTCATGTTGCTTTTTAATGGAATTCCAATTGACCAAAAAAAAAATTCACTAAGTTCGGGAATCTGGGCCGTTGAAATTTGATCCAACGGCTACAGACATGGGTCCACTTTAAAAGTATAATAACTTTAGTCGGTGTATCAAATTTCAACGGTCTGAATGCCCGAAATTAATGAACTAAGAGGAAGGAATCTGAAGAAGATCCCTTTCGTTGCTCAAAATAAAGTGGCAGTTCGGCTAACCTCTGCCCCACGGCATCGACATCTCGTCGGGCATGAATAATGCAGGAGCTAGAGATAAAGTTTCTCTTACGAATCTGCTACCATATAATATATCCTAGGTCAGACCTCTTGATTGGATACAACAATAGTTTATTATATATGAGTCGTCCGTTTTGATAGCTATTCGTAGCGCATATTTGAAATGATATTTCTTTGAGTAAATTACATAGTAGCCCCTCAGGTTTGAGGTCAATTACAACCCCATACAAGAACTTTAAAACATTTCACTTTCATACATCCAGTACCATTTTATTTCAAAATAACACATCCGTTAGATTTTCCATCCATTAGTCTGTTAAATGCTGACGTGGCTGCCACATTTGTGCTGATGAGGCTGCCACGTGGCAAATTTTTTTTTTTAATTTTTTTAAAAAAATACCTAAATCTTCTAAATTTAAAAAAAAAAAAAAAAAAAAACCCAGAATTTGAACAAAACCCCACCCCTGTGAACCCCCCTCAGCCTTCTTCTTCCCTGCTCCCATCTTCCCCCACCCCATACCTGCACCTTTGAAGGAAAAAAAAAAAAACCAGAGAACAACCCAGATCCCATATCCCCGCGAAACCCATACCCCATACGACCACCCCCAACCCAGATCCCATTACCACACCCCCCCCCCCGACGCGAAACCTAACCCATGTCCCATTACCACCCCTCCGGCGCGAAACCCATATCCCCCCTGAACTGCAACGAGCAGGAGCAGCAAGGCGACGATGAGAAATCCCGGTCGACGGCGAGATCGGGTGGTGACGAAGGACCTCCGTGAGGAGCAGAGGGATCAGAGAGAGAGCTCTGCGGTACAGGCCGCGATGTAGCGCATGACCCAAATTCACCGCCACGGAGACGACCAGAACGTTGAGCCCATTCCGACCCAACCCCCGACCCTCATCCCATTCTCCTCACTCTCTCTCAAACCCCAAACCCCCCAAATCCAAAACCCACACAACTCCGCCGGGTCACCATCGCCAACGCCTTCCTTCTTCCCGCTTTCTATTCGCCCCAACACCAATCCTATATCCATCACTCTCTCTCCTCATTCTGCTTTCTCACTCATTTCTCTCCCTCTCTGACTCTCTCTCCGGCAACCCCCACCCGGCGAACCCCCCATATCCCATTAACCCCTTCCCCCACCCCCCCTCGCGAACCTAGATCCTAGATTTGTGCATTTTTTTTTTGCTTTTCTTTTCTGGGTTGAGATCCCATTAACCCCTTCCCCCACCCCCCGCGAACTCATATCCACACAGTTCGGTGGTGTTGGGATTGGGAGTGGGGATGAAGATGGTGAAGGGAATGATTTTGGGAGGTGGAATTTGTGGGATTGGGTTGCAGGGAAAAGGCGAGGCTCGGGTTGGGGGGAAGGATGATTTAACGGGAGTGGGTCGTCCGGGGGGGGGGGGAGGTGGGGTTTGAAGGGAGTGGGTCGTGGGGGAATGGGGATTTAACGGGAGTGGGTCGTTGGGGGAAGGGGGATTTGACGGGAATGGTTCGTTGGGGGGTGGGGGGGAGGAGGAGGTTGCTGCACTAGGTTTCTGGGGGGATTAATGGGGAGGTGGGTTTGGGATTAATTGGTTTCTGGTTTTGGGGGTTGCGGGTAAAGCTTTCAGGTTTTTTTTTTTTTTTTTTTTTTTTTTTTTTTTAATATTTAGAAGATTAGATTAAAAAAAATTAAAAAATTAAAATTTTTTTTTTTTTGCCATGTGGCAGCCTCATCAGCACAAATGTGGCAGCCACGTCAGCATTTAACAGACTAATGGATGGAAAATCTAACGGAGGTGTTATTTTGAAATAAAATGGTACTGGATGTATGAAAGTGAAATGTTTTAAAGTTGTTGTATGGGGTTGTAATTGACCTCAAACATGAGGGGCTAGTATGTAATTTACTCTATTTCTTTTGTTAATTACTTATAAGCACATGCACGCAAACAATACAAATCGGATTGTGTATAACATATTGTGGCTGTTGGGCTTCACTGGTGGGACAATCTACTCTATACAATGAAGAAAATTGAGATTCCATCATAAAACATAACAATATGAGAGCTCAATTACTTGTAAGCACATTTAATGTGTCTTCTTTTTCCAATGTAGGTCTCATACTCTCAACATATACCGCATAGAAATTGAATCAGGTAAAGAAAAAAAAACCGTAAGAAGACTAAGCATTTAATCCCCTTAATCGACTACTCCATTCATCGCCTAAAAGTCGAAGAAGATGAAGTCATAGCCAAATTCAATAATATGCCCAAGTCCAATAATGAGCTTTTTGTGTGTGAGAGTAGTGACCACTATTTATATGGACAAAAAAACCTCTATGATTCTTCTATTAGAATCCTTGTAGGAAAAGAACTTTTCCTGGTTATATAATACGAAGTGAGAAAATCAGCAGTCTTTTGTAGTTTCAATCCATAATACGTAGGCAATCTAGCTGGGCTAGATGCAACCGAATACAAGTGGTAGCGTTCGTGCTCGCAAACAAAGAAGGATCCTAAAAACTAGACGGTAGTCCGAAATTCGTCAATTCCGCTAGGTATAACCTGAACGAATTCATATATTATTTGCATATATTCCTGATGTATATTATGTTACAATTACATTTAAAATTACTAATACTTTATTTCAAATATTAATCATAGAAGTCAATACCGTAATTAAGAAAATAATGAAAGTGGAGATCAATGAGAGAAACTTTCTCATATAATATAGTGGGAGAAACTTCCTCACATGGTCTTGGATGTTGATATTTCATCAGATTTTGGCGTTTACATTTAAATATGCATGTATGCCGCTCGCGTGCATTAGAATATAGCTGTTTATTGACTATAAAGTAAATACCCTAGTACCACGCAATAATTTATCCGATCGAAGAACAAAATTGTGACATATATATAGTCCCAGAAAGTATGTTTTAATAAGATGAATTCGTAGCTAGCTGGTGAAGTGGTTCGAAATAAGAACAAATGAGAAGATGACATATCATTTGAGATGGAAGTTTCGGGACTGATTTGGTATGTCCTATATATAATATTATTAGTGGTGTACAAAGTTTGAAACTATCTTTCTAAAACAATTTTAAATAAAAGACAACAACAAAAGCACAGCTGAACTGTTTCTTGTCTGAATTATCAAACACAGAACTGGACTATAAAATACAACGTGCATGCCACATGGCATTAAACTAGGGCTGCTATTGTCCTGAACAAGAATAAAAAGTAGAGCTGTTTGGATTAAGATCCCAAACGCAATTTTTCTTGTATTTATTGTGTAACTCTCAATTTTTGTTGTTGTTTACCAATTTGTAGACGCTTTTAGCAATAATCCTTCAATCTTTCGTTGATTGGCTCTCAATGTAAAGCCCTGTTAAGGGCCTAACAATGAGCCCCATTTTAAGGGCCTTACAGAACCACCATTTTAAGGGCCTTACAAAACTAAGAATGCTTTTTTTACTTGAAGTTTTAGGGGTTGTTAATTTTTTACTATTTTCCCAAAAAATTATGAGTGATTTCGAGGCATAATGAATCTCTGTGTGTTTAACAAGATGGTTTGATCACCTTTCAGTACCCAACCAAAAATCGTAACACATAATTACACAAATATACAAGGGGGCGTTGAGGGGAGCGAAATGTGCAGTCGCACAAAATCTCAAATTTGAAGGGATCACTAAATTTTTGTCATCTAACATAATGTTCTATATTAAATTTTTTTTTTATTAGCACTTTAAAACAGCGTTGTGCACTCCTTATTAGAGATTTTTTTTTCTTTCTAAATATAAAAACTTGGAGTACAATGAGATATTTTTAGTGTCTAATAACATCCTAAAAAAACGAAAGTTTCTTAATTTTATTATATAACAATAGTATATATTCAAGTAAAACTTTAAAGTTAGAGGTTTGAAGTTTTTTTTTTCATGTTTGATTATTTAAGATAAAACTACTTTTGATTTTTTAGTGAAGGTTATGTTTGTAAATCATTTTACTTATCATTAAGGACACTTGCAAACATGCAATCAGTGAGTCAAAAAAGTTTAATTTTTTTTTTGAACAAACGATATTATATAGATATTAAGGGGGTGGGGAAGTGGGCTAAGCCTTACAGTGGGCTAACAATAATGTGGTTTAAATTCGCCGTTGACGATAATTGAACCTAAGACCTCTTATTTCCAAGTGAATAGGAATACCACTAGACCGTAGTACTAAGTGCCTTTGTTTTGATTTAAGTGAATGTTTTCTAGTATTAATGCATTGTCATACTTTTTTTTAAAAGTTAAAACTATCTTAAGGAGAGACTCTTTTACAAATTTTGCATAGGGCCCTCAAAATCTCAGAGATGACCCTGCACATATATATATATGCATACACATATCACTTTACTTTCGATAAGGGGGGTTTAAACAGATATGAATTCGCACAATAATTTCTCCATCATGAGACCGAAGAACAAATTGTGTCATATGCAATACCAGAAAGTACGCTACTTGTAACTTTATTGATACTTATAGACTAAGTTTTCACAAGCCATAGTTATTGTAGTAAACATTATTGTGTGGAAGTGCCAAATATAAAACTAATAAATTAATACAACAAAAATATGATGAAACAAACAATTCAAGATAACACAAGGATTTATACTGATTTGGCTTAAGTCTACATCCAGTTCGAAGTCGACGAAAAAATTCTACTAATAGTTAAAAGAAAATTACAAAGAGTGTTTAGTCTCTCAAACCCAAACCCCAAATGCACTCACAAATATAAGAGGAAAAAAAAAAAAGAGAAACAAAATACTTCGTCCCTTTACAATTACAATGTTGCGGCACTCAAGGAACAATCTCCAATTGATTTTAAGGAAAACTAATGAAAAGAGCTTGAAAACTTTGAGTTTTAATGATAAGGACAAAATAAAGGGTAAAGTGAATAGTACCAGGATTGACTTTTTAGTGTAAAAATGTGGTTTTTCGTTAAAGTGAACAGTATCGGGTGCTTTTCGTTAAAGTTCCCTTGATTTTATTCTTACAAAAACCTTGAATGCAACAACTCCCAATTATTTCTCTCTTTTATTGGGTTCTTTTTCCCTCAAACTAGGGCGACCGCTTCTATTCTCACACACTCATCCAAATAGAACAATGTGCAGCTTTATATACGAGCACCAAAAAGTCATAGCACATGCTCCACTTATATCAACGAAAGAGCCACATGATTTGGGTTTAGGTCCACTTATATTTTGGTGCTCGTATATAAAGCTGCACATTGTTCTATTTGGTGCTCCACTTAAACGAAAGAGAAATACATTTACATGTTCAAGTTGAGAAACACCTTTACTTATGCATAGCTTTTATGATATGTTGCTTGATATATAGTTTTTAAATAAAAACAAGTGGGGGATTGTTGGAGCAGTTATGTTTTTATTTAAATATTTAAATAAATTATATTTTGTTTTATTACCAATATTATATGCATACTATTTTCCTTTATTACCAATGTTAATTTTCAAACTGTTTTGTTTTCTTTTTTAGTTCGAATTGACTACGTTTTGCCCCATTGTGATTTTTTGTCCGTTTTAATTGCCATGACTCCTGGCGTTTTGGCTTTCAATTGCATTGATTCCTACAGTTTGCAATCTCAACATATTTTTTATTATTATAATATATACATACGTACACACAAGCAATCATGATATATAAAAGTTGCCATCTCAACGGATACCAGGATACACACCAACATATATATTTGTAATTTTGGGTCATGCGGATAAGAAGAAAAAATAAGAAAAAAAAGTTTTACATCTATTGATTTGAAAGCAACATATTGAAAAGGTGTGAGTTCGAAGGTTCTTCCAGTGTGCAAGGAAGAATCTTATCAGAAGAAGGTTATGGGCTGTTTTATCCTAGGGACGACTTGATGTTTGAGTACTGCTTGCACACTTTGGGCAGAGCTGCGAAACGTCTTAAAGAGAGCAACTTAGTCGGCGACTCATCCCAAGAATCATTCACCACTTAAGGCTTCTACATTTTTCGGGTAACTTCGGTCATTTCTATTTCAGTTTACAACAGGTTAAGGCACTAGAATTGAGTCATCAAATCCTACAATCTCCACTTTAGCGAAATTCCTTAGCAGCACGAAGAGTCAAATCAATAATCGTCATAAGCACCTCATATATGAACTAGACAACAACAAAAGCCAAATCAATCTAAAACTTTCCATGCTCATAACAATCTCCACCTCGACTCAAATTGTAACAAAGCCAACAAAGAGAGGATATTCCTTCATCGTCTCCTCCAAATTCGCAAACTATAAGTGTCTTGATCAAAACAAAGTGATTCAAATGAAGAAACTGAAATTCTTCAATATCACCAACAGAAAAATCAAGCACATCATAACAAAGTTGAACATCTTTCAAACTTCACATGCTTACAAAACTGCACTGATAGACTCGTTCACATAACATAACACTTTCTCTAAATCAAAGTTGATTATTAATAATTTGGCGACATATATCAAACATACCACATACAAAACCTTTCTCCCCAAAATCAAAGATGAGAACCAATTGGACAACCAAATATTTCAAATTCAAATAACTAGAAGAAATCTAAAATCATACCTCAACTGGAGTCTTTAAAGAAAGACAATTGCAAATGATGATAACCAACAAACCAAATAGCAAGAGCAAACAAATCCAACCAAACTCTAAACAAAGTTAGAAAACATACAACTTGACTTCTATAAGATGGTTCCACACAAATGTTCCTCAATTGTATGTGGTGTCTCCAAAATACTGTGGTGTATCAATATCCCAACTTTGCAAAACTAAAAAAATTGGCCCTCGTTGAATACAACTCTACCAAAAGGCAAAACCATACCAATACCCCAAACAAAAAAACTGATGAAGAGGCAACTGATATAGCACTGATATACATATAGGTTATCAAGCAATTTTTCTCAAATCATAACAAAAAGAATCCCTACAAACTCTTGAATATCTATGTGTAGAGGAGAGATTCAAAAGTACCAAAAAATACCAGATTCCTTCCAAGTCTGGTGCAGCCAAACATTCATTATAGAGCAAATTCGACACCATTGTCGATGACGTTAGCGCTAGCACTAGCATTTGAGGAACCATCAAATTTATCTTTGGCTTTAGGGCAATTAACTTTTTAATGCCCTTCCTTGCGAAAAATAGTTGCATGTACTGATTCTGTCTTAAACTTCATTCTTGAATTTTTTCTATTACTACTTGAACTATATTCCTTAACTCTACCTTTGCTACCAAAGCCTCAGAATGATTATCATTCAAATTTCCAGATACTTTGTTCTTCAACTCTCTTGAATTCAAAGCGGTCTTTGCATCGTCCATACAAATACAATCTCTCCCATATAACAAAGTGTCAACGAACTTTGCAATGAAGGAGGTAAAGAACACAACAAAATCAAAACATGATCTTCATCATCAATTTTATTATCCATACTTTTCAAATCCATAATATCCTTATTGAAGTCATCAAGATGGTTTTGAATAGGTGTACCTTCATTCATACTGACAGTGTACAGACATTACTTCAAAGACTAAAATAATTTCTCCATAGAATTTTTCAATATCATATTTCACCGACATATTCTAAGGCTTCATAGACATAATACAAGGCCCCCAGTTGAAACCTAGAGCTTTGTACCCATTTGTTGAGTGGAAGCGCCAAATATGAAACTAATAAACTAATATGAAAAAAATATGACAAAACAAACGATCAGAAATGACACAAATGATTTATATTGATTCGACGTATGCTTACATTCAGTCCGGATATGGCAAGAAAATTCCATTAATAATAATATTTTTTATAGAGTGTTTAATTTCTCAAACCCAAACCCCAAATACACTCACAAATAGAAAACGAAAAAACAACAAAATATTTGTCTATCTACAATTACAAAGTTGTGGCGCTCAAGGAACAATCACCACTTAATTTCAGTCTCAGGAAACCTTAAATGCAGCAACTCTCAATTATTTCTCTCTTCTATTGGGTGCTGGCTTTTTTTTTTTCCCTCACACAAGTGCGACTGCTTCTATTCTCACATTCTCCTCCAAATTGCACAATGTGAGGCTTTATATATGAGCGCCAAAAAGACCTAGCACGAGCTCTACATATGTCAACTAAAGAGCCACATCAATTTGGGTTTAGGTCTACATAGAAAGGGTCCAGGCAATAGAAAAACCACATTGCATCCATCGAATTTTATACGAATTTCAATTTGGAAGTTAAGAAAGCATAATTCAAGATATTGAGTCATCAAATCCAACAATCTCCACTTTGGCAAAACTCCCTTAGCAACACGATAAGTTGAATCAACAATCATCATAAGCACCTCAAGTACGAACTAGACAACAATAGAAGCCAAATCAAATACTCCCCTCTCAATGCTCATAACACACATTATCTTCTATGCAAAATAATGTGTGCAACAGACTGTGGTTGAAGGGTATAAATGTGAATGAAGCATGAGTGCGTATAAGATGGGAAAAGCTCTGTTGGAGAACAATTCAGAAATAAATAAAAAATAACAGAACTCAAAATTGTAGAATATTTATTAATCAAAATACTTGCTGTGGAGAATGAAATACAGAAATAAATATAAGAATATCAATGGTACTAACGTGATTACAGAAGGTAGAGGCTAGCGTAATAGCTATGTCATTCGAACAGTATTTTCGTCCCACTCTTGTGCTTGTGGTTCAACAACTTCTGTTTGACCATGATTCAACTACCTAATTCTACAACCCGCACTAGATTCTAGAATTCTAGCGAATTTGCTTTGTGTGTTTACTCTCTAGAAATTTCGTACGGAAGAAAGGAGGAAGAAAAGATGATCTGGAATGCAACTGAGGACTCCATTTATATAGGCTCTTTCATACCTCTTCAAATACCTTTTGGATGTATCTGAAGCTATACAACTCTTTCCAAAGAGTTGTGTCTATTAATCAAAACGTTTTTAATTAATTTTAATTAAAAACTTAATTCCAAAATTAAAACTAATTGATTATATTAATTTAATTATTAGGCCCCAAGTGCCCCAAGTTCCAAGGCCCTTGTCTTGATTAATTAATATTAATTTATATTTGTTGATGCACAAAACCGGAGGTCTTGGAACAACATAAATCCGACCGTGAATCTGCAAGTAATGTAAATAACACAAGATGTATCGTGGTTCACCCCAAGGTTTGGGCTACGTCCACATTGATTATGTATTTATCTGAGAAGTGAGGGAGAGAGATTCAGAGCCTCTGAAGAAGAGAGTGAGGTCTCTGATAGCCTAGGCATTGGCCTCATAAATGGCATCCCCTAATTATGAGGGTGATGGGTCATTTTATAAAATAAGGACTCCTCACTTATTACATATTTGCCCCTTGCTTTATTACATAATTACATTTAAGTCCCCCGAGTATTTATACGAGGTCTAAATATGGAGGCCCTAAATATGGTATAAACAGTAGTCCCCCAAGTCTTCAGTCAAGAGAGTATTTTGGCTGGAGACTTGAAATTCAGTCCATGTGTGGGCCGAAGTAACTAGATGCTGTCTTGAACTGATGCTCGATATAAGACAGTGCTCAATCTGAAATAATGCTTAACTAGAAGTAGCACACGCTGCGAGGCTGCTCGGGTCGTGGCTTATGTTGCTTTGGTTAGCTCAGCTTGTGGCGTTTGAAGGTGAGAGAGTCCCTTTTATAGAATAAGGGCTCACTTCTTAATACATGAATGATGGGCTAGAGTTGATGCTCTCTAATGATGGTAAGGGAGTCCTTTTTATAGAATAAGGGCTCGCTCCTCAATACATAAATGATGGGTTAGGAGTGATGCTTGCGGCGAGGCGGTTGCTCAGCTGGCGGCAATGCTTTCTAACGAAGGTGAGGGAGTCTTTTTTATAAAATAAGGGCTCGCTCCTCAGTACATGAATAATGGGTTAAGAGTGATGCTCGTGGCGATGCGGTTGCTTAGCTGGCGGCGATGCTCTCTAACGAAGGTGAGGGAGTCTCTTTTATAAAATAAGGGCTTGCTCGTCAATACATAAGTGATGGGCTAAGTCCCCCAAGTATTTTTCATGAGTGCTCTCTAATGAAAGTGATGGAGTCCCTTTTATAGAATAAGGGCTTGCTCCTCAGTACATAGATAATGGGCTAAGCCTTCCGAGTATTTTTCATGAGGCCCAGTTGAGGCCCAATATATGGTACATAATGTAGTCCCCTAAGTCTTCGGTCAATAGAGTCTGTTGGCTGGAGACTTCAAATTGAATCCATGTATGGGCCGAAATAGCAGTTGTTCAGAGGCGGTATTTGTATACCCTGCACTGAAGCTTTGTAGGTGAATCTTTGCAAGTGAAGCTTTGAAGCTGGAGCTTTGTAAATGAAGCTTTGGAAGCTAGAGCTTTTGTAAATGAAGCTTTTGAAACTGATTGACATGAGTAATGCTCATGAGTGTTTATGTTGATTGACATGAGTGATGCTCATGGATGTTGACATGAGTGATGCTCATGTATAATTTGAAGTACTGGGCGTACTTTTGATCACCTGGTTGGTGGCATGAAGGAGAGTACGGGTTGTACATTTCATCACCTGGTTGGTGGCATGAATGGCTAGTTGCCAAATGATATTAGAGTACGGGTTGTACATTTTATCACCTGGTTGGTGGCATGAATGGCTAGTTGCAAATGATATTTAAAGTACGGGTTGTACACTTCATCACCTGGTTGGTGGTAATAGCGGCGGGTTGTTGAATAATTTTGGAGTACTGGGCGTACTTTTGATCACCTGGTTGGTGGTAATAATGGTAGGTTGCCGAATAATTTTGGAGTATTGGGCATACTTTTGGTCATCTAGTTGGAGCTATTTTGGGCTTATAGGTCTTCGCTCTCCACACAACATTCCAGCCCATTTATTTTGGGCTTTGCCCTTTTTTTTTTTTTTTTACCCTCTGATGAGGTTTATATAGATATCTCCGAAAGATACAAAAAATAAATTACATCATTCAAAAATAAGAAAAGTAAATCACATCTTTTTGGTGGGATGTTTATTCCTTGCTTTTGTAGTGTCACCATGTGCTATCGTAGAGGAAAGCCTCTCTTTTGCTTCTTGCTTTCTCAGTTTTTTTTTTATGCTTTGCTTTCACTTTTGTTTCTATTTTTCTGCTTTGTTTCCCACTGCTTTTCTGTTTTTCAAAACTGCAGGGGTTGGATTCTTTCTGCTTGCTGGGAAGAAAAAGTAGGGAAGCATGATAGGAAAACCATAAAGTCGCACTATTGTCGCCAGCCAATTGCCTTTTACTTTTCCTTTTCTCTTTTCCTGTTTCTGAAATATTCTCCCAACAACATCATGATCTTTTTTTATTTATTTTTTATTTTTTATTCATTTCCCTTGATCTTGTATCCTCATCCTCTTCCGCTCGTAACACTGGCCCAACAAACAAAATGCCGTCGTAACACTGTTACCTCATTCGGCGACTTCCTCATCTTCAGATTGTATGAGCACACATTGACAGAAACTAACAACAAGAAAGGAAAGAAGATGGAAGTCTCTCTCTCCTCAGCGCAAGAAATAAGATCATTTGTTGCTGCTACTATTCTAGAGGCAGTGGAAGTAGAGTTGGATCTCCGCCTGAAAGGTAAGATAGGAGCGACCTCTGCCTGAATGGGACGTTTCGCAGTGATCTCAGATCTCCTATTCTCAAACAGTCTCCAGCTTTAGTGACACAAATAGTTTCGTTGTGGCCGGAAACTGATGAGTTATCGGCATGCATCCTGGTTTCTCATTATCAGGGAGATAGTGATTGAGTTGACGCTGGTCGCTGTTGCTACTGCATGTCTCGTCCGTTAGAGGAGAGAGTGGGGAGAGGAGAGAGTGATGCCATTGGCATGCTGTTGCTGCTGCATGTCTCGTCTTTCTTTGAGCCCCCTCCATGAGTTCCCAAGCATTGATAACCTTCGGATCTTCCCGGGGGGTGAAGATTTCATCGCGACCCTTTTGCTCTCTGCCATGCAGTCTTTGATGAGTTGTTGGCCGTTTTCGAGGTTCAGAACACCGTAAGTGCTGAAAGTGAGAGAGGCGACGTGGTTGATGACGTATTCGTCGTCACCATTGTTATTTTTTTTCTTGAACAATTTCGATGAAGCGCAGCCTATTGACGAGTGGGGCTAGGATCTTTGAATCCAGAAATATCTGGGGAGGCAGAGACGGCGGCAGCGTGGTCGGTGTAGGAGTTGTAGTCAGCGTAGCTCTCGACGATGACGTCGTCCTAGTCAAAGTGGCTGTTAGGGGCGTGGAGATCGTCGTCGTCCATGCTGAACGCGTCGAAGGAAGCCATTTTTCGAGGGGGTGATTTCTCCCTCTCTGTCTTCCTGTCTGCTTTGAACTTGGACGTCAGACACATTGTTTATTTAATACTTTGTGATTCAACACTTGGACGTCCCTGGTTTGACCATTCAAAGAAGAAAACAAGAGAGCCGGTGCTTGTCATGGCTTAGATGAGAGAGAGAGGGAGAGGAAGATCTAAGAATTGTGAAGCTTGGTTGTAGCTGTTGCCGTGATGGGAAGCTGGAGCGGAAGGCACGGGTTTTGCAATGACTATGCAGGTGTTTGGTTCTTGGTTTCTGCAGATTCACGGTGGAGGTGAAGAAATGAAAGAGAACCGACACAACTTTTCGTATCGATTCCCACCGACGGCGCCAAATGTTGATGCACAAAACTGGAGGTCTTGGAACAACATAAATCCGACTGTGAATCTGCAAGTAATGTAAATAATACAAGATGTATCGTGGTTCACCCAAAGGTTTGGGCTACGTCCACACTGATTATGTATTTATCTGAGAAGTGAGGGAGAAAGATTCAAAGCCTCTGAGGGAGAGAGTGAGGTCTCTGATAGCCTAGGCATTGGCCTCAGAAATGGCATCCCCTAATTGTGAGGGTGAGGGGTCATTTTATAGAATAAGGACTCCTCACTTATTACATATTTGCCCCTTCCTTTATTACATAATTATATTTAAGTCCCCCTAGTATTTATACGAGGTCTAGATACGGAAACTCTAAATATGGTATAAACAATATTAATATTATGGTATAATCATCAAACATAATCCACACAATTGGTGGCCCAAGCCTCAATCCCCATTCCAAATGATCCAACATTAACTAATATTGTAGAGGACAAAACTTATATAAAGGTGATTAGGAATCTTGTTTTCTCAAATGTGGGACAAGAGTCTCAAAACTCTAACAATACCCCACATTTTGAGACGATTATTTGATCATAGAGAAATTGAGACACGAGAGTAAACAATAGATATGACATACATCAGGAAATGTGTCTTTTGGACTTGAACCTACCTTAGTATATACTTATCAGATTTACTAGATGATGCAGTGAATATAAAATCTTGAACTATTCATCTCCGCAGTAAACCAAGACAATAAGCAAAACATATGTCACACCAACACATCGCAAATTCATACGTTTGTCTTCATTTTGGTCTTGAACAAATCCTGGATTCATGAGAGGTTTAGAGAATGTAGCAAATGCGACCCCACATTTACTCTCATATAGATGATATTGATTATGAATAGGCTGCTACTATTCCACTTGATTTACAAGTACCAATATCATTAAACTAATGTATCCTACACCTTCAGCAGTCACCGCACTTCTTCCATCATAGGAATGGGTATGTAAGTGTGTTTCTTCTTGAATCTAGCCAAACCAATTTGCCTATTGAACCTAGACCATAAGATCTCCAATCAACTAGGTTAATAATAATGACCATATTTTCTTCCATCAAACCAAAGTTTTGGCCAATGCATATCCGAGGACCCCATCCAAATGTGAAAAAAGATACTAGCTTGGCCCCTTGCATGCTTTTAAAACTTCCATCTGAAAACCTCTGGGTTGAACTCATTGCCGTCCTCTCCCCACAGTTCTTGGTCAAGGTGAAATTTCCAAGCTGTTTTCCTTGTGCATAGCTCGAACAAGGATAGGTAGTGGAGGGTATGACCTAAGAACCTCATGTAAAATCATGGTTAACTGTGGCATTCTTTAGTTAATTAGTCAAAAGTGGTATTTTATTAGAATTATAAATTCTCAGTTACATTAATTTTACAGAATCACATCTCTTATAAAGTGGAATATCCACTTACATATAAATGACGAGTTTCAAGTAAATCATTCCATTCCCGGGTACACGTGTCTGAAATGTGATGATACAAAAAATATCAGTAATTATATATATAAAAAAATATTTCCCTATTTTTTTACAAGAGAATGAAATAGCTAGTAAAGTGGTTCCAAATAGGAACAAATGAGAAGATGCCATATCATTTGAGATTGGAAGTTTCGGGACAGGTTTGGTATCTCCTATAATATTACTAGTGGCACACAAAGTTTGAAACTATCTTATTTTAAAGTTGTCACAACAAAGTTATTCTAGTTGTTACAGAAGAGGAGAAGATCTGGACTGTAAAATAAAACATGCATGCCACATTAAACAAATCAATGATGTAGGTATCAAGTAACATACTAATGACAAACTATCCATTTATTTGATAAATTTTGATGACTAAATTATATTTGATTGAATATATTTAGAGATGATCTTTAATTGAATATTAAGAAATTGAAGGTTTTGAATATGAAATTTCTACGGAAAAAAATACTTATTTGCAAGTGGGGAATGCAAGTATTATTCCACTAGTTATAGTTACAAGTTTTAGGTGAAGTAGCCCTCTAAATCCAGGTTGTTGTTACCAAACTACACTTCAAAAACCTCTTCTCTTGCACGAGCCTGACAACTTTGATATCTACTCACCAAAACCACTGTCCAAACAAGCAACTTGAAGATAGTCTCTTGTCCTGCATAGTAAAACAACTTACATGCCCCCAACTATTTAACGTACGTTGTATTGCCAGAAATAATTCATTGAGTAGTGTTATATCCATGAATATGTAGGACTCATTACAATGGAATGACAATAAATAATTATTAA
The DNA here is from genome assembly GCF_042453785.1 of Malus domestica. Lineage (NCBI taxonomy): Eukaryota > Viridiplantae > Streptophyta > Magnoliopsida > Rosales > Rosaceae > Malus > Malus domestica. The sequence goes on from NC_091671.1 coordinate 37,332,248, forward strand.
GTTAACATCAATATTGATTAAATTATGAGAATATATCTCTAAGTTCTATAATACGTAGTTGATTACAAAATATAGTTTGATGTCTTTATTCTTCATCAACTTTTGTCGCAACTGCCATATACATCCATCATAACTAATCATAGTTTGTGTAAAACGATATGCGCACCAAACTGTGGTTGAAGAAGGGTAATTCCAGAAGGTGCATGAGCATAGGATGGAGAAAGCTTAAAGGTGAAGTGTTGTAAGATCAATGCTACGGCCAGTTTTGCTTCCATCATAGCAAAGTTTTGTCCAATGCAAATACGTGCACCTCCTCCAAAAGGGAAGTATGTAAGTTTGTTCTTTGTTGCCTTTGAAACTCCTTCTGCAAACCTCTCTGGCTTAAACTGCGTTGCATCATCACCCCACAATTCTTTGTCATGGTGAATTAGTATTGTGGGCAAGGAAATTCCGACTCCAGCCGGTAATGAGAATTCTGCAAATTGTGTTTTCTTGTGAATCATTCGAGAGAGCGTAAAACTTGATGGATATAATCGTAGAGCTTCAAGTAAAATCATGGTTACCTGGGGAGTTATACAACCAAACCAATACATATTAAGTTAAACTTGACTTATATAATACAAATTCATATTCATCTTCAACATCAAAGGACCACCGAATTAAACAAAAAATGAGATGAAAGAACCTAAAATTGTACAAAAGAAAATGTGCATTAGGAGTCGCAACGAGCTTATGGAAGCTTGGAGAAATGTTCTCTTGCCGGACTATATTCAACTTGACATGCTTAATTATGTTGTCAGAATGTAAATTACAACCGTCTATCAGATTTGGTTTCCCAATAAGTGTAGTTCATATTCACTTTATAGCAACATAAGCATTTGTCTATTGCATACATTTGTCTATTGCATAACATCAAAATGTTTTTCTAGCGAGAATGTCATTTTGATATTTGATTACTTTGTTTTATTATTGCTTGTAAACCTAATGAAACTTTTCAAAGTAAAATATAAATTAACGTTTTTTATTTTAAATATATGTTTTTTTTTAAATGTAAAATTTGAATGTATACGCATTCTCTACTTACAACTTTCAGGTGATTTAGCCCATCAAAGTCTGGTTTGTTCCCTCCAAAGACTTGCAAAACCTCTTCTCTTGCACGATCTTGCCAATTCTGGTTTTCACTTAGTAAAACCATCGTCCAAACCAGCAATATTGAAGTGGTCTCTTGCCCTGCAAAGTAAAACAGCTTACACTCACCAAGAACGTCCTGAATGCTCATTCCAACTTTTTTTTTGTTCCCATGTTCCTTAATTTCCTTGTTGTTGGACTCCAAAAGCAAACCTAATAAGTCATCTTTTGCGGCTTCGCCTGCCTTGATCGCCTCTTCTCTTTTATTTATAATACCCATGAATAACTCCCTTATTTCTTTGTCAACTTCTTTCAACCTCTTATTCGTCTTGGTTGGTAGAAATCTGCATAATAGAAGTATATGTTATTCCAATGGGTTTTGTAAGACAAAGGTACGATATTATCGAAGAAAACGAGTACATTTAAATTGATTAATATGGATGTGGAAAAAAAAACCCCAAGTATGAGATTTAACTTGTAGAGAACCCGCCTATCGTAGGGACCTTTTCTACTGAAATATTGGTTTCTCTGATAACTTCTCCTAACAACCTTTCACACTATTTACAAATGACACAAAAAGTTTTGGATAATGCTTTCGTTTTTGTTGGATCACTACAAGAAAACAAGCATACCGTTGGGCACACTGATTTCAATCGGTATTCATGTAAAGATTGATTGCACTGTTTTCAATAGTTATTTACCAGCTTAATAGAAGAATAAGAGTATGCTGCGCTTACCTAATTTTCATACCATATTTATACTATTTTTCTAATATAGGCAGAATCCACCAATACAAGTAGGTCTCACATAGTATTACCAACGTGATACGAAAAGTTTGATAAGAGTATTGAGAATGAATCTCACATTGATGGAAATAGGGACCTTACATGAGCTTATAAGTAAGTTAAGTTACTCTCTATATTGTCAATTGGTTTTATGATCGAACCTCAACTTTAGTATTTTAAAGAAAATAGAAATTTACCTCCATCCTGGAATGTAAACACTATGTTTCATTTTCACTGTAAGTTCTATTTGCAGTTTCAAGAGTTGAAATATTTCTCTTCCTTCTTTGTAGCTACTTCCAAATGATGTTCGTGAAATCACATCTGCTGTCATATTTTGAAGATAAGGCCACACATCCAACTCATATGAACTCTCTTTGGACACCAAGCTCTCCCATTCCTCAATCATCTCGCTACAACTTTGGTAAATTGCAGGTAACATACGCTATAGCAAACAAAGAACAACAAAAAAGAAAGAAAAAAAAAACAGAAATGATCAATTCCATGATATAATGCACACCTAATATTAATCCAATTGAATCTAACTGTTAAAACTTGAGAAATTAACTTAAATAATGGATCCTGTCAAGAGTATGTATATATAATACCTTCAGCTTCTCTGAATGGAATGCTGGCTTAATAATTTTTCGGTGTTTTGCCCATTTCTCACCTCCATAGTTTGCTAGACCTGTTAGTAACAACTTGACTAGCGGACTTAGTGCTGGCTTCGGAAAATCTTCGTGCTTTGTAAAGATGTTTTTCAAATCTTCTGGATTTGTGATATTAACCCTTGGCGTTGGGCCAATCCAAATGAAAGAATTCTTACCTGCATTTTAATATTTTACCATAAACGTTTTAATATATAAGAACTTCTTTACAAGAAGTCATCGGCAGCGTCTTACCACTTCTATATATCAGATTGTGAATATTTTTACAAACTGTCACCAAAAGCTATCTTATTTTTGTAAGAGAAGATTATACTTAACAGCGAATATTGACATAAGGATGGTATTGATTCTGTACAAGGAAGTGACGAAAGATATTTAACATACCATAAGTGCTCACAGATTGGTGGGCATAAGGGACGACTCGTGGCGCTGTATCATGGGAGAGGTTCATGGGTTTAGACACTGCTTCTTTTAGCATCATGGATATTTCTTTCAGGTCTCCTGACCAAAGCCTGTATGAATTGCCAGCAAGTCCTTGTTGCCTAAGGCATTTTTCTAGCTTCTTCGGCCTCAACCACACCCAATTCAGCACCCTCCATGCGCATGCTACTACGCTGACCAAAACAACACTTAGAACGACACTAAAAGGCGCCATTGAAACTTCCATTGGTGCGACAGAGAAGAGAGAGAGAGATGGAGTTCATCCGTACAAGTCCTTCGCGCGTGTGTTCCTTTAGATAAAGAACAAAATATTTTTGTCCTTCTCAATCAACACTTGTATCACTATACTGGTGGAGAAGTTTATCTTGCAACTAAAAAAATATGTACACACACATTGAGATTATCCGTCTATTAAGTGCTTTGTTAGATTTCAAATAATGCATCCGTCGTTCAATAAAAACTTTGTTATATGAGTATATTTTGTTTTTGTGTGTACTAAAAGTTGAGTCGTTAGATTAATTTTGTCAAATTTAGTGGCATCATTAGTCTAAAAAATACTTGTTATGCATTCAAAAAGTTAATCAGTTAATAAATAAAAGTTTCTTAGATGATAAATTAGTGATAGAGGATATCTTGTTTTCGTGTGTGGTAAACTTGGGACTTGGGAGTCCTTGGACTAATTTTTTATTATAGTTCAGCCAGGACGAGTGCATTTAACTTTGTGGTCTTTGTCGTAGTGGGGTATCTTTTTTTTGGAATCCTTGGACTAATTTTGTGATGAGTTCAGCCATGACGAGTGCATTAACTTTGTGGTCTTTGTTGTGGTGGGGTATCTTTTTTTTGGAATCCTTGGACTAATTTTGTGATGAGTTCAGCCATGACGAGTGCATTTCACTTTGTGGTCTTTGTGGTGGTGCCGTACTTCTTTTTACAATCGCAAATTTCCTTGCCGACATATCACATCAGAAGTGTAATAATAATGGATTCCATAGTGGGAAAAAGAGGTGACAACAAGGCACCTGCCTTCTTACATGCTGCCAACACAGCTGATGACTCTGCAGATCCGGCCCAGACCTCCAATTGAGGCAGCAGTCTCAAAGCTTTCATGCGCCGGCCCAGACCTCCAATCGACAGTCTTCTCAAGCGAACCCATTAAATGGGTTTTCCGCAAAAGAGCTTCAACAACTTGCTCACACCATATTTATAATAAATGCTAACCACGTCTTTGGTAATAAAAATTCTTAGGCAAATGCTTCAGGTCTGTCACCTTTTAGAAATGTCTAAATTAATTTGACCTTTACTAAACTTTGAATTTTGACTAGCGGAGCTACTGACCACATTTGACCTAAGACAGAATCTTGCCCATTATTCATTGTTAATTAACCCACCGGATCTACGGTTTCAATCACTTCCACTGGCACCGGACCTTTCAATTCAGATATCACCTTAGACAAAGTTTTATGTGTTTTCTCCTTCTGCTTAAATTTCATGTCTGTCAGTAAAATCACTAATTCTTTAAATTATTGTGTCATTTTGCTTTTTGAATGGATACAGTGATCATTTTCTTTGCAATTGAGGTTATTGATAGAATATGATTGGTTTATATGATCTTGTATATGTACAACTACCTTCCCAAGTTCCCCATTTTCTTATTATTAGTCTACCAATGCAAGCCTCTTTTCTAAATTCCATATTAAAAAAAAGATAAGTTTTATAAAATAAAAAAATCGAAACCGTATTGAAACCGAATTGAACAAAACCAAACCGAAATAAGCCGAAATAAAATCGAGCCGAACCGAACTGAATGAAACCAAACCCACCCCTACCTGTAAATACTCCGGTTAGAAAATACGATTATGAGATAGAGGCTCAGGAAAAAAGGTGTACATAAAGGCTTATTAAGACTTAGAAAGAGACTTTAAGAAAAGATATTGAGTACTTGAAGGTAACGAAAGACTTGGCTTAAAACAAAGCACAGTACGGTATTCTATGATTCCTACAAACAACCCCACTTAGTGGGATAAAGTATTCGACGTTGTCGAATGTGATTTATATAAAAGTTAGTGCAAAAATATCATTAGACTAATCCAATTCTCATACAACCACCTTCACACATCCCATTTTACTTCATACACTCTAAAAAACTATAAAACTAAGAGTTAAAATATGATGTGTGAAAATCACCACACCCTTATTAATTTAGCATCAATATATCTATAGTTCTATAATACATCGTTTAATACAAGCGTATGACTATCTTTATTAGTTTGATATCCTTTCTTCATCAACTTTTGTGCAACTGCCAAATGGATCATAACTAATCAAAGTTTGTGTAAAATGATATGGGCACCAAACTGTGGTTGAAGGGTGATTTTTCTAGAAGGAGCATGGGCATAGGATGGAGAAAGCTCAAAGGTAAAGTGTTGTAAGATCAATGCTAAGGCCAGTTTTGCTTCCATCATAGCAAAATTTTGTCTAATGCAAATCCGTGCACCCCCTCCAAAAGGGAAGTATATAAGTTTGTTCTTTGTTGCTTTTGAAACTCCATCTGAAAACCTCTCTGGCTTAAACTGCGTTGCATCATCACACCACAATTCTTTGTCATGGTGAACTAGTACTGTGGGCAAGGAAATTTCGGCTCCAGCCGGTAATGAGAATTCTGAAAATTGTGTTTTCTTGTGAATCATTCGAGTGAGCATAACAACTGGTGGGTATAATCGTAGAGCTTCAAGTAAAATCATGGTTACCTGGAGAGTTATACAACCAAAGAGTACATATTTAAGTTAATATTGGCTTGTATAATACAAATTCGTATTCATCTTCAACATCAAAGGACCATCGAATTAAACAAAAAATGAGATGGAAGAAATTTAAAATTGTGCGAAAGAAATTGCGCATCAGGAATCTCAACGAACTTATGCAAGCTTGGAGAAATATTCTCTTGCCAGACTATATTCAACATGACATGCGCTTAATTATGTTGTCGAAATGTGAATCATAATCAACCATTAGATTTGATTTCCTAAAAAGTGTAGTTCATATTCAATTTGTAGCAACATACGTTTGGTAAACAAAAGTAACTCTAGTGTTTGATGATTTCCACCATGCATGACATCAAAATGTTTTTATAGCGAGAATGTATCTAAAAATATTTGATTAAACGTATTCTATACTTACAACTTTTAGGTGATTTAGCCCATCAAAGTCTGGTTTGTTGCCTCCAAAGACTTGCAAAACCTCTTCTCTTGCACGATCTTGCCAATTCTGGTTTTCACTTAGTAAAACCATCGTCCAAACCAGCAATACTGAAGTGGTCTCTTGCCCTGCAAAGTAAAACAGCTTACACTCCTCAAGAACGTCTTGAGTGCTCATTCCAGCTTTTCTTTTGTTCCCATGTTCCTTAATTTCCTTGAAGTTGGAATCCAAAAGCAAACCTAACAAGTCATCTTTTGTGGCTTTGCCTGCCTTGATCGCCTCTTCTCTTTTATTTATAATACGCATGAGTAACTCTCTGATTTTTTTGTCAACTCCTTTCATCCTCTTATTCATCTTGGTTGGTAGAAACCTGCACAATAGCAGTATTATTCCAATGGGTTTTGTAAGATATATATACACGATATGATCGAAGAAAACGAGTAAATTTAAGTTGATTAATATGGATGTGAAAAGAAAAAAAACCCAAGTATGAGATGTAACTTGTAGAGAACCCGCCTCTCGTAGGGAAATTTTTTTTTTCTACTGAAATATTGGTTCTCTAATAACTTTGCCAAACAAAACCTTTCACACTATTTACAAATGACACAAAAAGCTTTGGATAATATGCTTTTATTTTTGTTGGATCACTACAAGAAAACAAGCCATAGGGCACCGGTCACCGATTTCAGTCGTTCACCGCTTATGTAAAGATCGACTGCATTGTTTTCAATAGTCAATAACCAGCTTAATAAAAAATAAAAAATAAAACTAATAAGAGAGGTAATGCTAGGAAGACTAAATTTTATAAATTAAATGACATAAAAGTTGATAATTGAATTATTACTTAAACATTGATAAATGTGCTCATTTTTATTGGTGACACATCATTTAGTTTGCAAATTTTGTCTATAAATTTTGTCTCCTTAACATTGCCCTTAATAGGAGTATGTTACGCTTCCCATATTTTCATACCGTATTTATACTATCTTTGAACGTAGGACCCATCAATACAAGTGGGTCTCACATCTATTAAAGCGTGGTACCAATGTGATATGAAAAATATGATAAGAGTGTTGAGAATGAATCTCGCATTGTTGGTGTTAAGTAATCTGCAGAAAGAGAACAGAGAAATCGCAGAGGAAGAAGAAGAGAACAGAAGAGGTTTAGAGAGAGAGAGAGAGAGAGAGAGAGAGAGAGAGAGAGAGAGAGAGAGAAAGAGAGAGAGAATCACACTTGTATTTCTTGATTAATTGAATGGTTACAAGGGGCAGTTGCTATATAGATGAGTCCTAAGCTAACTGCCTTAACCAACTCAATCCCTTACCAACAATCCTAACTAATTATTCTAACAGCCACACTCCTAACTGCCTTATGTATTTGGTTAATAACATGTGTCATGATCCACACCCTTCATATCCTATATACTCTAACATCCCCCCGCAAGCTCATGGTGGCCTAAGCATGAGATTGTTGCAGTGAGTATTGAACAATGGCGAACTTAGACCTTTGGTAAGAATATCAGCAAACTGCTTGAAAGAAGAGACAAACTGAACCAAGAGCTTCTTGCTTGCAACCCGTTCTCTCACAAAGTGAACATCAACTTCAATATGTTTGGTGCGCTGATGTTGAACTGGATTAAAGGATAGTGCGATTGCAGAAAGATTGTCACAAAAAAGAACTGGTGGGTGAGGAATTTGAACTTGCAGAACCTGAAACAATTGTTGCAGCCAATCCAATTCAGCAACAATGGATGAAAGAGCTCGATATTCAGCTTTAGTTGATGATCTTGATACTGTTTGTTGTTTCTTTGAAGCCCAATAGATAGGATTGTTACCAAGAAACACAACCAAATCTGTTGTAGACCGTCTATCATTAGGGTCTTCAGCTCAGTTAGCATCACTAAACGATCTAAGTGTTAAACTGCCTTTTGTATTTCGAATTCCATGTGTCATAGTCCCTTTGAGATACCTCAAGATTTTCTCCACAGCCAAATAATGAGACGCCATTGGAGACTGTATAAACTGACAAACTTGGTGAACTGAAAAGGCTATGTCAGGTCTTGTAAAAACCAAGTATTGTAAGGCACCAACAATACTTCTATCGAGACTAGGATTATTAAAAGGTTCCCTATCATCCTTCAATAATCTGTTATAAGGTAAGCAAGGAGTTGCACATGGTTTAGAATAAAACATTTCAGTTTTCTGCAACAAATCTTTCACATACTTTTCTTGAGATAGAAACAACCATTCACCTGTTCTTGTAATTTGTATCCCAAGAAAATAATGGAGAGACCCCAGATCTTTAAGATCAAATTCTTTTGTTAAATCTGTAATAACCTGTGCAATCATCTTAGTGTTATTTCCAGTGATGATGTCATCTACGTAGAGCAACAAAATCACAAGTGAAGAACCAGAACTCTTGACAAAGAATGATGAATCAGCATATGTATTGTGTAACCCCAATTTAGGTAGAAAGCTTGTGAACCTGTCATTCCAAGCCCTTGGGGCTTGCTTGAGTCCATAGAGGGACTTGTGTAGTTTACAGACTTTAAGAGGATGATGAGGTTGGGACATATAAACTTCTTCTTGAAGAATGCCATGAAGAAAAGTATTTTTGACATCTAATTGATGTAGGGGCCAATCATGATGAGCTGTCAAAGCTAATACTAACCTGACAGTTGTTGGTATAACAACCGGACTGAAGGTTTCTCCATAATCGAGTCCATGCTCTTGATTAAACCCTTTTGCAACAAGTCTCGCTTTGTACCTCGCAATTGTCCCATCAGAATTCCTCTTGATTTTAAATACCTACTTGCAGCCAACAAGGTTTTTATTATGAGAAAGATCTACTAGACTCCAGGTTCCTTGAGAATGTAAAGCTTCAATCTCTTCAGTCATAGCCTTATGCCACACTGGTTCTTTCAAAGCTGACTTATCTGTTGCAGGCTCTGTTGTAGTAAGATCAACCCCTACAGAATCACAAACTGATGCATATAAGGCTTTATGCTTCACAATGCCACTTTTGGATCGAGTCTGCATCGGATGGAGATTCATAGGTGGAATCTCAAGAACAACTTGAAATGTCTCAGGACAGAAATCAAGTGCCATAGGAGATGGTATAGAGGAAGATGGAGCAATAATAATTGACGGTGGTGTGTTTGGGGTATTAGTCTTATATGAGCTAAAAGAGTGGGACAAATCTGTGGACTCAATATATCTTTAAATTGACCCTGTATGCATGGGAGGTGATTGACAATGAGATGGAGGTGACTGTGCATGCCCTTGAGGTAATGGAGATGGAGTATCTCTAAATGAAGATGAAGTTTGCATTCTAGAATTTGAAATTAGTGAAACAAGAACATTTTGAAGGTTTGGAGTTGGTAATGGTGCAGTGTCAAGTGATGGAGTGGGAGCAATGACTATAGATTTTGGGTAAACTGGTAGTGATAAGAATGGAAACTTTCATTAAACATGACATGCCTAGAAATGTAGGTTGTTTTGGTTTCTAAATGATAACAGATATAACCTTTATAATGAGGACCATATCCCAAAAATAAGCATCGGGAGGTTTTAGGTTGTAGTTTAGATATATTATATGATTTAAGGAGAGGATAGCACGAACAATCGAACACTCTTAAGTGAAAAAGTTCAGGGACAACTTTATATAGTACTTCAAATGGTGATTTGTTTTGAAGGACAGTGGTTGGCATTCTATTGATTAAATAGGTTGCAGTATGACATGCATAGGTCCAAAACAATGGGGGTAAATAAGCAGTTTGCAACAAAGTAAGGGCAGTTTCTACAATATGCCTATGTTTTCGTTCAGCCAACCCATTTTGTTCAGGGGTATATGGACATGAAATCTGATGAAATACACCTTGTGCAGTGAGAAAAGTTTGAAACCTTTTGCTTATAAACTCTCCTCCTCCATCACTTTGCAAAATATTAATTTTGGTTGTAAATTGAGTGCAAACATAATGATAGAAAGAGACAAATGTACGGAAAATCTGATTTATTTATTAAGGAAAAGATCCAACTGAATCTAGTACATTCATCTGTGAACAGAACGTAGTATTTATAACCATCTACAAATTGACAACGTGTTGGACCCGACAAATCACTATGTATCACCTCAAAAGGAACCACAAATTTGATTGAACATAATAAAAGGGTAACTTGCTAAATTTCCCTTCTAAACAACTTTGACACAATGTGGAAGGTGTATCATGTATAGTAACTATGTTCGACTTCTTAAGCATTGTAGAAGAAACTGAGTTGGAAGGATGACCTAGTCGATTGTGCCAAAGAGTTGAATTGACTAATTTTCCTAAGCAAGTCATGAGTTTCGAATTTGATGCAGATTGGTTTGGTAGAAAGGATGGTATAGGATATAGTCAATTATTGCATGCTCCATGGAATAGAACTCTCTCTGTGGCCTTGTCCTGGATCCAAAAAGAGAATGCATCGAATATTAACCAACAATTATTGTCTAAACATAATCGATGCACAGATAAAAGATTATAAGACAGTCTAGGCACATAAAGAACTAAGTTCAATTTCAAAGGATGATGAGAAGTCCTTAAGAGAGATGTGCCAACGTGAGACACTTGCAAACCTTCCCCATTCGCAATCTGAACAGTTTCAGTAACTGGATATGGTGATGCCAAGCTTAGATTCCTCATATCAGCAGTCATATGGTTTGTGGCCCCAGAATCCGTGAGCCAAACTTCAGGTGAATATTGTGTTGTGGTGGCCAAATGGACAGAGTTGGACATTGGAGGAGACATCATGTGAGTAGATGGCACTGAGTTTGAGTATGTGGTATTCATTGCGACCATGTGTGGGACTTGATTGAGAGATTTATTCATGAAGAAACAAGTTCTGGCAGTATGGTTTTTCTTGTCACAAATTTGACAAGGCTCAACAGGTTTAGCATCTCTATAGTTACAAGTTGCAACAGAATGACCGTGTTTAGAGCAAATCTGACAGATAACATTTGAAGAAGATGCACCATTATGATAGGAAGATGGAGTCCTAAGAATTCCAGGAGCAAAATCACGTACCACATATTTATAATATCTCTGTCCTTGATTGTTGTTAAACTTCCCTTTCCCTTTATACTTTGATTGATTGCCACCATTGAAGAAATTGGATTGACCAGATTGACCATTAAATCCAAAATTACCACCATTGTTGATTGTCTGAGAATGATTATGAAGACCATTTGTAGAAGAATTCCCGACAGAATAACGTTACGATATTTGATTATTGTTCTTGGCCACCATAGCAGACATAAAGGGCATCGAGGCATTGTTCTCAACAATGGCTTCCTCTGCAAGTAATTGAGAACGAAACTTCTTGAGAGATATAGAGCTTTCCCTTCCACGAATAACACACTTGAACGTGTTATATTCTGTAGGAAGACTAATGAGAGCCAAGATCACAATATCTTCATCGGCAAAGATAACTCCTGCAACTGCAAGAAAATCCCTTGCTGCTTTAATGTGTTGAAGATACATGGATACAGAATCAGAGCCCTTTTTGATGTTTTGAAGGTCAACTTTCATCTGGAAAATGGATGTACAACTAACAGTAGAGAATTGTTTAAAGCCGAATCCAAAGATCCCTTGAGCTAGTACTGCCTATGGCACAAGAAATAGCAAAGGATGACAAAGTTGTAGTAAGAAGTTGCATGAGAGCCCTATCATGCATCTTCCAAATTTGTACTCATCAGTTTCAGTTTGTGGGGTTAAAGACGCAGAGGTTAGGTCCGAATCAGGAGACCCATGTGAAGAAAACTGAGGAGGACACACATTGGTGCCATCTACGAACCCCATGATTCCATACCCTTCAAGCATTAATTGCAACTGAAACTGCCATTGAAGGTAATTGGAATCATCCAACTTCACAGTAACTAAATTAGAAACTGATGAAATCAAGTTGGTAATCAGTGATTGCAAGATTTGCAATTGATTTGCAGTGATCATCGTGAGAGAATTTGAGTAAGACAAAAAAATCAAACACCTGGTGTGCAAGAATTCACCAAGAACAAATTAGAGAATTGGGACTAGAAAGAAGCCCAAAATTCCTAGAACAAGAGAAGAAGAATCAGTATGTAGAGATCGTAGCGGAAGCAAACCAAGAATCGAGAAAGCACGAACGGCTTTCAAGACGATGATACCATGTTAAGTAATCTGCAGAAAAAGAACAGAGAGATCGCAGAGGAAGAAGAAGAGAACAGAAGAGGCTTAGAAAGAGAGAGAGAGAATCACACTTGTATTTCTTGATTAATTGAATGGTTACAAGGGGTAGTTGCTATATAGATGAGTCCTAAGCTAACTGCCTTAACCAACTTAATCCCTTACCAACAATCCTAACTAATTATTCTAACAGCCACACTCCTAAATGCCTTATGTATTTGGTTAATAACATGTGTCATAATCCACACCCTCCATATCCTATATACTTACAGTTGGGAGGAGGAACCTTGCATAAGTTTATAAGTAGGCTATTCATATGGCCAATTAGTTTTATGGTGGAACCTCAACTTTCTTCATGGTATCAGAATAGGTTGTTCCACGTATGAAGCCCAATGGCCAAACGTGCTCCACATCACCCCGTTTGTGTTATTAATATGTTAGGCTTGAAAATTTACCACACGTGAGGGGGCATGCTGAGAATAAAGTTGGATTACTCTCCATTTTGCCAATTAGTTTTAATTATAAAGGAACTTAAAAAGTATCATTTTTGAAAGAATATACAATTTTACCTCCATCCTGGAATGTAAACACTTTGTATCGTTTTTATTGTAAGTTCGGCTTGCACTTTTAGGAGTTGAAATATTTCCCTTCCTTCTTTGTAGCTACTTCCAAATGATGTTCGTGAAATTACATCGGCTGTCACATTTTGAAGATAAGGCCAGACATCTAACTCACATGAACTGTCTTTGGACACCAAGCTCTCCCATTCGTCAATCATCTCGCTACAACTTTGATAAAATGCTGGTAACATACGCTACAGCAAACAAAGAAGGAAAAAAAAAATAACAGAAACGATCAATTTCATGATATAATGCACACCTAATAATAATCCGATTGAATCAAACTGTTAAAACTTCAGAAATTAACTTAAATAATGAATATTGTCAAGAGTATGTATATATAATACCTTTAGCTTCTCTGAATGGAATGCTGGGTTAACAATTCTGCGGTGTTTTGCCCATTTCTCACCTTCATAGTTTACTAGACCTGTTCCTAACAATTTGACTAGCGGATTTAGTGCTGGCTTCGGAAAATCCTCGTGCTTTGTAAAGATGTCTTTCAAATCTTCTGGATTTGTGATGTTAACCCTTGGTGTTGGGCCAATCCACATAAAAGAATTCTTACCTGCATTTTTATTTTTTACAGTAAAAGTATTAACACATAAGAATTTTTTTACAAGTCATCGGCAGTGTCTTACCACATTTATAAATCAGATTGTGAATATTTTTACAAACTGTCACCAAAAGCTCTCTTATTTTGGTAAGAGAACATTATACTTAGCAGCTAATTAATATTGTCATAAGGAAAGTATTAATTCTGTACAAGGAAATGACAAAAGATAACATATATACCATAAGTGCTCACAGATTGGTGGACAAAAGGGAGGACTCGTGGCGCGGTATTGTGGGAAAGGTTCATGTGTTTAGACATTGCTTCTTTTAGCATTATGGAGCTTTCTCTCAGGTCTCCTGACCAAAGCCTGTATGAATTACCTGCAAGTCCTTGCTGCCTCAGACATTTTTCTAGGTTCTTTGGCCTCAACCATACCCAATTCAGCACCCTCCATGCGCATGCTACTATGCTAACCAAAACAACACTTAGAACGACACTAAAAGGCTCCATGGAAACTTCCATTGGTGTGAGAGAGAAGAGAAAGAGAGATGGAGTTCAATTGAAAGAAGGAATATTCGTATATACTTTTGTTTTTATAATACTACATATGGAGTCTTAATTTACTATTAAATGGCTTCAATATTGTATGAAACTCGAGGAACTCCTTATCCCCAAATCCATACAAGTCCTTCCACAAATTTTCTCGTGTGTTCCTTTTGATTAAAAACAAAATAATTTTGTCCTTCCCAATCAACACTTATCACTATACTGGTGGACAAGTTTATCTTGCAGCCAAATAATTTTGTCCTTCCCAATCAACACTTATCACCATACTGGTGGTATATTGAACGTACCACCAGTATATTGAATGTACCACTAGTATGGTGAGATCATCCGTCTAATAAATGCTTTATTACATTCGAAAAATGCACCATCCGTTGAATAAAGGGAGTTTTAACAAAACGCTTCCGGTACTGTTCACTTTTAACGAAAAACCACATTTATACATTTCCCTGGTAATATTCACTATACCTTTAAAAAGGGCTTTTCATTAAAAGGGAAGTTTTTTTGGACTTTTCGTTAGTTTTCCTTTGAATTGAATAAAAGCTTTGTTATATATCTTGTTTTTGTGTGTAGTAAAAGTGGAGAGGACTGATTTTGATAGATTTGATGGCATCTTTCGTCTAATAAATATTTATTACGCATTCAAAAAGTGATTAAGTTGATAAATAGAAGTTTGTTACATATTAAATTGGTAATAAGAGAGTATCTTGTTTTTGTGTGTGTTATAAACGTGTTGTCCTTGGACTAATTTTGATATATATATATATATATATATATATATATATGTATCTACAATTGCGCAATAACATATATATATACAAAGTGCAAATGACAAACAACTCACCCTCAACTTGGATCTAGTCGAGGAACACAGAAACCAGGCTCACTTGAGGAATGTCGCCTACAAGCAGCGCATCTCCAACTAATATGACTCAAGGGTCAAACCTTGTTCTTTCAAAGTGGGGGACTGGGTATTGAAGAAAAGATTACTGCGACAGAGTCCCGAGTCAATGAACACTTAGTCCGAACTGGGATGGCCGTTTGAAGTTTTTGGCATCAATCGCCTTGGTTCCTACAAGCTCAGAAGCTCCAATGGCAAGGCCCTTGGCCATCCATGGAACGCTGATCACTTGAAGTACTATTACAAGTAAACTCACATTGTACAAGTGTTAAGCTTCGGTCGTTCGGCATCCTATGTAACGAAGACCATTTGGCATGAATTCAATAAAGAGGTGATTTAGACAACTCGGTCCTAATCCTCTTACATTCCTAGCAATGAAACACTCGGGTTCAAAGCTTCAACATGAATGCTTCCAACATGAAACAAAGTCTAAGTATATGTCAACAAGACTATACAAATAAACGAACAGCTTCACAGTATATTCATTCAATCATACATTCCAACACATCCATACATAAGCCAGCTGTGTTTCGAAAGGGTTCAACATACTTTGTGTCATTCGACACTTGCTACAATGTGCCTCGACACCTTGCCCTTATTCTCACCAACTAGGTGATGAAGAAACTCACCTTCGTGCCACTAACCAGGTGAAGAAGGAACTCATCTTCGTACCACCAACCAGGTGATGAAATGTGATGAAAGATAATGAAGGAACTCACCTTTGTACCATCAACCAAGTGATGAAAGCCACTCACCATTCATTCCACCAACCAGAAGACGAATGGTACAACTTGTACATGTGAACTCTTAGCATTCATAAATAATAAAAAACCCTCAAGTTTTACAACTCAACTAGGGGAGCACTTATGCCTAACAAGAGTTATAGTCACCAACAAAGTCTTATTGCAAGCCAATAACGGCTTCAGTGCATGGTATACGAAGATCAAGCTCTTCAACCTTCTTGCATCTGCTTCAGACATTTGTCCTCTGTAACATTGTAAACATTACAACTCGTAGAAAGCTTCACACACTCTTGATCAAGACTGTTCGAAGCAAATTCAATCTATATGGTTCATCCAAACCTTCGACTACTACAAGGTGTGGCTTGCACCACAATCTCTTGCTCAACAGTGTGGAAGCAAAATTTGTATATGTTGTCTCTCTCATATTTTCAAATTTCTAGTTTTCCCAAAAAAATAAAAAATAAAAAAAAAAGGAAATTGGGACATTCAATAAATTTTTAGTTTTCCCAAAAAAAAAGGAAATTGAGAAATTCCATAAATTAAAAAAAAAGAAATTGGGAAATTCAATAAATTTCTAGTTTTCCCAAAATAAAAAAAGGAAATTGGGAAATTCAACAAAGCTTCATCAATGGAGGACAACTACAAATTCTCAAAAGCTTTACACAGTCTTAATCAAGATAGTGTGAAGCAAAACCAATTTATGGTAGAAATCAAAAGCTTCATCAATGGAGAACAACCACAATTCCCAAAAGCTTCACACACTCTTGATCAAGACAGTGTGAAGCAAAACCAATTTATGGTGCCAACAAAACCTTCATCAAAGGAGTTCAACTACAATTCTCAAAAACTTCACACACTCTTAATCAAGACAGTGTGAAGCAAAACCAATTTATGGTGCTTACAAAAGCTTCGACTCTAAAGCTTCGCCTACAAAGCTTCAACACAAAAGCTTCAACTCCAAAGCTTCACCTACAAAGCTTCAACACAAAAGCTTCACCTATAAAAACTTCACCTACAAAGCTTCAACACAAAAGCTTCACCTATAAAAGCTTCACCTACAAAGCTTCACCTACAAAAGCTTCAACTCTAAAGCTTCACCTACAAAGTTTCAACATAAAAGCTTCACCTACAAAGCTTCAACACAAAAGCTTCACCTACAAAAGCTTCAACTCCAAAGCTTCACCTACAAAGCTTCAACACAAAAGCTTCACCTATGAAAGCTTCACCTACAAAAGCTTCAACTCCAAAGTTTCACTTACAAAGCTTCAACACAAAAGCTTCACCTACAAAGCTTCAACACAAAAGCTTCACCTACAAAGCTTCAACACAAAAGCTTCAATTCCAAAGCTTGACCTACAAAGCTTCACCTACAAAAGCTTTAACTCCAAAGCTTCACCTATAAAGCTTCAACACAAAAGCTTCACCTACAAAGCTTCAACTCTAAAGATTCATCTACAAAAGCTTCAACTCTAAAGCTTCACCTACAAAGCTTAAACACAAAAGTTTCACCTACAAAGCTTCACCTACAAAGCTTCAACTCCAAAGCTTCACCTACAAAGCTTCAACACAAAAGCTTCACCTACAAAGCTTCAACTCCAAAGCTTCAACACAAAAGCTTCACCTACAAAAGCTTCAACACAAAAACTTCAACTCCAAAGCTTCATCTACAAAGCTTCACCTACAAAGCTTCAACTCCAAAGCTTTACCTACAAAAGCTTCAACTCTAAAGCTTCACCTACAAAGCTTCAACACATAAGCTTCAATGAAGGGCAACTACAACTCGTAGAAAGCTTCACACACTCTTGATCAAGACTGTTCGAAGCAAATTCAATTTATACGGTTCATCCAAACCTTCGACTACTACAAGGTGTGGCTTGCTTCACAATCTCTTGCTCAACAGTGTGAAAGCAAAATTTGTATATGTTGTCTCTCCCACATTTTCAAATTTCTAATTTTCCCAAAAAAAAAAAAAAAAAATTGGGAAATTCAACAAAGCTTCATCAATGGAGGACAGCTAAAAATTCTTAAAAGCTTCACACTATCTTGATCAAGATAATGTGAAGCAAAATCAATTCATGGTACCCAACAAAAGCTTCAACACCAAAGCTTCACCGATAAAGCTTCAACACTAAAGCTTCACCTACAAAGCTTCAACTCCAAAGCTTCACCTACAAAAGCTTCAACTCCAAAGCTTCACCTACAAAGTTTCACATACAAAGCTTCAACTCCAAAGCTTCACCTACAAAAGCTTCAACTTCAAAGCTTCACCTACAAAACTTCAACACAAAAGCTTCACCTACAAAGCTTCAACTCCAAAGCTTCACCTACAAAGCTTTAACTCCAAAGCTTCATCTACAAAGCTCCAACACAAAAGCTTCACCTACAAAGCTTCAACTCCAAAGCTTCACCTACAAAACTTCAACACAAAAGCTTCACCTACAAAGCTTCAACTCCAAAGCTTCATCTACAAAGCTTCAACACAAAAGCTTCACCTACAAAGCTTCAACATAAAAGATTCACCTACAAAACTTCAACATAAAAGCTTCACCTATAAAAGCTTCAACACAAAAGCTTCAACAAATGGAGGGTAACTACAATTCTCAAAAGCTTCACACACTCTTGATCAATATAGTGTGAAGAAAAATTAATTCAAGGTATCCAACAAAGCTTCAACCTCAAAGCTTCACCTACAAAGCTTCACCTACAAAGCTTCACCACAAAAGTTTCACCAACAAAAGCTTCAACAAATGGAGGGCTACTACAAATGCCAAAAGCTTCATACACTCTTGATCAAGATAGTATGAAGCAAAATCAATTCATGGTACCCAACAAAGCTTCACCACAAACGCTTCACCAACAAAAGCTTCAACAAATGGAGGGCAACTACAAATGCCAAAAACTTCACACACTCTTGATCAAGATAGTGTGAAGCAAAACCAATTCATGGTACCCAACAAAGCTTCAACCTTCAAAGCTTCACCTACAAAGCTTCACCTATAAAGCTTCAACCTTCAAAACTTCACTACAAAGCTTCACCTCAAAGTTTCACCACAAAGCTTCAACCTTCAAAGTTTCACCCTCCAAAACTTCACCTATAAAGCTTTAAAAATATATATATATATATATATATATATATATATATATTTGAATATTTGAAAAAAAATTCAAAAATTCGAAAAAAAAAAAATTTCGAAATTTTGAAAAAAAAAGAAAAAAAAAAGCCTAGGCCTCCCCTTCTTTGGGCCTAACAACTTTCATAACAAATATACATGAAAGAGGAGTTTTGGGCTACCACTTAGAAAGGAAAATGGTGAAGTTTTGTTACTTTGGAATCTTGGCTATTAGCAAGACACCTCATTCGTCAACTCCCTCGACCGAAGACTTTGGGGACTCTTACCATGTGCTACTACACCTCGGTACGTGGAATACTCAGTGACTTGGATCTTTCAAGTCTCCAACCGAGAAGTTTTCCTCACTGGGGAAATTAAGGGAGTACTACCTCAACCTACATGCTTCACTCACAAAGCTTCAACATACAAGCTTCAACAAAAGAAAAAATTCAAAGAACTTAGTGAAGAAGACTTTGGTGTATTTAACACAATATGTTGAAATGAAGCAAAACTTATTTATTGATATCTCCGATAAGTTACAAATATGTACATATACATGAATCAAAATAAACAAACAAAAGGGAGCCTTCACAAAGGTTGCTCAAGAAAAGTCCCAGCAGTCGGCAGAGCCCCAAAAAGAGAAGGCACCAGAGGGTGATCATTCGGAGCCTCAGTACTGGGCAGAACCCCAGAAGGAGAAGGCACCAGAGGTTGATCATTTGGAGCTTCAGTACGTGGTACAGCCCCAGAAGATGAAGACAATAAATTCCTTTGGAACAAACCCACAAACCTCTAATGATCAAGTAAAATTTTACCATCAGATTCCTGCAGCTGGTCAAGCTTCCTCTTTATGTTTATAGCATAGTCATGCTCGAGCCTATGCAACTGTTTATTCTCATTCTTGAGCCATCTGATCTCTTATTTGAGACTTATCACTTCAGCCGCCAATGATTCAACTTGGCGGGTTCGAGCAAATAAGCGTTGGGCTATATTAGACACAGAACCTGCACACTGAACACTGAGAGCCAGAGAATCCTTAACAGCCAACTTATCATACAATTTGGAAAATAGTTTGTTATCTTTGGGAGTAAGAAGGTTCTTAGCCACCACCGTAGCGATCATATCATTCTTCAACACAGAGTCCCCAACGGTAAGAGGATCAGTAGGGGATAAGAAGGATGGGCGCCGTATGTTGTCTTGAGGAGGCATGGCTGCCTCTTTACCAAAGTTCAAGTCAAAACGACGGTCGGATGGGCCAGACATTTTCAGAAATGATGAAGGAGAATAAATCTTTGAAGTATAAAAATAAGGGGAAAATTCCTACAAGCAAGAAGTCTCTGAACGTACTTCTTGCACATAATTGTTGCCCCTATAAAAGAAAGGGCAACATGGCCGTTTGTTCAAAAATCGAAGAGGCACCACTCTTCGGATTTCGAGAAGTAGATTTTCCTGAGTAAAATATGTCGACAATCCCCACACGCGACATCAGCTCCTCAGGTACCACAGATAACTTCGCAAAAAATCTCTGACAAAGTTTAGACACATAAATTTTGAAGGTCCAACTACCCTACCATTACCCACAAGGGTAAAGGAACAGTACCACTGCTTGATAACTGGAAAGTCCCTACGTGTGTCAACCTCCGTGCTCCGTGGCAAGACAAACTGGCAAAAATGCCCAACCTTTACTCACATCGAGAAAACACTCCCAACAGGATTACTTGCTCAAAAATTGAAGAGGCACCGCTCTTCGAATCTCGAGAGCCAGACTCTCACCAGGATTGCTTTCTCAAAATTCGAAGGCACCGCTCTCCGAATTTCGAGAGCCAGACTCCCACCAGGATTGATTTCTCAAAAATCAAAGAGGCACCGCTCTTTAAATCTCGAGAGCCAGACTCCCACTAGGATTGCTTTCTAAAAAATCGAAGAGGCACCGCCTATCCTAATCTCGAAAGCCATACTAACAACATGATTGCTTTCTCAAAAATCGAAGAGGCACCGTTCTCTAAATCTCGAGAGCTAGATCTCCAATAGGAGTGCTTGTTCAAAAATCGAAGAGGCAATGCTCTCCGAATCTCAAAGAGCCAGATCCCCAATATGATTGCTTGTTCGAAAACCGAAGAGGCACCGCTCTCCGAACTTTGAAAGCTAGATTTCCTTGGATAAAATTTGTCTGCAATCTTCACACGCAACATCAGCTTTCTAGATACCACATACCACTTTTTCAAAGTGTTCTGACAAAGTTAAAACACGTGAATCTTGCAGTTCCCACTACATTGCTATGACCGAGAAGGGTAAAGGAACAACGTTACTACTCGCTGTTGGGACAATTCCTATATATGTCGACCTCCATCCTCCACAGCCAGGTAGACCTGCAAATAAAAAAAATGCTTAACTTTTCTTCACATCCGAAAGGGCACTCTCAGTAGAGTCTCTCGAAATACTCAGCTTTAGGAACTGACTGCTTGGAACCCCTTTCCTGATTACTTACCTAGCATTGCTCTCGAGTACTCATGTTCAACATTTTGTGTTTCCAGAGAATATACCACATCTGCCTGAGGAATAGATAGGGCAAGTGAAAAGGATACAAGGAAGTATGTGGAGATAAACGCAACAGAACACGTGCCGATTCACCTATTACTTCTTCAAAAGCAAAAGTATCCCATATCATCAAGCTCGAACGAAATTTTGATTTGATGGACTTGTTTTGACCCTCAAATTCTTAAGTCGGCCTTATACTCTGGAGGAAACCAGAAAACCCTCCAGCCCAGTTCAAGAATAAGCATGTGGAAAGTTACTTCTTCAAAAGCAAAAGTATCTCATATCATCTCTTCTCTTTTTTCTTTTTTTTTATCCTTCTTGCTGCCTACAAGATAGGGAGAATGAGAACAATCAGCTGAAGCTTGAAATCAAACTTCTGATCTGGGATTGATTATTTGGAACTCTGATTACTTACCTTATCTGTCACCTCTTTCGGCAGATCTCCTCGTTCAAAGACTTGGGGGACTCCTACTATAGGGTTTGTATCGTGCTTGACCAAGTTCGAAACTACAAGTAAGCTTCAAGTGAAATTGATACATTACCTTGTGCATCTCCACCAGTTAAAGATACTACCCTTGGATGGAGGAAAAGTACTTCCAGAGAAGATGCCACATCTACCTATGAGACAGATAAGGCAAGTGAAAACGATACCACACTTTGGTACTTAGAAGTTTCGTGATTACTCAGCAGCTTGGATCTTACAAGTCCCCAACCGAGGAGCTTCCCTTACTCAGGAACTTAGGGGAACACTGTTTGTACCATGCTTGACCAATCTCAAAACCGGTCAACGTTATACCGTCAAGGACCCAGAAGAGTTTCCTTTCAACCAGGAAGCCAATCACAGCGCGACACGTGTCGACATTAGAAACCAATCATAGCACGACACGTGTCAACATTAGAATCCAATCACAACACGACACGTGTCAATGTCAGAATAAAGCTAGAAACTCTCTTCTATAAAAGGAGATCATTCTCCCACAATATTTCCTAATGACATTTGTACTAAATCATTCACTAGTACTCACAAAAGGAGAGCTTGAACCTATGTACTTGTGTAAACCCTTCACAATTAATGAGAACTTCTCTACTCCGTGGACATAGCCAATCTGGGTGAACCACGTACATCTTGTGTTTGCTTCCCTGTCTCTATCCATTTACATACTTATCCACACTAGTGACCGGAGCAATCTAATGAAGGTCACAAACTTGACACTTTCTGTTATACCAAAGTCCTCACTGATTTTGTGCATCAACAAACTACATATTCATGCTAAGCCTCGTGGCCTTGCCCTAGCAAAAGAAATTAGTTACAAACAATCATAAAACAAAAAGAATTTTATTGAAATAGAAAAATGATAGAAAACACCTTGAAAATAAACTTGAATTGTCAAAAGCAGTTCTCCTAATTAGTGTGTGTGTTCCCCTCAAACCCTAATGGTTAATAAGCCTTATTTATACTAATACAAAATAAAATCCTTACTAGAAATGGTCTTCTAAAAACTAGAAAACTTAATAACTTAAAAGATTAAGATAACATATATAATATAATATGGACTCATCATATACACTATCAAAAATTACCATTTGCGACAAACTTTACCTGACGGATTGTTGTCGAGCAAAACCTAAGGCGACGAAATCTTTTTTTTTTTTTGTAGTGATATGTAATCCAAATCACCAATCATGAAAACTGGTACGGAATAAATAATTAAACTCTAAATATTAATGGAAAATCATAAGAGTTCTCAGAGCATACAACATGTAAACTTAAAATTGGGTAAAGTCATGAGACTCAATTTATGAGTCAAAATCTTGAACTCCATGATATTCACACAATTAATGGGGAAGACGTAAATCACATAACTTGATAACTAGTTGTTAAATATCATCTACAAACTTTCTCTTGAACATTCTGTAGATGAGCCGTCGGTGTGGAGGAAGTTAGGTTCTCTCTTTAACCTTGCTTGCACGTTAAAACCCTAATACGTGTTTTTCGTTAGTGTAACACGATATGGGTATGTGCATTGTTATAGATAGAGAGAACCTGTTTCCTTGAAACTCATAATTATTTATCACCCATCACAATAATATCCATTAAACTGAATATATCACACTCGGACCATATCATGTGCACCACATTAGGTTATAATAATATTCTTACCCGAGGCCACGTCCTGCAGGCGAAGCTGAACTCACTGCGTCACTATGCCTATCTATATCTAGCTCATTCTTATGTAGCAGTGTTGAAAGTACAACACCAGCCCATAACTTAAAGCCTAGCCCATTATGAAGTCTTGATGTTCTAGATGAATTATACATGGGATTTTGCTAGAAAGTTCTAGCAAGCATGTCGGTGGGAACAAGCTAGAATTGTCTAGCTATTATAACAATTGTGTGGCCATTATGTAATGCCCATGTCGGTGGGCAGAGGGAAAGTTGATGAACACCACCTATAAATAGGTGTGTGTGTGTGTGTGTGTCTTGAAAAGCAACAAAATAAGAAAGAAGTAATCAAGCAAGCAAGTAACCAAGTGTGAGTGAAAAGTAAGAGTAGTCTTGTGAGGAGTGTGAGTGATCTAGAGTTTGTCTCTAGAAAGTGAGTGAGTGTCATTGCTTCTAAAGTGTGTCTTTGTGTCCTTTTGAGTGTTGTAATATTTTGTGTGTGTAATACAAGTAATTTGTTTACTTGTGTACTCTAAGTTTTTCCTTAACAAGCAGCTGCTAGAAATAACATGCAAGACATATTAGGCGGCAAAGTTCTATTTAGCGAAAATATATGCATTACAACACAATACATGGTTTAGAACTTTAATGTCAAACATCGATACTTAACAAAACTAATAACGACGTTTACGTAAAATTATGTGAGCACCAGATTGAGGTTGAAGAGTTGTGTATGTTAAAGGATCATGAGCATAGGATGAAGAGAGCTCGAAGGTAAAATGTTGTAAGATCAATGATAAGGCCAGTTTTGCTTCCATCATAGCAAAATTTTGGCCAATGCAAATCCGCGGACCAGCGCCAAAGGGGAAGTATGTGAATCTGTTGTTTGTTGCCTTTGAAACTCCTCCTGAAAACCTCTCTGGTTTGAACTCATCTGCATCGTCACCCCACAATTCTTTGTCATGGTGAACAAGAAGTATGGGTACATAGACGTCGACTCCAGCTGGTAATGATAATTTCCCAAGTTGTGTTTTCTTGTGAGTGATTCTGGACACCTCAACACCCGGTGGGTATAATCTCAGAACTTCCAGTAAGACCATGGTCACCTGGGGCATATTATAGGTGCAGCTAATTGTTTCATGTAAGCGACATAAAACATTCAAATTACAAGTTTATACATATAATTAGTTTACAAGAAAACATTAGACACTTACAACATGTAGGTGCATTAGCGCATCAAAGGTTGGTGTGTTATTGCTTCCAATAACCTGCAAGACTTCTTCTCTTGCTCGATTTTGCCAATTCTGATTGTGGCTTAGTAAAACCATTGCCCAAACAAGCAATGCTGAAGTGGTCTCTTGCCCGACAAAATAAAACAGCTTACACTCCTCAATCACATCTTCAATACTCATTCCAACGTTTTTGTTGTTCTCATGTTCCTTAATTTCCTTGGAGTTGGACTCCAAAAGCATACGCAATAAATCATCCTTATTAATGTCGTCACCTGCCTTAATCGTTCCTTCTCTTTTGTTTATAATATCCATGATTAAAACTCTTATCTCTTTATTAATTTCCTTCATCCTCTTGTTCATTTTTGATGGTAGAAACCTGCACAAAGAAGAACTTATTACAATAGTAGTAATTTTTTTCCCTTTCCAATAAAAAAGTTAAATTTTACCTCCATCCTGGGATATAGACACTTGTTGCGCTTCTTAGAAGTGTTGCACCAATTCTCGCTTGCTCTTTCAGCAGTTGGAATATTTTCTTTCCCTCTTCATAGCTACTTCCAAATGCAGCTCGAGAAATCACATCGCCTGCCAAACTCTGAAGCCAAGGCCACACATCCAACTCCAATAAACCCTCGTTGACCATCAAGTTCTCCCATGTGTCAATCATCTCGCTACAACTTTGGTAAAATGTCGGTACCATAAACTGCAATGAGAAGAATTAGTAATTATCGCTTTATCACCATATATATATAGATCTCCAATAATTGTTCATAGTGCTGGTGGAGTATATGAACAATGAAAAACGACAGGGAGGCTAGTTACTTATAAAATACACACAATTGTTAATTAGATCTCCAGGTATTGTTCATGCAAAAAGAACAGAAGAAAAAGAAAACTAAAGAAACTTTGAATGCATGTTGGAAATATACAGTACAATACCTTTAGCTTCTCTAAATGGAATGCTGGGTTGATAATCTTTCTGTGTTTCGTCCATTTCTCACCATCAATATTTACGAGTCCCTGTGAAAGTACCTTTGTAATTGGATTACTAAGTGGCTTCCGAAAATCATCATATCTGTTTAAGACATCTCTCAAATCTTCTGGATTCAAAATGTTCACCCTCAGGGTGGGCCCCATCCAAATAAAAGAATTCTTACCTGCAAATTTTAGTTTTTGTTTAATTAACTAATCCATGTCATGTTTAACTTATACAGAGTACTACACATGTATGGTGATATGAATGTAATCAAATATTTGGCATACGGTGAGAGTTCACAATACTAATTAGTATACACACACACACACACACACACACACACACACACACACACACACATATATACATACATATTTGACAAATAAGACTTGACATACCGTAGGTGATCACCGTCTGGTGGAGAAAAGGGAGGATGTGTGGCACTATATCATGTGAGAGGTGGTTCATGGGTTTGGATCTTGCTTGTTTGTGCATCATGGAGCTTTCTTTCAAGTCTCCAAACAAAAGTCTGTAGGAGTTGCCCGCCAAGCCTTGTTGCCTCAGGTATCTTTCTAATTTCTTTGGCCTGAACCACACCCAATTCAGCAAACTCCATGCCCACGCTACAATGCTAACCAAAACAACAGTTAGGGCAACAGTGCCCAGTGAGGCTTCCATTAACCTGTAGCGAGAAAGAGAGGGGAAAGTAAAGGGAGAGATGGAGTTTTGGTGATGAGGAACTTGTTTGAATGGTGTGGAAAATGCTTGCTTCCTGTAAGCACCTTATATCCAGTCTTGATTCACATGTAAAACGATGGTGGTACGTAAGAGGATGGTTTGGTGTCAGTTTGCATGCAGGTGTAGGGATCCAAGTGTAATAATACAATTGATTGAAAACTTAAAAAAAATTAAATAAATAAATAAAATAAAAAAACCACCAACCAATAGCATTAAGACACTTAATATATCAGATCGTATTTATGATATACTGAAAAATTTCCATGACTTGGGACAAATTTAATGGTTGGCACATCATAATGATGCGTTAATAACCGAAATTTTTTTATAACATGGATAAGCATAAAATTGATGTCGCAACTTTAGAATATATTAATAAAAAAGTACATAAACAAACGTGCTATAATTTTAGTGAAGTGCTATAATTTTAGTGAAATCGCAACATCGTATGGTGGTGATCCGGACCAAAATTTTTTTCCAAATAATTCATATGCATCAACAAAAGTGCAATTTATTATGATGGGCTTTATATTAAAATCATCGATTGATTTTCACACGAAAAGATGGTTAAATAATCTTCAAATTAAATAATTTTGTGCAATGATGATCTTTCGATGATGATAAAAAAGAAAAAAAAAAAATTTGAATATGATGTTTGTACGATAAAGATACGTTAATCTTAAGTGAAGGGACAAATAGGTTTCCCCATAGAAAGGACACATATTTTTCAAAAATGTTCTACACTAAATTCATCTGTACTACAAAAATAAAGACTCGGACTTTGAAAGTAAAGCAAAAGAGCACGCTAACCAACTTGACTAAACCTAAGTCTGCACCAAAATTGGTACTCTTATCTTTCTATTAAGCATAGATTCAAATTGCAATTATTCCTGGTTATTATCAATTTAGTTAGTTTTATTCATATAGCTTGACTAAATTATTTAAAAAAAAAAGGCAACTAAAACATAACCTGAACACTAAATCACTGTAAAGAAAGAACTTAAAATTTTTTTTAAGACATTTGTTGAAATATCTTTGCTATGTTTTCTTTCATATTTTTAATATACATGGATACATATAGTACTGTTCTACATTCATCTGGAAAATCGCATACAGCTCATTACAACAAAGGCAATAGGCACGGAAAAATCTTTCACCCAACAACGAAATAAGCAAACATAATACAAAATGGAAGCAACAAAATACTCTTTCAACTTTGGGGTTCCGACGCTGGGCTTTGACATTGTTCAAGAATTATGTTACAGTTGTTCATGGTCCGTGCGTCAAGGAGACCGTGATTCCACAATTTGAGCATAAATAATCTCCAACACCTGCCAAAGTGAGTCGTTGTTTGAGATTCAGAAATGCTAATCAAAAGCAAAGCATGATAATGCTACATTTTCCTCCAAGGCAATACGTAAAGCATCAAGCGCGTGAAGAGACAAATTATCTTCTTCTCATATAACAGTCAGTCAAATGATACTAGGTGTTTTCCGGATGGCTTTCGCTTGATAGGGGCTGGACAGGGGCAGGAATGATGCAAAGACAAAATCACTTTACAGAGAAACTGTTCAATACTGAAGGTGACGTCCTTAAACTTAAAACCAAAGAAAAGGTCTGACAAAAAAAATCTTGAGGGCAAAGAGTGAAAATAGTTAAATACTTAAACTAGGTCCTTATGTGAACGCCACTGTACATATAGTCTTTAGTGGTACGTTTGAACGAGGGACTTTTAAGTTCATGAAACTTAGGCTTTAATTTGTTAGGAATGGATTAGAAAAATTAGATAAAGGGGGTTGTAAATGACTAGATGCAATAAATTCGAAGAAACTAACGATCAAATGAGTGCAATTATTACCATATCAGAGCAGGATATTTGACAAGATCTTGCCCGTGCAACCTCAAAATTGCCTCGCACCCCCAAAGAATATGATCATCAGCCAATACCCTGCTAAACATTACACAAAATATGTCATAAAGAATCGAGAGAAAAATAATGTTCTTCCACATACGAAAATGAACTTGTCCCTTTATTTTTGGTCCAGTGCTTGTCCATCACTGAGCATTATTGTTCGTGGCTGGAATTTCCGTCGGGGATGTTTCCTAGCCGACGAGCACACAGCTCCCCAAGAGGTTGGCGCCGGTTGATGCTTTCTGTCAGGCTTCTGCTTTACTGGCGGGCTTGTCGGGCAAGGCTGAAAGAGAAGGACATAGTTAACTTTGAAAGGTGCCTTTGTGGGGCCTTAGGTATAGGCCTTGAGGCTCACAATCAAGATTAACTTTTAAGTGCTCATGCGTGCCATTGTCATCTTTAGCATGGCAGATGTAAAATAGATGTTGAGTTTTAGTTGTACATATACCCGAGAGGCTGTGTTAGTTATGACAGGTGCCTTTGTGGGGCCTTAGGTGTAGGCCTTGAGGCTTTCAATCAAGAACTAACCCAGCACTCGAATATACGATGTCTGTTTCATTGATTGCAGAACCGTTATAACCATTATACTTCTGATTATCCGAGCTCGCAGAGTAGAATGAACCCAAATAGGTGCCTTTGTAGGGCCTTAGATATAGGCCTTGAGGCTTCCCATCAGAATTCCTTCTATACTCAAACGTTCTACTATAATCATAATATAATAGAAATAAAACTAAGAGATAGGTCGATTACTTGCGCCTCAAGTAACTTCGGACTTCTTGTTTATCAAAGCTTGTCGTGGATGGGTTAAGTCCACATAAGGTTCTTTTTTATGCCTTGAGACCAAGGACTTTTGAA